>NC_091988.1:139633807-139976060 GCF_044704955.1 Pristiophorus japonicus
CCAGTCTTTCTCTCTCTCTCTCCCCAACCTCCAGTCTCTCTCGCTCCCTGCCCCCCAGTCTCTCACTCTCTTTCATCCGTCCCCCACCCCCCGGCCCCCAGTCTTTCTCTCTCTCTCCACAACCTCCAGTCTCTCTCTCTATCCCCACCCCCGTCTCTCTCTCTATCCCCAACCCCCATTCTCTCTCTCTATCCCCAACCCCCAGTCTCTCTCTCTATCCCCACCCTCCAGTCTCTCTCTCTATCCCCACCCCTCAGTCTATCTCTCTATCCCCACCCCCCAGTCTCTCTCTCTATCCCCACCCCCCAGTCTCTCTCTCTATCCCCATCCCCCCAGTCTCTCTCTCCTCCCACTCCAGAGTCTCTCTCTCTCTCTCTCTCCCCATCCCCAGTTTCTCTCGCTCTCTCTGCGCCCCTGTCTCTCTCTCCCCACCCCCCAGTCTCTCTCGCTCTGTCTGCGCCTCTGTCTCTCTCTCTCTCCCCACCCCCCAGTCTCTCTCTCTCTCCCTGCCCCCCAGTCTCTCACTCTCTCTCCCTCTCTCTCTCCCTGCCCCCCAGTCTCTCACTCTCTCTCCCTCTCTCTCTCTCCCTGCCCCCCAGTCTCTCACTCTCTTTCGCCACCCCCCCCACCCCCCCGGCCCCCAGTCTTTCTCACTCCCCAACCTCCAGTCTCTCTCTCTCTCTCTCTCTCTCTCCCCGCCCCCCCAGTCTCTCTCTCTCCCCTCACCCCCCCAGTCTCTCTCTCTCCCCGCCCCCCAGTCTCTCACTCCCCCGCCCCCTGCCTCTCACTCTCTTCCCTCCTGCCCCCCAGTCTCTCTCTCTCTCTCTCTCTCTCCCACCCCCCAGTCTCTTTCTCTCTCCACACCCCCCAGTCTCTCTCTCTCTCCCCACCCCCGTCTTTCTCTCTATCCCCACCCCCCAGTCTCTCGCTCTATCCCCAACCCCCAGTCTCTCTATCTATCCCCAACCCCCAGACTCTCTCTCTATCCCCAACCCCCAGTCTCTCTTTCTATCCCCACCCCTCAGTCTCTCTCTATCCCCACCCCCCAGTCACTCTCTCTCTCCCCACCCCCCAGTCTCTCTCTCTCTCCAACCCCCAGTCTCTCTCTCTCTCCTCCCCGTCCCCCAGTCTCTCTCTCTCTCTCTGTCCCCCGTCTCTCACTCTCTTTCGCCACCCCCCCAGCCCAGTCTTTCTCTCTCTCTCCCCAACCTCCAGTCTCTCTCGCTCTCCCTCTCTCTCTCCCCGCCCCCAGTCTCTCCCTCTCTCTCTCCACCCCCAGTCTCCTCTCTCTCTCCCCGTCCCCCAGTCTCTCTCTCTCTCAGTCCCCCAGTCTCTCACTCTTTCGCCCCCCCCCCCTCCAGCCCCCAGTCTTTCTCTCTCTCTCTCCCCAACCTCCAGTCTCTCTCTCTTTCTCTCTCCCCGCCCCCCAGTCTCTCTCTCTCCACGCCCCCCAATGTCTCACTCCCCGCCCCCCTGCCTCTCACTCTCTTCCCTCCCGCCTCGCAGTCTCTCACTCTCTCCCCACCCCCCAGTCTCTCTCTCTCTCTCTCTCTCTCCCCACCCCCAGTCTCTTTCTCTCTCTCTCCCCACCCCCCAATCTCTTTCTGTCCCCACACCCCCCAGTCTCTCTCTCTCTCTCTCTCCCCACACCCCCCAGTCTCTCTCTCTCTCTGCCACCAAGTCTCTCACTCTCTTTCGCCGCCCCCCCCAGCCCCCAGTCTTTCTCTCTCTCTCTCTCTCCCCAACCTCCAGTCTCTCTCGCTCTTCCTCTCTCTCCCCGCCCGCCAGTCTCTCCCTCTCTCTCTCCACCCCCCAGTCTCTCTCTCTCTCTCTCTCTCCCCGTCCCCCAGTCTCTCTCTCTCTCTGTCCCCCAGTCTCTCACTCTCTTTCGCCCCCCCCCTCCAGCCCCCAGTCTTTCTCTCTCTCTCCCCAACCTCCAGTCTCTCTCTCTCTCTCTCTCCCCGCCCCCCAGTCTCTCTCTCTCCCCGCCCCCCAGTGTCTCACTCCCCGCCCCCCTGCCTCTCACTCTCTTCCCTCCCGCCCCGCAGTCTCTCACTCTCTCCCCACCCCCCCAGTCTCTCTCTCTCTCTCCCCACACCCCAGTCTTTCTCTCTCTCTCCCCACCCCCCAGTCTCTTTCTCTCTCTCCACACCCCCAGTCTCTTTCTCTCTCTATCCCCACCCCCCAGTCTCTCTCTCTCTCTATCCCCACCCCCCAGTCTCTCTCTCTATTCCCACCCCCCAGTCTCTCTCTCTATACCCACCCCCCAGCCTCTCTCTCTATCCCCACCCCCCAGCCTCTCTCTCTATCCCTACCCCCCAGTCTCTCTCTCTATCCCCATCCCCCCAGTCTCTCTCTCTATCCCCACCCCCCAGTCTCTCTCTCTATCCCCACCCCCCAGTCTCTCTCTCTATCCCCACCCCACAGTCTCTCTCTCTATCCCCACCCCCCAGTCTCTCTCTCTATCCCCACCCCCCAGCCTCTCTCTCTATCCCCACCCCCAGTCTCTCTCTCTATCCCCACCCCCCCGTCTCTCTCTCTATCCCAACCCCCAGTCTCTCTCTAAATCCCCACCCCAGTCTCTCTCTCCCCACCCCCCAGTCTCTCTCTCTCTCCCCACCCCCCAGTCTCCCTCTCTACCCACCCCCCAATCTCTCTCTCTCTCTGCGCCCCTGTCTCTCTCTCCCCACCCCCCAGTCTCTCTCGCTCTCTCTGCGCCCCTGTCTCTCTCTCTCTCCCCACCCCCCAGTCTCTCTCTCTCTCTCTCCCCGTCCCCCAGTCTCTCTCTCTCTTTCGCCCACCCCTCCCCCGGCCCCCAGTCTTTCTCTCTCTCTCTCCCCAACCTCCAGTCTCTCTCTCTCCCTGCCCCCCAGTCTCTCACTCTCTTTCATCCGTCCCCCCACCCCCCGGCCCCCAGTCTTTCTCTCTCTCTCTCCCCAACCTCCAGTCTCTCTCTCTATCCCCACCCCCGTCTCTCTCTCTATCCCCAACCCCCATTCTCTCTCTCTATCCCCAACCCCCAGTCTCTCTCTCTCTCTATCCCCACCCCTCAGTCTATCTCCCTATCCCCACCCCCCAGTCTGTCTCTCTATCCCCACCCCCCAGTCTCTCTCTCTATCCCCATCCCCCCAGTCTCTCTCTCTCTCCCCACTCCAGAGTCTCTCTCTCTCTCTCTCCCCATCCCCCAGTTTCTCTCGCTCTCTCTGCGCCCCTGTCTCTCTCTCTCCCCACCCCCCAGTCTCTCTCGCTCTGTCTGCGCCTCTGTCTCTCTCTCTCTCCCCACCCCCCAGTCTCTCTCTCTCTCCCTGCCCCCCAGTCTCTCACTCTCTCTCCCTCTCTCTCTCCCTGCCCCCCAGTCTCTCACTCTCTCTCCCTCTCTCTCTCCCTGCCCCCCAGTCTCTCACTCTCTTTCGCCACCCCCCCCACCCCCCCGGCCCCCAGTCTTTCTCTCTCCCCAACCTCCAGTCTCTCTCTCTCTCTCTCTCCCCGACCCCCCCAGTCTCTCTCTCTCCCCGACCCCCCCAGTCTCTCTCTCTCCCCTCACCCCCCAGTCTCTCTCTCTCCCCGCCCCCCAGTCTCTCACTCCCCGCCCCCCTGCCTCTCACTCTCTTCCCTCCTGCCCCCCAGTCTCTCTCTCTCTCTCTCTCTCTCCCCACCCCCCAGTCTCTTTCTCTCTCCACACCCCCCAGTCTCTCTCTCTCTCCCCACCCCCCCAGTCTCTCTCTCTATCCCCACCTCCCAGTCTCTCGCTCTATCCCCAACCCCCAGTCTCTCTCTCTATCCCCAACCCCCAGTCTCTCTCTCTATCCCCAACCCCCAGTCTCTCTTTCTATCCCCACCCCTCAGTCTCTCGCTCTATCCCCAACCCCCAGTCTCTCGCTCTATCCCCAACCCCCAGTCACTCTCTCTCTCCCCAACCCCCAGTCTCTCTCTCTCTCTCCCCGTCCCCCAGTCTCTCTCTCTCTCTCTGTCCCCCCGTCTCTCACTCTCTTTCGCCACCCCCCCCCCAGCCCCCAGTCTTTCTCTCTCTCTCTCCCCAACCTCCAGTCTCTCTCGCTCTCCCTCTCTCTCTCCCCGCTCCCCAGTCTCTCCCTCTCTCTCTCCACCCCCCAGTCTCTCTCTCTCTCCCCGTCCCCCAGTCTCTCTCTCTCTCAGTCCCCCAGTCTCTCACTCTCTTTTGCCCCCCCCCCTCCAGCCCCCAGTCTTTCTCTCTCTCTCTCCCCAACCTCCAGTCTCTCTCTCTTTCTCTCTCCCCGCCCCCCAGTCTCTCTCTCTCCACGCCCCCCAATGTCTCACTCCCCGCCCCCCTGCCTCTCACTCTCTTCCCTCCCGCCTCGCAGTCTCTCACTCTCTCCCCACCCCCCCAGTCTCTCTCTCTCTCTCCCCACCCCCCAGTCTCTTTCTCTCTCTCTCCCCATCCCCCAGTCTCTTTCTCTCTCCACACCCCCCAGTCTCTTTCTCTCTCTATCCCCACCCCCCAGTCTCTCTCTCTCTATACCCACCCCCCAGTCTCTCTCTCTATTCCCACCCCTAAGTCTCTCTCTCTATACCCACCCCCCAGCCTCTCTCTCTATCCCCACCCCCCAGTCTCTCTCTCTATCCCCACCCCCCAGTCTCTCTCTCTATCCCCACCCCCCAGCCTCTCTCTCTATCCCCACCCCCCAGTCTCTCTCTCTATCCCCACCCCCCAGTCTCTCTCTCTATCCCCACCCCCCAGTCTCTCTCTCTATCCCCACCCCCCAGTCTCTCTCTCTATCCCCACCCCTCAGTCTATCTCTCTATCCCCACCCCCCAGTCTCTCTCTCTATCCCCATCCCCCCAGTCTCTCTCTCTCTCTCCCCATCCCCCAGTTTCTCTCGCTCTCTCTGCGCCCCTGTCTCTCTCTCCCCACCCCCCAGTCTCTCTCGCTCTGTCTGCGCCTCTGTCTCTCTCTCTCTCCCCACCCCCCAGTCTCTCTCTCTCTCCCTGCCCCCCAGTCTCTCACTCTCTCTCTCTCTCTCTCTCTCCCCAACCTCCAGTCTCTCACTCTCTTTCGCCACCCCCCCGGCCCCCAGTCTTTCTCTCTCCCCAACCTCCAGTCTCTCTCTCTCTCTCCCCGTCCCCCCAGTCTCTCTCTCTCCCCTCACCCCCCAGTCTCTCTCTCTCCCCGCCCCCCAGTCTCTCACTCCCCGCCCCCTTGCCTCACTCTCTTCCCTCCCGCCCCCCAGTCTCTCACTCTCTCCCCAACCCCCCGTCTCTCTCTCTCTGGGCCCCAGTCTCTTTCTCTCTCCCCGCCCCCCCAGCCTCTCACACTCCCCACCCCCCCAGCCTCTCACTCTCTTCCCCCCCCCCCCAGCCTCTCACTCAGCCTCTCACTCTCTTTCCCCCCCCCCCAGCCTCTCACTCTCTTCCCCCCCCCCCCACCCCCCAGTCTCTCTCTCACTCTCCCTCCCCGCCCCTCAGTTTCTCTCTCTATCACTATTGGGCCCAGGATCGCCGCTTTAAGGTCCCCATCGGCCGCACTCGGAGCCTGAGGTCCTGCTGCTTGGCCCCACGTGTATGGAATGATTCGGCCGGGAGGGGGCGGAGCTTCACAGAGGTGGGGCTTGTCGCCTGTCGGTAAAAAAGTGTAGTACGGGCAGTGGGGGTCGGGGTTTGACAGACAGCTGTCTGTTAAAGTAAAGTGCGGTACAAATAGTTACTTCGAAAATAAAACTTAATCTCTGTGCAGTTTCAAGCTCTGGCCACCAGGTGGCACTGTTTAGCAACTTACTGAATGTAGCTTCAAAAGTTTCAGTGAGCTGAATTCAGACATTTTCCTACTTTTAATTTTACATTTTATTCCCTTTAGGTTTTCAACGTTCCTTTCAGTGGGGAAAGTAGCAGAGCTCAAAAGGGATGGAAAAATGTGAAAAATGAGTGTAGCTGAGTATCGTCAGTGGACATACATACATTTAGAATACATGAATTCAGACTTCCAGTGTAAAGCTTTGCACGCCAGTATGGGAAATTGGGCGTGGAGGTCAGTTGGTCCTGCAGGATTTTCGGTGCATTAAATGTGAAAATTTGTGAAATCCTCCCTACTGTTGCAGTTCAAACATAGATAAATCAATTTCATGTCACCTGTTTGACTTCAAATCAGTTCTAGACTTCTGAACTTTTAAGCTTGTGCTAGCAAATTAAAATTATAATTGCATATGGTCATAAGATGGTTATCATACAAATTATATAAAATGTTTCAAGCACATCCTAATTTTAAAGAAATGTTTAATTATTAACATATCAAATATTCTACCATATGAAATACTAGATGACATGTACTTTTGTCCACATTTTATAAAAGATTTTTCATATTTTATGATGTTACAAAAGCACATTTGGTTAATGGGTTTGTATGGTCATTATAAGTCAGTTGAGCTATTTTTAACTGCAGATGTAGCATAGTTGTGTAAATGGATGAATACGCCCATCTCTGCAAGATAGGTTTGAACCCAGCTCAAAATAATGGGGTAAAAGCTTACTCTGCTGGTCACCTAAAAGGATCCTAAACTAAATAAACTCAGGCAGTCTCTTGTTATTGCAAATGAGTCAACAAAACAGGCAACAATTCAGCACTAATTGACAGTCTTGTGCAGTGAAGTCATAAGAACATAAGAAATAGGAGCAGGAGTAGGCCATTTGGCCCCTCAAGGCTGCTCCGCCATTCAATAAGATCATGGCTGATCTGATCATGGACTCAGCTCCACTTCCCTGCCCGCTCACCATAACCCTTTACTCTCTTATCGCTCAAAAATCTGTCTATCTCCTCCTTAAATATATTCAATGACCCAGCCGCCACAGTCACAAGGATAAATAGTAGGAGAAAAGCAAATGTTACACTGGTGCATTAAGGGTGGGATTAAGACACATTGTTGGGCAACAGCAGAGAAAACAACACTTTACTTAGCTGTGCTTAAACTCCTGGCTGGATTAAAGGTCTGATGGGCCTGGGGCAAACTGATCCAAATGGGCCAATAGTTATATTTGTTCATGTTCATTACATTATGTTTCTGATTCTGATTCTGAGTATGAAAACATAGGCCAGTATATTCAACAATGAAAGCATATATTCTGTATCAAGTAGGTATATATTCTGGTCTGGTATAATTGCAATACTAGATTCCTATACATGTATACAAATAGTAAATATCTTGTCTTTGCAAAAATAGGTATGTACACATTAAGCCAATAAACAATATTTTCCTCGGTCTTATTTTTCCTCTCATTGTCTATTCTATTCAGCTTATTTGGGAGGTCTTATATTATTTTCCTACATTTATTTGGTGGGCCTATGTTCTTTGGTGGGCCAGCCCTATCCGCCCAATGGTTAATCTACCCCTGCTTAAACAATGGCCCTGAAATTCCGTTTTGGCCTTCCCGCAGGCATTTTAGAGAAAAAGTACTCACTTACCTTAATCTGGTACCCACGTTCGACTTTCCGATGCTGAGGCCTCCTTCGACTGCGAGTAATAGCGCATGCACGTCGACATGTGCGCAGGCCTACAGCTGGAGTCACATGGCTCTGGGCAGCCAATCAGGTAAAGTATCTTAGTAATAGGAGTTCCGCAGGGTCCTAAACTCCTATTGCTATTATTGTGATAGAGCCCCACAGCCCCAGCCACCCAAAACACTAATAAAAAATAGAAAATGACACTACATTCATTTAAATTAAAGTTATTAATGTCTTAAAAAAAATAATTTCCCGATTTTTTTTAGAAGTTTTTTTTAAATAAACTTACCGTTGTGGGGTTTTTAATGTTAAAATATGTTTCATGTAATGTGTTTTTTAAAACACTTGCGCCTGTAAATGTAGGCTATGTGCCTGCTTTTTCAGGTACAAGATTTTTGAGGACATTTGTAAGCGTAAATATCGGAAATTTCCACTTACAAGTGTCCTCGCTCCCGAGATGCGGCCATCTGTCAAGCCAGAAACTTGACAGATCAGAAAAGCCGGTTTCCAGCGCATGCGCATTGCGTGCTGGAAACCGGCATTTCCGATGCCTTCCCGAGTCCATAGGAAATCCGTACGGACCCGGGAGGCCGGAATTTCAGGGCTTATATCTTACCTAGGACTGCTTCATGTTGACAGTGAGTGCCAAAACTGGAAAACTGTTGTATTCCCTCAACACTGCTATCTTATGTTGAGCACACAAAGGGAGAATATCTTTAGAAGTAGATTAATTAATGTGCTAGATTATAAAGAGATTTGAATGCTTGTGATGCCAATGGCATTGCGTTAAAATTATAATTGCATGCGCACAGATGTTTATTAGACTCATGTACCTTGCTAGGAGTACAACGGTCATAACAAGTGTAATAAAAAATGCAGCCGTTATTTACTATAGCAACAATGGAGTTAACAGCTGCAAACTGGAGAAGCTGTACGCAGCTTTGTATCAACAGAAAGAGCAAAACCAGAGCAAGTACTTCCAAAAATGAGCGCTAGATTAACATGTGGTAGTGTTTTTCATGGATCATGGATCTCCTGGTTACAGTTCCAACATCTTTTCTTGTATAAACTGACTGAGGTGGTAGAAGGTGGTTATCGTTACACCCATATTCCGGACAGAAAACAGGGGCCAAAATGACTAATTTCACAGGGCTATGCCCTGAGCCTCTAGGTCTGAAAAATGTCAGACACCATATTGGCCATGGACAATTTTCAGGTGTCCAGGGCGGCAGGCTAAAACAGGCGTTAGGTCATATGCTAATGACGGAGCCAATGCCTGTTTTAGGATCCCTATGGGAAATTGGGAAGCCCTGAGATGAGCAAGCATTGGTCCCGTTTCACTCAGGTTTTCCAAGCGTGATTGCGGCCTAGCAAGCTGCCACCGCCACCACCAAAAAGATAAGTTCAAATTGTCTTTTAAAATTCACGTGGAGCCAAAAGGAACAGGAGTGTTCCTCCCATCCCCACAGCACTCATGACAGCCACAATCAGTCCCACTTGCCATTTCCCCCCACCCCTAGCTGAAGACCATTCCCAGCGAGGCAAGCGGCAGAAAATGTGTTTTCCAAAACGAGCAATCTGCCGGTGGAAGTGTGACAGGTGACAGCTCACCAAACTTACTGAAATGTGGCCCGAGGCTCAATTTTAGGCTGGCTTCGGTCCAGTTGGGGCAAACGCTGCCTAAGCCACCAACTCCAAGCCCAACATTGAGCCGAGATGAATTTCCTCCCAAGACTCCTAGGGAGTGAAACCTGCATCGTTATTCCCCAATATGAGTTATTGTAGCAATTAAATCGAAATATGATTGCTAACTGAAGCCTAAGCAAGATGCCTGCTACATATCCTGTCAATTCAGACCATGAAAATATCATGTATTATACATCCATGTATTGTTAGTTCAATGTTAACAGCTGTACTTACTTCGTAAGACTTGAAGATTTTGCAATGTACATGTAAAAAAAACCTTTTCTATCCAAAAACTGACTGCAAAAGCTTCTATAGATATGTGAAGAGAAAAAGATTAGTGAAGACCAACGTCTTACAGTCAGAATCAGGTGAATTTATAATGGGGAACAAAGAAATGGCAGACCAATTGAACAAATACTTTGGTTCTGTCTTCACGAAGGAAGACACAAATAACCTTCCGGAAAGGCTAGGGGTTCGAGGGTCTAACGAAAAAGAGGAACTGAAGGAAATCCTTATTAGTCTGGAAATTGTGTTAGGGAAATTGATGGGATTGAAGGCCGATAAATCCCCAGGGCCTGATAGTCTGCATCCCAGACTACTTAAGGAAGTGGCCCTAGAAATAGTGGATGCATTGGTCATCATTTTCCAACATTCTACTGACTCTGGATCAGTTCCTATGGACTGGAGGGTAGCTAATGTAACACCACGTTTTAAAAAAGGAGGGAGCAATCAGGGAATTATAGACCGGTTAGCCTGACATCGGTGGTGGGGAAAATGTTGGAATCAATTATTAAAGATGAAATAGCAGTGCATTTGGAAAGCAGTGACAGGATCAGCTCAAGTCAGCATGGATTTATGAAAGGGAAATCATGCTTGACAAATTTTCTAGTTACATCCTCAAAAAATTCTAGTAGAGTGGATAAGGGAGAACCAGTGGATGTGGTGTATTTGGACTTTGAAAAGGCTTTTGGCAAGGTCCCACACAAGAGATTAGTGTGCAAAATTAAAGCACATGGTATTGGGGGTAATGTATTGACGTGGATAGAAAACTAGTTGGCAGACAGGAAGCAGAGAGTCGGGATAAACGGGTCCTTTTCAGAATGGCAGGCAGTGACCAGTGGGGTGCCGCAGGGTTCAGTGCTGGGACCCCAGCTATTTACAATATACATCAATGATTTAGATGAAGGAATTGAGTGTAATATCTCCAAGTTTGCAGATGACACTAAGCTGGGTGGCAGTGAGAGCTGTGAGAAGGATGCTAAGAGGCTTCAGGGTGACTTGGACAGGTTATGTGAGTGGGCAAATGCATGGCAGATGCAGTATAATGTGGATAAATGTGAGGTTATCCACTTTGGTGGCAAAAACAGGAAGACAAAATATTATCTGAATGGTGACAGATTAGGAAAAGTGGAGGTACGAGACCTGGGTGTCATGGTTCATCAGTCATTGAAGGTTGGCATGCAAATAGAGCAGGCGGTGAAGAAGGCAAATGGTATGTTGGCCTTCATAGATAGAAGTTGCAGTTGTACAGAGCCTTGGTGAGGCCACACCTAGAATATTGTGTTCAGTTTTGGTCTCCTAATCTGAGGAAGGACGTTCTTGCTATTGAGGGAGTGCAGCGAAGGTTCACCAGACTGATTCCCATGATGGCAGGACTGACATATGAGGACACTGGATCAACTGGGCTTGTATCCACTGGAGTTTAGAAGAATGAGAGGGGATCTCATAGAAACATATAAAATTCTGATAGGATTGGACAGGTTAGAGGCAGGAAGAATGTTCCCATTGCTGAGGAGTTCCAGAACCAGGGGTCACAGTCTAAGGATAAGGGGTAAGCCATTTAGGACTGAGATGAGGAGAAACTTCTTCACTCAGAGTGGTTAACCTGTGGAATTCTCTAATGCAGAAAGTTGTTGAGGCCAGTTCGTTAGATATATTCAAAAGGGAGTTAGATATGGCCCTTACGGTCAAAGGGATCAAGGGGTATGGAGAGAAAGCAGGAAAGGGGTACTGAGGTTGAATGATCGGCCATGATCTTATTGAATGGCGGTGCAGCCTCCTGCACCTAATTTCTATGTATCCAATATTTAACATATAGAATGCAGAAATAATCATGCCCCAATAACAGCAGACATTTTGTTTTTATCATTTTGCCTACAGTGAAGACAAATCAAGAATAAATGTTCCTATTGCTTGATAGTAGTAAGTTTCGGCTTTGGAGGAATCAGCAGATAATATTGAAATGTTTGCTGCTAGTTGAAATGCAAGGAATTGCAGCAGCTTCCTGCATTTCACATTTGTGTTTTGTGTCAGCTGTAGCTCAGCTGATAGCATTCTTGCCTCCGAGTCAGATGATTGTAAATTCAAGCCCTACTTTTGAAACTTGAACACGCAATCTAAGCTGACACCTCAGTGCAGTACTGAGGGAATGTTGCACTGTCAGAGGTGCCATCTTTCCAATGGGACGTTAGAGTACCCAGTCTGCCCACTCAGCTGGATGTAAAATCCCACAGCATTAGTCGAAGAGCAGGTATGTTCTTGTGCTGCCTGACCAATATCTATCCCTCAACTAACACCTAAGGAAACACATGATCTGGCCATTATCTACTGTTGTTTATGGGGACCTTACTGCGTGCAAATTGGCTGCCATGTTTCCTACATTACCAGTGACTACACTTCAAAAGTATATAATTGGCTGTAAAGTTTGGGATGTCGTGGGGTTATGAAAGGCACGTTTATATAAAAGGTATGTTTTTTTTTAATTCCATTCAGCAAAAATGTTGGCCTAGAAATTGGTTGAAGGCATGCCCCTTTTACAGGCAGAAAGAGGAGTAAGGTGCTTTGCATATACAAATAAGGGGCGAATGTGTTTGTGCCCCCTTTGCAAAATTGGTCAGCCCAGGAAAATGTGCTTTACATGGAATCTAATCCACAGTCTTTAAAGGAACTGCTGGAGGCCACCACCAAAATGATAAGTTTGTTTAAAAAAATTACAGGGTACCTAAATGTGGAGCTGGGAGGAGCATTCCTGCTGATCTCGGCTCCACTGCAGTGCCAAAGACCAATGCCGGCTCTCACTCTGCCTCCTCTCCATCGCTGATGTCACTGAGAAACTATGTACATTCTTACAGAAATTAATAAAACAAAACTGAAAGAAATATTTTTCTCCAATGTTGCACGATTGTAAATTATGGTCAAGTGGTCTATGTTAGTGGTGTGAATCTCGCTCCCAGCTCAGACCATACACACACTCCCTCGCTAGCTCCCCACTCTGTCCCAACATAAGCTCTAGCCCCCAGTTTCTCTCATCTACACAGTTTGCAACAATTACAAAAGACTTACATCTCTGGTGTTTGACAATCACTTTTTGGGGGAGAAGCGGTGGTGGGCGGATAATGCAGCACTTTCAAGGGGCCCGTATCCGGGTAAATTTGGATAATGGAGTCTTGGTTTGGGTGAGACACAGTTATAGCATGATCTGCTTCTTCATGAAAGGTAAGTAAGCATTGCAAAGAATGCACAACACAGTAGATCTGTCAGCATCTGAAAAGAGAGAAGATAGGTTGCTATTTTGAGCCATGTAAAGGTTAGCAATACCACTATCGCATCCTATAACAGAAAGATGCTGATGGGCCTGCTGTTTATTTCAAGCATTTTATTTTTACTTTTAATTCAGATTTGCAGCATTAGCAGTTTTTCTTTTTGTTCACTGCCTTGTGCTAGATTTCCCAAGTGCCACATAATAGACTTGTTAGCAAAACTGAAGCCCATAGTATTAAAGGGGCAATGGCAGCGCGAGTATGAAATTGGCTGGGACAGAAAGCATAGTGGAAAACAGTTATTTACCAGGCCGCAGGGAAGTATACAGTAGTGCCCCCTAGGGGTCAGTGTTGGGGCCACAGCTCTTTTGATATATATTAATGACCTAGACTTGGGTATAGGAGTCATGATTTCAAAGTTTGCAGATGACACACAATTTGTAAATGTAGTAAACAATGAGAAGGATAGTAGCAAGCTTCAGATGAAATGGGCACCAGAAAAATATTTTGTTTTCACTATTGTTTTTCTTCCCAAATGTTTTTTTTCTATTGTTTGGTTTTTCACTTCATTGACATCAGCCATTTCTGTCTATCATAAGGTTCCTGAATGTATTCATCATCCATTCCTTGAAGTCTGGTCAGAATTTAAAGCACCAAATCCTGTTCAGCAGAAGACAATTGAAGCACCTGTGTATCATCAGCCAGTTCCATCCATACATCACTTCCAATGGCACTAGTGTTTATTCATACCATTATCA
Organism: Pristiophorus japonicus; assembly: GCF_044704955.1. Taxonomy (NCBI): domain Eukaryota; kingdom Metazoa; phylum Chordata; class Chondrichthyes; family Pristiophoridae; genus Pristiophorus; species Pristiophorus japonicus. The sequence goes on from NC_091988.1 coordinate 139,647,259, forward strand.
CCTTTAGGCATGATTTCTCCATCGCTCTCACCAGCCTCAAGTAAACACCATTGCCCACGGCAATTCCTGCTCATCTATTGCCCCGCACGTGCCCACCTCCACCGTTGTCCTCCAACACCATTATTTCAAAACCCTCGTGAACAAATTTCTCCATGTCCTTCTCACCTCTGCAACATCCTCCAGCTCACTCCCTCAATTCTTTTAACTCTGGTCCTCTCTCTGCTCTACAATCTGCACATGATCCTTCAAGTTCGCATCGGGTACTTTATTAAACAATCGCAGAATTAAAGAAGAGTTCAGCAAAATATATTCTTATTCATTAAGTGGGGGGATTCTTGTACCTCAAATGGCAAAGTGTTGAATACCTGGTTTTAATCCCAATGCCAAGATAAGATTTAGGAGAATAGGCCATATGGCCCTTGAGCCTGCTCCGCCATTCAATAAGATCATGGCTGATCTTCGACCTCAACTCCACTTTCTTGCCTGAAACCCATATCCCTCGAGTTCCCTATTGTCCAAAAATCTATCTATCTCATCCTTGAATATACTCAGCAATTCAGCATCCACAGCCCTTTAAGGTAGAAAATTCCAAGACTCACAATCCTCTTCGTTGTTTGATTGAGGTGATATTTGACAGGTCAGTGCAAGTGAGTTTTCAGGCAGGTCAACATATAGTGGCAGAAAAACTCCCATCTCAAAAAGGAACATTTTGCATGGCAGTTTGTCGTACCCCGAGTAGTGTCAGAATAATTCAAAGCTGGCTTGAGTGGTTCTTTTTAAATACTAAAGAAAAGCCATTGGAGGAAACAATTTTTTATAACTATCGATATACAATTTACAACACTGACATCAACAATGTTACTGTTAAGTTTTTTTAAAAGTTGCTAAAGCAATTGTGGTCGTATGTGGGTACTGTGCACCAAGCCTCATCTAACAACACAAGTTCATTACTAGTTCTCTGCATTGAAATGCAAAATATTCAAAAAGACACATATCAAATAACACAAACTACAATAACCGTATGATCTTAATTCCATTGGATGTATCTTGCAGAAAGAAAATGCTGCACAAATTGGTACATTTCAAAATAAGCACTGAATGATTTAAATTCAGAATTTGGTCATCTTCTTGTGTGTGTCTGCTTTCTTTTGTTCCTGCTGGGCCCCGCATTCCTGAGTCTTTAGATAGGACAATTGCTTCTTTGCATTAGACAGCTTCTCTTCTAGATGGGAAGTTACTGCTTTGTCTCTGTAATAAACCAGTAAAGAAAACGGAAACATAATCACGTGATGTTGTGGAGACATACCCATTGATACTCAACGATGGAGATACATCTTAACCCCTACTCTGCAGGGCACGGACTATGACTTTACTGTACAAGTCCACCAATGGACATTTCAGGACTCTGCATCGGATAAATCAAACCTTTCCCCCTCCCTTTAAAAATATCTTTCTGCAGTAATTTAAAAAAGTCTTTGTAGAAACAACCTACAAATCCCAACAATAAACTAAATTATTCCATCATATGTATTAATAAAATTACCAGCATATAAAAAGATGCAACTTGCACTCATTGTTCCCTTAAGCAGCAAAATGGAGTTTCATAGTGAGAAGAGGTTTTTTTTTTGGGGGGGGGGGGGGGGAAGGAAGAGAGAACAGTTTGGGCATGTGCTTGAATGCAAGATAAAAGGAGGTTTCGAGGAGACTTGTGAGTGTTAAGGAGATGTAGCAAGATGGATGAGTCTGGAAAGGGAATTACAAGCGGCAAGGGCATGATGACTCTGCTATCAGGAAATGTTCACCTTCACTTGTTGGACAGTAAATAGTCTGCTCATTATGGAACCTGCCCGGTTTTCATTCGATTCATTTTAATGGAAGAAAATCAGCTGGGTTTTACAATGGGAGAACCACTCTTGCCAGATTACAGTCATGACGGCGAGAACAAAAATTACTCCCCAGTTTGCCCCAGATTACACATGGAGCAGCTGAGAAAGGGATGGAATGAGGGGGGGGGGGGGGGGGGTTTAGTGTGGATTTTCCGATGGGAACCAAATAGGATGCCTTTAGTCCTTCCAATGTTGAGCTGCATAGTCACTTTCAATGGGCCAGATACAGTAACCATCTATTACCATAAACAATACAATGTAATAACTGCAATAGAATCAGCCCCAAACTGAATTGATCAAGCTTCAAATTGTAAACAGAGCAGTAGATAACATACTTTCCAACATTTCTTGCAATCGCCTCCATAATTTTTGCAATGTCCTTTTCAGTATGCTGAATTTTTTCCATTATCTGAAATAGCTGGATATTTAGAGTTTTCTTCATGCTTTTATTGCCCCTGTAACGTTCTTTGCTGTTTTTTTCTCCCATCGGGAATCCACTTTGAACTGATGAACTGCTAGTCTGTCCAGTACTTTGAAGTTTGTCATTCAAAAAGTCAAAAACAGTCTGGCGAGGTTTCCTCTCTTTAACAACCCGCGAGTCTCCCTCGCCTTTCCTCTTGTGCTTCTTTTTGTGGAGGTGGCCAAGTTTCCCGTCTCGCTTCTTTTGCAGGATTTCAGCACACTGATCTAGGGATTTCCCTGGTGGTAAAACCACTGCTTGGACAGGCTCCACTCGACCTTCAGCATTCCGCCCCAAACCTAAAAGGAACTTCCCCAATCAGTTACAGGTCATTCTCTTTCAAATGAAGTCAATTAAGAATGTACACCTTAAAATAGTAAACAGAAATAAATTTTTGCCTTCAAAAAAAGTGACTTCTTTATTAATATTGCATTACTTGTGCTCAAGAGTATACCCAAATGGAAAGTCAAGTATAGATAGAAAATAGTAAATGGTTCAATTTGGGAAGCTGCATACTGCCTGTGAAACAACTAAAACCCTGTCTCTCATTTCCCCAAAATGAACACAAGCATGGCTTTGCGGATGGAATTTATAACAGAAACTATCCTTTATCTTTCCTGAATTTAAATAGCACCGTCTGTTGCAGGTCAACGTATCCATTAAATTGGTGCAATATCATATAACTGACATTACATTTAATACATGAAGCAGAATAATTTCATTGGTTATTGTGCATAATAGGAAACAATTACTTAAGCTGCAGTCAGTGTTATTTTTGGATCTCAGCATAGGCATTAAACACATGGTAATTCTTTACTAGAAGGTGACACTTGGACAATACAGCATGGCAAGTTCTTGCAGTCTTACCTTTTCCAAATTCATAACCCATTTTAATCATTAGTTTGGATCCCATGCCCCGAGTGTGAGCTTCCCAACCAGCAAATGAAGTGCTGCAAGCTGGAGTCCAATCACCCATCTCCACAGATTTGCCATCCAAAACTGTCAAACAAGATAATGGAAAGGGAAAAAGTTACAAAAATACAGAACATTTTGATATTTTTTTTAATTCAGTTTATGACTTCATGATGGTCGGCAACCAGTAACTAGTGGGGTGCCGCAGGATCAGTGCTGGGACCCCAACTATTTACAATCTATATTAACGACTTGGAAGAAGGGACTGAGTGTAACGTAGCCAAGTTTGCTGACGATACAAAGATGGGAGGAAAAAGTGTGTGACAAGGACACAAAAAATATGCAATAAGGCATAGACAGGCTAAATGAGTGGGAAAAAATTTGGCAGATGGAGTATAATGTTGGAAAGTGTGGGGTCATGCACTTTGGTAGAAAAAAAAAATCAAAGAGCAAGTTATTATTTAAATGGAGAAAGATTGCAAAGTGCTGCAGTACAGCGGGATCTGGGGGTACTTGTGCATGAAACACAAAAGTATAGTATGCAGGTACAGTAAGTGATCAGGAAGGCCAATGGAATCTTGGCCTTTATTGCAAAGGGGATGGAGTATAAAAGCAGGGAAGTCTTACTACAGTGTATTGGTGAGGCCATACGTGGAATATTGCGTGCAGTTTTGATTTCCTTATTTACGAAATTATATACTTGCTTTGGAGGCAGTTCAGAGACGGTTCATTAGGTTGATTCTGGAGATAAGGGGGTTGACATGAGGAAAAGTTGAGCAGGTTGGGCCTCTACTCATTGGAATTCAGAAGAATGAGAGGCGATCTTATCGAAATGTATAAGATTATGAGGGGGCTTGACAAGGTGGATGCAGAGAGGATGTTTCCACTGATAGGGGAGACTAGAACTAGAGGGCAAGATCTTAGAATAAGGGGCCGCCCATTTAAAACTAAGATGAGGAGAAATTTCTTCTCTGAGGGTTGTAAATCTGTGGAATTCGCTGCCTCAGAGAGCTGTGGAAGCTGGGACATTGAATAAATTTAAGACAGAAATGATAGCTTCTTAAACGATAAGGGAAGCGGGCAGCTGAGAGCATGATCTTATTGAATGGCGAAGTAGGGGCCGTATGGCCTACTCCTGTTCCTATTTCGTATGTTCTTATGTCCTCTGATGTTTGATGAAAACACTTACATTTATATACATAGCAAAAATGTCCCATAGTGTTTCACAGAAGTGTGGGCATCAAGCAGGAAGTGGAAAAATAAGTTATTGGAGGTGACTGAAAGCGCAGACAAAGTGGTATGTTTTGACTAGGTTTCTGAAGGTGAAATTTAAGAACCCTCGAGTGCTGAGATATGGTGCCTGAAATTGCTTAACAGACAGTGGGAAGGGAAGGAAAGCATAGTAGGCCAGAAAGGCAAAAACAGAAAATAGGTGCTGGGATGTTAGGCTGCAGAAGTTTGCAGAGGTGGTGGGGTCAAGGCTCTGGAGGGGATTTCAAGACAAGAATTTTAAAATCAATATGTTGGGGAAACAAGGATGAAATCCATCATATTTATTATATTTAGGGCAAGTTTTAGTTTGTATAAATTTTAACCAAGTTACACAGACTTATACCAATTCATATATATAGGAAAAGTACTAGTGAATCAAAATTTCAATACGTGGATAGATAAAATGACAAATTAGAGAATGTCTTTGTTAAATATTGATTCGGTGGAGTTGATTCTTGTCACTGTTCGCTGCATAAGGAGCACTAGAGACGAACTATGTCTGAAGCTCAAGACCGCATGCCCTACTCTGGTCAGCGACAAGACCTAATCAACTATTCTAAGATATTATTTTATACTAGGACTGAGGTCCTGGAATTATGATTTAATAATGTTCTAAGCAATCAGATATTTTACAATATCAAACATCATGTCTTGTGTTACAGATATAACCTAAAACTGACTATAAAACTGACTAGATTTGCTAATGAACACAGTTGTAAGATTTTATAGTGCTTACCTTTTGCATAACCGAGTTGGCCCTCGTCCTCAGAGCTAGACGAGGAGGAAGACTCGTCAGTGCGAGGTACTGGCATAATTCCATCCCCCTCCACTACAATCTCCTTCTGAAGCAAGGAATCAAATTTTACTGTAAAATAACCATTGTCAATGTCTGAAAAACACAAACCATTTCCATGTATTAGCCAAGTTTCATAAATATGAACTTTTCTAAGATTACTAGTACTTTGCCCTTCGAGTTACTCAGTGAATACTCTCCTCACCTAAGCTTTGTGACTAGTTCCATCTCTTTTTCCCTCCTCGCTCTCTTATCTCTCACCTCATTTCTGATAGGCCACATTTTTTAAATTTATTTTACACAAAGCCGGAAGCCCAGAGATAAAAGTGAGCAGAGCAGCAACCCATGTTTTAATATTCTTTACAATTAGCAGTGCTGCCAGAGTCTAGAATTGAAGAGCAAGTGTTTTGCAATGCTGGACATGGGGCAACAGTCTCAGGTTAAGAAGGAGAAGAGTGGGGTGGTGGGAAGCAGCTACTTTTTACATTTTCTATAGAGGGGGTTCCAAAAAACCCAAAAAGCATAGGAACATTGAGAGAAAGAAATAGCGGCGATGTAAGTGATAATGGTAACGCACTTTTCATATTTATATATTTTTGAATTATTTGTATTTAAAAAGGTACAAGTTTTAAACTTATCTTCATTCAATGCCTGAAAATTTAAAAATTTAAGAAAAATAAGATGGCAGATTTCAGAAACTGGCTCTAGAACACCACCTAGTGACCAGAGCCTACAATAGTGAAAAGTTGATACGAAAATTGCACTGTAAATGTTGATATAAAAACATGACCATAAGTCTTTGCAGTAGAACAGGCCCTATGCAAGTTTTCAAAAAAATGCTATAAATTAAACTTACTTAAACCAATGACCAGAACTTAAGGTATTCCAAGATATCCATTTTATAATCCATTTTACAATTTAATATATTTTACTAGTGTAAAACACTATGCGCTAGGATAATCACACTGCTTGAGACTCCCCCACTCACTGCCATAAAACAGAATAATGCTGGCCTAATTGATGGGAGTGTAGGGCCACAAAGAAACATTTTACTTACTCAACACTGTGAAAGTCATAACTAATGCAGCAGATGCAGCTGAAAAATGTACATTTTAAACGGACAATTCCTCCGAATCTAAACAGACACAGTACACTGTGAGGCCTCACATCATTAACTACAACCCTGGGTCACGTGGAACTAGAATCATAGAATGTAACAGCGCAGGAACAGGCAGTTTGCCCATCAGAGCTGTACTGTTTTTCTCTTCACGTGAACCATAGTCTAATTCCACTTTCCTGCTCACCTCCCATCCTTTAGGTGCAACTGTTCCTCAATGGTAGCACCCTTGCCTCTGAGTCAGAAGGTTATGGGTTCAATCCCACTCCAGAGACTGGAACACAAAATCTAGGCCGACATTCCAGTGCAGCACTGAGGGAGTGCTGCACTGCCGGAGATGCCATCTTTTTGATGAGTCATTAAACCAAGGCCCCGTCTGCCATCCCAGGCTGACGAACAAGTTCCCATGGCAGTATTTCCAAGAGCAGAGGAGTTTGTCCTGGCGATCTGGCCAATATTCATCCCTTAACTGACATCGATAAAACAGATTATTTGGTCATTATCACATTGCTGTTTGTGGGACCTTGTTGTGTGCAAATTGGCTGCTGTGTTTCCTACATTACACTTCAAAAGTACTTCATTGGCTGTAAAGTGCTTTGGGATGTCCTGAGGTTACTATTTACCTAATCATAACCCTTTATAATCTTGAAAGCCTCTATCAGGTCACCCCTTACCTTCTCAGTTCTAGAGAAGGAAGCCCCAACATTTCAGGTCATAGAAACATAGAAAATAGGTGCAGGAGTAGGCCATTCGGTCCTTCAAGCCTGCACCACCATTCAATAAGATTATGGCTGATTATTCCCTTAGTACCCCTTTCCTGCTTTCTCTCCATACCCCTTGATCCCTTTAGCCGTAAGGTCTCTCATCAGCCCGGGTAAAAACTTCAGTGAATCCATACTGCACCTTTCCTATTACTTTTATATCCTTTCTGCAATGGGAGGCCTAAAACTACACAAATACTTTAAATGCAATCTGAGTTATTTTATAAATTCAACATTTGCTCCTTGTTCTTATATTGGATCCTTCTAGATATAAAACCAAACACTCCATTTTCATGTTTTTATTTCTGTATGTTGCCTGCCACCTTTAATGACCTGAGTACCTGCACATCAAGGTCCTTCGTCCCTTCACTCCATTTAAAATCTTGGTTTATTTAAAACACTTTCTCTATCCTCACTTTCAAAATGTGCTGCTTTACATGTTTCTGCATTGAACTGCATCTCCTACCCATCTGCCCATCCTGTCTTCTTAAGAGTCTTTCACAGTCCTTGTCACAATTTTCCATAGCCCAACCCCCAAGCCCACCTCAATTCCCCAAGTCCAAATAAATGCAGTAATAAAACAGCAACCTCTGTGGAACACCATTCACATCTTTCCAGTCCAAGAAACCTCCCAGTGTCCCCATCCTTTGCTTTCTACTCTCCAACCATCTCTTTATTCACATCGCCACACTCCCCTCAGTTCTTTCTGCCATTCGTCTCTTATGGTGTGTATCCCATGTAAGGTAGATAAGGTCCTAAAAAAGCTAACGGAATGCAGGGTTTATGACAAAAGTTACAAAGTCATAATGTAACGGTAAATTAATATAAACTGTTAGTAAGACCACAGTTTTGTGAAGTTTGACTCTACACTGTAGGCAAGTTGATGCAATTTAGAGGGTATAGCAGATTCACTAGGATGCTGTAGGTATAAAGAAATGCAAATACAAAGGAACACTTGGAAAAACTGTGTCTGATTTCATTAGAACAGAGGAAATGATGGGGTGATTTGATCGAGGTGTTTAATTATGATGGGTTGAGACAGTAGATAAAGACAAACTGATTGCAGTGACGGAGGTCTAGAATAAGGGGACAAGGGATTTAGGGCAGGAAGCGGGAGGAACATTTTTCTACACCCAGATACACTTACAGATCAGATACACTACAGCCAGCCAGAATGTAAAGTTCCCTTTACTCTGTCTCAGTAGTGCTTAGTTTACAGTACAGTGCAATTTATGGTAAAAGACATCACAACATTACTGAAAGATGGCAATTCCAATTCAAAATATACAAAACGGAATGAAAATCACCACCAATAAACACAAACATGTTTAATAATGCCTGTGGAGAAAAGGGATAAAAGTCAGTGGGAAATCATTAAAAGTTTAGATTTAAAAAAGAATATTTTGCTAATTAGTACAGCTCATGAAAATTCCAGCACATCCTCATGCAAGAAGTCACTTTCATTCTGACTTTTAGCAGATAAAATAGTAGCCTTTTGAAATGCAACAGTAATTAATCTACAAATTAAGACTTTATCCAGATGTATATTAAAGTTTACTTTCTCACCTTGGCCATGTACTAAGAAAGGACATAACCGTGCTCAGCACTTTTCGACTTTTGCATTTAAACTGTACAAGATTAAGTGCGTTAATCAGTCAGGAAATGTAAACATACTGCACTCACCTAGGATTTTAGCTGTGTACCAAATCTCATCTTCATACTTAGCTAAACAGGCTGACCCCACCTCAAGTAAACTGAGGTCCAGTTCTTCGAAGCCCCGTAGTTCAGACATAGCCACAACATCGCCATGTGAGTATCTGGGCAGACACAATTTTCAGCATTGTAAACTTTCTTTTAAAATACATACTTTTCATGTCTTTGACCCGACATTTTTTGTCCAATTTTCCCTCCTCCATTTCTCATTCAGAGACACCAGGCACCCCCCTAATACCTCACACAAATAGTTATTTTTCACACGTGAGCCGAGACAGACAGTGAGCGATGGCAAGCTAGTCAACCGTATAGGGCATCACAACCAGCATCCACATATACTTTTCATTGGAACTCCTTGAATAGTAAGGGAAAACCCTGGATGATCTTGAGGCCAACTATAGCACCCCTACCCTGTCTGAGGCCACTTGCTCAGCACAGACTGGGAATAAAACAGAGCGCTTCCTGGTCTGTATGGTTCAGTTTAATCTACAATGCATTTTTAACCTCGAAAGGAAAGGGAATTTCTACTGGAAGGTTAACTGTAATTCAGCTATAAAAACAGGTCTTGAAAGTTGACTCTTTTCCTTAAAGACTCGCAGAGCCGTTGGGACTGAAATTCTGCATGCCCAGTAACTAGGATATTCTTTATTTACACAAAGTATCACAGAAATTCCAGTGCACATATAGTTTAGTTCGGACATCTTGTGACTGAAATGGTACTGCAGCAATAGAACTGAGTAAACCTGCAATGTGGCCGAGGTCACAATCAAGTACAGTAATGGATACTTTCAATGCCTGACAAGTTGTTTTTTCTCAAAACATTAGCAATAAATTAAAAATAACAGACAAATGACTAAAGTGAAATATTACATACATTAATTTTGCATGCAACAGCAGCAAGGTTGCTATTAAATTTTGCACAACTTGCAACAATCTCATTTATAAAGTCCCAAGGCATTTAACAGAGAAATAGATAGCGAGCAGAAGAAATGATAGACAAGATGACCAAAAGCATGGTTCAAAAGATGGGCTTTTAGAAGGCCTTTAAAAGGTAGTGAGATAAGTAGAAAGTGGGCTGAGGCACCAAATTGCATTTATATAGCACTTTTAACATAGTAAAGCATCTGGGGTGCTTCACAGGAATGTAATCAGACAATAATTGACACCAAACCGAAGGAGATGATTTTAGGGTATGTGATTAAAGAGTTTTAAGGAGCATATTAAAAAGAAAAGATCAGGTGGAACATATTAAAGGAGAAATCAGGTGCAGAGGTTTATGGAGGGAATTCCAGAGCTTAGGTCCTAAATGGCTGAAGGCACAGCCACTAATGAGGCGAAGGGAGTGGGGGGATGCAGAAGCATCAGGAGTTGGAGGAGTGCAGAATTCTCGGAGGGTTGTAGAGCTGGAGAAGGTAACAGAGATGAAGGAGGGGCGAGGCCATGGACGAATCTGAACACAAGGATGGAGAATTTTTTTTTTTTTAATTGAGCCATTGGTGGACTGAGAGCCAATGTAGGTCAGCAAGCACTGGGGAGATGGGTGAACGGGACTTTGTGCGGTTTAGGATACGGGCTTCAGTTTTGGGTGAACTCGCTTATTAAGGGTGAAGATGGGAGGCCAGCCAGAAGAGCATCTGAATAATCAAATTATGGAGACAACAAAAGCATGGATGAGAGTTTCGGCAGCATATATGTGGAGGTGGGGCGGAGATGGACAATGTGGAAGTAGGGGCCTTTGTGTTAGAGGGGCTTTGTGGTCGGAAGCTCAGCCTAGGATCAAATAGGGCACCAAAGTTTAGTTCCACTTGAGAAGGTGCCAGGGAGACAGATAGAATCGGTAACGAGGGAGTAGAGTTCCTGTCGGGCCAACATCTCTGTTGCTCGTGGTACAGCAGGGGGAGGAAGAATAATGCACAAGAACCTGGTATGAGGACCAAAGAACATAGGCTAGAGAAAATTGAAGTAGTTAGGTGGGGCGAGACTTGAGTAGTAAGAGCATTTTGAATGTTTTGGGGGACAGTGTTCCTATGAAGGTCAGCAAGGACAGGGATGGTGAGCAAATGGGACTTGGGATTTTAAAATGGAGTAAAAAAAAAAGGAATGTGGCGTGCAAATAGGCAGAAATTTAAACGGTGATAGCACAAGTAGATAGGCACGTAAAAAAGGCAACTGCAACACTTGGCTTTGTACCTAAAGGCGTAGAGGTAATGCTGAAAGTATACATTTTTGGTTAGGCTGCAGTTGGAGTTTTAGAGATCCAGGACATAGGAAGGATATAAAAGCAATGGAAAAAAATGTAGTTTAGATTCAGTAACATGTTACTAGGGCTGCCGGGTTTCAGTTATGAAGAGAGGCTTGAGAAGTTAGTTATTTTTCCACGGCAGCCGATATGGTTAAGGTGTGACCTGATCGAGGTCTTCAAGATTATGGAGGTTTTGTTGAAGCCAATAGTCAGCAAGTAGGCACAAATATAATATAAAAAGAATTAAAGGGGAGGTTAGAAAAAATGTCTGTACACAAAGTGTGGTTAGTAACTGGAATGCTCTGCTGCAAATCAGTGTTGAAGCAGAGTCCATAAATTCTTTCAAACGGGAGTTGTATAATTGTTTGAAAATGTTTTTTTTTAAAAAAGGGATGGGAAGCGAACAGGAGAGTGTAATTAAATTATGTGGTTCATGTCTAGAAAAACAGATTTGATGCTCCAAGTGGCCTGTTTCTGTGCGGTAACATACCATTAGGAAAAACAATGTGACCCCAGAGATTTGGATAGGTTAAGAGTTTGTGTATTTGGAAACTCAGGAAGCCAACAAGAAAGGCTTCAGAGAAGTTGAATCTGGAGATAATTAAAGTGTGGACAAGGGTTTCAATGGCAGTGAGAGTGAGGCAAGGGCAGAGAGCGTAAATACTGCAGAGGTGAAAGTGAGGGATGATGGATGGATGTGGGGTTTGTAGCTTCGCTCAGGATTTTACAGGACACTAAGGTTTTGCACACTAGCTCAGTTTGAATAGGCAGCCAGTGGCAGGATATAGTCAGGGGCAAGATAAAGAGTTTTTGGCAGGAGCCAAATAAAATTACGTTGGTATTCCCAATGCTCAACTGGAGAAAGTTCTGACTCATCTACAACTTGTCAGATAGACTAGCAGGAGGAAATGGTCATGGAATCAAGGGTGGTAGTGAAGAGGTAGAGTGTGGTTTCATCGCATATAGAAAAAAAACTGAACTGAGCAGGAATGTTAAAAAAGGGACCAAAGTAAGAACTGTGGGGTATTTCAGAGATGGAAGGGGAAGCCATTACTGGAGATGTCCTGGCTACAGTGGAGCAAGTGAAACTACACATGGGCGATCCAACAAAGTTAGATCTCATAGAAGCGGTGATGTAAGAGGATGGAGTGGTTGACCACGTCAAATGCCAGGGAGAAGTTAAGCAGCAATAACATGCCACAGTTGCAAACACAAAGGATATCCAGGGCAGCCTCAGTACTGCAGAATAAGGGGAAGCCTTCCCGAAGGATTACAAACAGAAAGTTGTGGAAGGGGTGAACAAGAGGCTTGGTGGCAGTAACATATTTAAAAGGCAGTTTGAACAGACAGTGGGACTTATCCACAATTTTGAAGAGAAGGATGCCTTTGTAAAGGAACCATTAACAAGTTAGTTAGCATTGGGTCAAGGTAGTTGGATAGAGAAATGAACGAGGAAGCGAGTCCAGCGGAAGTTAGCTGCCTAATGGCTAGGGCAACGGGGGAGAAGCTACAGAGTGATAAGAGACTGGAGCAAAGGTGAGGGAGAGTCTAGGACATGGTAGGAAGCAGCAGATGAGGTAACCATCCAGAGAGCAACAATCTGGGAGATAACTCAAATTTATTGACAGAATAGCTTGCTATTGTTTTGTCTTGAAATAAAGCTGAGACAGTTGTGTTGCATTACTTCCTATCACACAGAAATCCTTTTCTTCGGCAGTCCCCCGGAGTCGAGGACGACTTGCTTCAACACTAAAAATGAGTTCTCAGGTGACTGATGAGTCCGATGCGGGACCTACAGTCTCTGTCACAGGTGGGGCAGACGGTGGTTGAAGGGACGTTGGTTGAAGGGACGGGTGGGAGGGGAGCCTGGGTTGCCGTGCGCTCCTTCCACTGTCGACGCTTGGCTTCAGCTTGCTCTCAGCGAAGAGACTCGAGGTGCTCAGCGCCTTTCCGGATGCTTCTCCTCCACTTTGAGCGGTCTTGGGCCAGAGATTCCCAGGTGTCGGTGGGGATGTTACATTTTTTCCCAGGAGGCTTTGAGGGTGTCCTTGAAGCGTTTCCTCTGCCCGCCTGGGGCTTGCTTACCGTGTCGGAGCTCCAAGTAGAGCGCTTGTTTTGGGAGCCTCGTATCGGGCATGCGGACAATGTGGCCGGTCCATCGGAGCTGATCAAGCGTGGTCAATGCTTCAATGCTGGGTATGCTGGCCTGAGCAAGAACTCAGATAGGTGTGCCTATCCTGCCAATGAATTTGCAGGATCTTGTCGAGGCAGCATTGGTGGTACTTCTCCAGTACTTTGAGGTGCCTGCTGTACATACTCCCTGTCTCTGAAGCATATAGGAGGGCGGGTATCGCTATTGCTCTGTAGACCATGAGCTTGGTGCTGGGTTTGAGGTCCTGGACTTCAAACACTCTCTTCCTCAGGCGACCGAAGGCTGCACTGACACACTGAAGGCGGTGTTGGACTTCGTCATCGATGTCTGCCCTTGTTGACAGTCGGCTCCCGAGGTACAGAAAATGGTCTACGTTGTCCAAGGCCTCGTTGTGGATTTTGATAATCAGGGGCAATACTGTGTGGCGGGGTGGGGAGGACCTTTGCTTACGGATGCTCAGTGTAAGGTCCAAGCTCTCATATGCTTCGGTGAAGGTGTTGACGATGGTTTGGAGGTCGGCCCCCGGGTGTGTGCAGACGCAAGCGTCGTCTGCGTACTGTCATTCAATGACAGAGGACGGGATGACCTTGGATCTGGACTGGAGGCGACGGAGGTTGAACTATTAGTTTCTCCTGCAGGGAGCTTACTGAGGGTGAGGTGGAGCATTGCAGCAAGGAAGATCGAGAAGAACTTTGGTGCGATGACACAGCCTTGCTTGGCTCCGGTCTGTGATGGATCCATTGGTCAGGATCATGGCTTGCATGTCATCGTGAAGCAGGCGGAGGATGGTGACAAACCTTTGAGGGCAGCCAAACTTGAGAACGCTCACGGTTGACAGTGTCGAAGGCCTTTGTGAGGTCAAAGGCAGTCATGTACAGGAGTTGGTGTTGTTCCCTGTAAATAACGCCTCAAAAGTTGTGTTGCATTACTTCCTGTATCACACAGAAATATCAATTGGAACACATCACTTCCGTTGTATAAATAAAGGACAATCTGTAACCTTATCAGGGATTAAAATACGATCTTAAAAATTTCCACCGATCAACTCCAGGATTTGTTTTAGATGTTAATTTGTTAATGAAAAATCTATTTTCTCTTGAATTTGGGGCATAACACATTCACCATTGTTTTCTTACCAAAAAACAGGTCTGGAGGTGCACATTGCATCCACGACATCAGCACAAATGTTACCTGCTGCATTTGCCACGCTGACGCGATACACGTGCATCTCTCGACTTAACTTTTGGCAGGAAAATAAAGATAATGCAATTTTGACTTCTTTTTAAGGGGACCTGGATCATGTTTAGATATTGTGAGGATTAGATTCTTTATACTGCAACAAACATTAGTCTTTTATTCCTAGTTAAGTTTGGAGCAAAATCCAATTCAGTACCTACAATATCTGACATATGGTGCTTTATAAAATTAACCAATAGATCATTCAACTTCTTCCAAAATTAATCATTTTTGCAATCTGCATTTCTCTTAAATGTCCTTCAAAGAAGCCTCTCCTCTATGCAACTTCCTTCACCTGGAACACTGGGCAGTCAAGGCAATGGATCTCACCATGACCATTATCAAATGTTGAGTGTTCAGCTCGCAGAAGGCGTTCAAAGTCAACAGGGACAACCAATTGCTGACTTTATTTCCTGATTTTTTTTTTGTTACGGCTGTACAATTTTTTTTAAAGCTATCAACCAGGAACATAACCTCATCAAGCCCAAGCCTGTTGTGTCGTGTCGTGTCGTGTCGTGTCACTCAAAGTGTTACAGCCACAATTAAAAATCTGTCACAGTGTCTAACCCCAAAATGTCAACCTGTCCTCCTTTATAAATGCTGATGTGCCTGTAGTTTATTTCCAACATTTTTGAATTTATTATTTTAATGGTCAACCGAAATATTTTCATGTCTAAATTTTCATGTCCAAATGGGTTAACAACCAGATACTCTTCACATTTTCTTGCTGGTCAGTTTTGATGTCCTCTGGGTACCAGATCCAAATAATCCTGTATTACATAGAACTTACAGCACAGAAACAGGCCATTTGGACCAAATGGTCCATGCTCCACACGAGCCTTCTCCCATCCCTCTTCTTCTCATCCCATCAACGTATTGTTCTATTCCAATCTCCCTCATGGACTTATCTAGCTTCCCCTTAAAAGATATCTATGCTATTCACTTCAACTACTCCTTGTGGTAGCAAGTTCCACATTCTGTCTGGGTAAAGAAGTTTCTCCTAAGTTCCCTATTGAATGTATTAGTGACTATTCATGGGCCCTAGTTTTGGACTCCCTCACAAGTAAAAACATCTCTATGTCTACCATATCAAACCCTTTTATAATCTTAAAACCCTCTATCAGGTAACCCCCTCAGCCTTCTTTCTAGAAAAAAAGAGCCCCAGCCTGTTTAGCCTTAACTGATAAGTACATCCTCCAAGTTCTGGTGCCATCCTTGTGAATCTTTGTACACCTTCTCCAGTGCCTCTATATTCTTTTTGTAACCCCCTCAGCCTTCTTTCTAGAAAAAAGAGCCCCAGCCTGTTTAGCCTTAACTGATAAGTACATCCTCCAAGTTCTGGTGCCATCCTTGTGAATCTTTGTACACCTTCTCCAGTGCCTCTATATTCTTTTTATCTCTCCTGAATTCCCTTTTGGATTTACTAGTGACTGACTTATATTTCTGGCCCCTAGTCTACCCTATGAAACCCTTTGCTGGTGTGAAAGATCCGGCCGTGCCTCGGTTACCTGCACGAGTCGAGGAAGCGGCAGGTCCCGGTGAGGTAGAAGGGACAGGGCTTCATGGCGCGGTGGGTCGGGTGGATCCAGAGGACACGGACGGTGGGCTCCGGCGGCTCGCCGCTCTCCATGCCCACCACCATGGCGTTGTGGTACTGCAGCGTCCCCCAGGAGGTGCGGTAGGGAGCCCGCACCTTGGTGCCGCCGATCTCCCCCTCCTCCTCGGGCTCCGGCTCCTCGCCGCTCCCCTCCGGCGCCTGCCCGTCGGCCAGTCCGCCCAGGGCCGCCTGGAAAGCGGCGTACTCGGCGTCCAGCCGGGCCCCTGGGCCGGACTCGGGCGGCGGCGGCGGCGAGGCGGCTGCTTGCAGCCGCTCCAGCAGCTGGCTCTTACGCACCGACAGCAGGCTGGACTCGGTCAGAGCGATCAGCTGCTGCAGGTCGGCCCGGAGCTGGAGCAGGTCGGCGCGGGCCTCGGACTCGGCCTGGGCCTCCGCCCCCAGCGCCACTTCCACCTGCTGCAGCTGCGCCTTGTACAGCTCGATCGCCGTCTCCAGGCTCGCCTCGTCCATGGCCATGGCTTCTCACCCAGGCTGATACCGAGCGGGCGGTCAGGCAGCCTGCGGCCTCACCCAGCCATCTCTCACCGCCATCGCCGCACCGGAAGGAGAAGGTGGCAACCTCTGCCCTCTGACCCTCCCAGCTGTGCCCTCTGACCCCAGTCTGAATTTGGTCCTCACCGACTCCCTCTCATCATCATCATCATAGGCAGTCCTTCAGAATCGAGGAAGCCATGCTTCCACTCTTAAAATGAGTTCTCAGGCGGCTGTACAATTCAATACGGGAATTACAGTCTCTGTCACAGGTGGGACAGACAGTGGGTGGGGAGTCTGGTTTGCCGCACGCTCCTTCCATTGTCTGCGCTTGTTTTCTGCGACGAGGCTCGAAGTGCTCAGCGCCCTCCCGGATGCTCATCCTCCACTTAGGGTGGTTTTTGGACAGGGTTTCCCAGGTATCGGTGGGGATATTGCACTTTATCAAGGAGGCTTTGAGGGTGTCCTTGAAACAATTCCTCTGCCCACCTGGGGCTCACTTGCCGTTTAGGAGTTCCGAGTCGAGTGCATGCTTTGGAAGACTTGTGTACCTCTGTGCCGTGCGAGTGGGACACCAACCAACCCACTCTGACTCAAGGGTCAGTTCTCGTTCACTTCTATGCTTCACAGTGTGAACACATTGTTCAAGGTTTTCAGTTACTTTCATCAGCAGCAAAGAAAATAACACAACTAAATCCACAGTCCCAGTCTTATCCTGCACTATCTTGGATTTGAAAGAAAGACTTGCATTTAATTAGCGCCTTTCATGACTTTAGGACGTCCCAAAGCACTTTACAGCCAATTAAATACTTTTGAAGTGTAGTCACTGTTGTAATGTAGGATTTGGCAAAACGTGACACCGTAACTTTGCTGTGTCTCCTCTCCAGGGTTTATTCTGTTCTGTTATTTTAATTTATTTTTAAACTTTTGGTGTTTTTTTTCTATGTAAATGGTTTTCGCTCTGTCCATCTTGTCTTTTAACTCCATTATTTTTCCTAGTTCTGTCGCTCTGTGTCTTGTATTTCATGCAATGACTTTTTATATAAGAAACAACGTGCATTTATATAGTGTCTTTCATGTGCACAGGAAACGATTTAGACAATTAAATTACTTTTTTAAGAACATAAGAAATAGGAGCAGGAGTAGGCCATTCAGCTCTTCAAGCCTGCATCGCTGATCTTCTACCTCAACTCCATCGTCCCGCACTATCCCCATACCCTTTGGTTCCCTTTGCATCCAAAAGTCTATTGATCTCTGTCTTGAATTTCCTCAGCATCCACAGCACTCTGGTAGAGAATTCCAAAGATTCACAACAATTTGAAGACATTTCTCCTCATCTCAGTCCTAAATGGCCGAACCCTTAGTCTGAGACTGTGACTCCTGGTTCTCGACTCCCCAGCCAGAGAAAATATCCTCCCAGAATCTACCCTGTCAAGCCCCTTAAGAATTTTATGTATCAAGAGACCACCTCCCATTCTTCTAAAGTCTAGGGAATATAGGCTAGTCTACTCAATCTCTCATAGGACAATCCCCCCACCCCAGTAATCAGTCTAGTGATTTTTTTGTTGCACTCCATCTAAGGCAAGTATATCCTTCTTTAAATGTTTGCCATTACGTATGTACTGTTACATCTTTTAATCTAGTTTCCCAATCTATCTTTTGGAGTATAGTCACTTGTTTTGAAGGCAGCAATTTGCACACAGCAAGGCACTGCAAACAGCCAAGAGACAAATGACTAGTAATCTGAAACAAAAAGAAAACATTTGGTAATGTTCAACAGGTCAGCCAACATCTGTGGAGAGAACAGACAAATTGACGTTCTGGATGTGGACCCTTCATCAAAAGGGACCAATTAATCTGTTAACAACAGTGACTTCATTTCATAAATTACTTCATTGGCTGTAAAGCTCTCTGGAACGCTATCTAAATGCATGTTCTTTCTTTAGTCAGGGATTTGGCTAGGACACCAGAAGAACTCCTGCTCTTTAAATAATGCCATACAATCTTTTAAATTCATCTGAATATAAGTTAGACAGGGTCTCGCTTTAACATCTCATTTCAAAGACGGCAATTCTGACAATGCAACATACCCTCAAATTGCTGAAGTGTTAGCCTAGATTACGTGACGTTTGAGTCAAAAACGTTCTGACTCAGGTAAGAATGCTACTACTGACAAATACTAACACTTGGTCTTCTGCCAAAAATATAAGAACCAAATAAAGAGAGATGTCGAGGAATCAGCATAGCAGAGGCTATACAACTAAAGAATAAGTAGTGATGAGGACTTTGCAAGATGGACAGGCTTGGGTGTGTCTTCATTGTATACTGATTCGATGCCTAAGTTACAGCTGAGTAGTCTGTCCAGTTTTATTCTTGTGATTCTTTTTACTGTACCAGCTTTTTATTTCAGACTTTTGAAACTGAATTTAAATTCTCAGACTGCCGTGGTGGGATTTTGACTCACATTCTCTGAATTACGAGTCCACTACATTACTATACGCATGTAGTTTTTCCATTATTATTGAAAATTTATATAGGTCAATATAATTTATTTTTCTCAGATGAAGTTTTAAACCATACCTGTCACCTCAAGCGACATGGCACATTTCAAGGGAGAGCAGGAAGTTCTGTTGTTCTGGTGAATATTTCACCCTAGGCCAACACCACTGAAAACATTATCTGGCCATTCATTCATTTGCTGTTATGGGATCTTACTGTGTGAAAATTGTGCTTGCCTTCAAAACAACACAAACTGCACTTCAAAAGTAATCCTTTGACTGTGAAGCACTTCGGAATGTCCTGAGGGCTTGATAAGGTGCCCTTTAAATACAAGTTTTTATCTGTATGTGTGTGAATTGTAAATTAGTAAAATTCCAGTTTAAAATATGCAGATAAATTCAGTAGATTTACTTAATCATTTATTTTTCTTGACTCGTTATTACATAGAATTATATAGAATGTACAGCACAGAAACAGACCATTTGGCCCAACTGGTCCATGCCGATGTTTATGCTCCACACGAGCCTCCTTCCTTTTCTTTTCATCAAATTCTTTCAGCTTAACCTTCTATTCCTTTCTCCCTCATGTGTTTATCTAGCTTTCCCTTAAATGCATCTATGCTATTTGCTTCAACTACTCCCTTGTGGTAGCGAGTTCCACATTCTAACAACTCACTGGGTAAAGAAGTTTCTTCTGAATTCCCGATTGGATTCATTAGTGACTGTCTCATATTTATGGCCTTCAGTTTTGATCTCCCCAGCAAGTAGAAATATCTTATTTACAGCTACCCTATAATGAAGTTACATTCTTCAAATGCTTCTCTCATACCATCTCATACCACCATATGTCAGCACTCTCGCCTCTGAGTCAGAAGGTTGTGGGTTCATAGTCCCACTCCAAGGACTTGAGCACAAAAATCTAGCCTGACACTCCAGGGAAGCGCTGCACTGTTGCAGCTAGTGTCTTTCGGATGAGATATTAAACCAAGGCCCCTGTCTGCTCTCGGGTGGACGTAAAAAATCCCATGACACTATTTTGAAGAAGAGCAGGGGTGTTATCCCCGGTGCCCTGGCCAATATTTATCCCTCAATCAACATAACAAAAACAGACTATCTGGTCATTACATAACATAAGAACATAAGAAGTAGGAGCAGGAGTAGTTCATATGGCCCCTCGAACCTGCTCCGCCATTTAATACGACCTTAGCTGATCCGATCATGGACTCAGGTCCACTTTCCTGCCTGCTCCCCATAACCCCTTATTCCCTTATATAGGTCAATATATTTTATTTTTCTCAGATGAAGTTTTAAACCACATCTGTCACCTCAAGCGACATGGCACATTTCAAAGGAGAGCAGGAAGTTCTGTTGTCCTGGTGAATATTCAAAGTAGAGGCCCATCAGCAGCAGTCGGGGAGCGGGAGAGCGAGGAGGAAGAGCAGTGTCGAGCGGGCAGTTCAGAGGAGAGGCCCATCAGCAGCAGTAGGGAGCAGGATAGCGAGGAGGAGGAGCAGCGTCCAGCGGGCAGTTCAGAGGATAGACCAGCCAGTGCAGCTGCAGCAGGGAGGCAAATAAGAAGTAGAAAAAAATCGAAAGGTGGCCAGAATTGGTTGACAGACAGGAAGCAGAGAGTCGGGATAAACGGGTCCTTTTCGGAATGGGAAGCAGTGACTAGTGGAGTGCCGCAGGGCTCAGTGCTGGGACCCCAGCTCTTTACAATATACATCAATGATTTAGATGAAGGAATAGAGTGCAATATCTCCAAGTTTGCAGATGACACTAAACTGGGTGGCGGTGTGAGCTGTGAGGAGGACGCTAAGAGGCTGCAGGGTGACTTGGATAGGTTAGGTGAGTGGGCAAATACATGGCAGATGCAGTATAATGTGGATAAATGTGAGGTTATCCACTTTGGTGGCAAAAACACGAAGGCAGAATATTATCTGAATGGCGGCAGATTAGGAAAAGGGGAGATGCAACGAGACCTGGGTGTCATGGTTCATCAGACATTGAAAGTTGGCATGCAGGTACAGCAGGCAATGAAGAAGGCAAATGGCATGTTGGTCTTCATAGCTAGGGGATTTGAGTATAGGAGCAGGGAGGTCTTACTGCAGTTGTACAGGGCCTTGGTGAGGCCTCACCTGGAATATTGTGTTCAGTTTTGGTCTCCTAATCTGTGGAAGGACGTTCTTGCTATTTAGGGAGTGCAGCGAAGGTTCACCAGACTGATTCCAGGGCTGGCTGGACTGACATATGAGGAGAGACTGGATCAACTGGGCCTTTATACACTGGAGTTTAGAAGGATGAGAGGGGATCTCATAGAAACATATAAGATTCTGACGGGACTGGACAGGTTAGATGCGGGAAGAATGTTCCCGATGTTGGGGAAGCCCAGAACCAGGGGACACAGTCTTAGGATAAGCGGTAGGCCATTTAGGACTGAGATGCGGAGAAACTTATTCACTCAGAGAGTTGTTAACCTGTGGAATTCCCTGCCGCAGAGGGTTGTTGATACCAGTTCATTGGATATATTCAAGAGGGAGTTAGATATGGCCCTTACGGCTAAAGAGATCAAGGGGTATGGAGAGAAAGCAGAAAAGAGGTACTGAGGGAATGATCAACCATGATCTTATTGAATGGTGGTGCAGGCTCGAATAGCCGAATGGCCTACTCCTGCACCTATTTTCTATGTTTCTATTTCACAGCCAAGGGGATAAGTGATTGGCTGGTGATTGGTAAGTTTTTCTTTTTCTTTTCTTTATCAGTAAGTAACCTTTAGCATTGTTGTTGCCAATTTAAGTTTATCTAGGGGTTAAGTCATGGTAAGAGAGCTCGGACACGTGTTATGCTCCTCCTGTACTATGTTGGTGTCCCTGACGACTACGTGTGTGGGAAGTGTATCCGGCTGCAGCTCCTGACTGACCGCATTTCGGCACTGGAGCTGCGGGTGGATTCACTCTGGAGCATGCACGATGCTGAGAATGACATGAATAGCACGTCTCGTGAGTTGGTCTTACCGCAGGTAAAGGGTACACAGCCAGATCGGGAATGGGTGACCAAAGGAAGAGCAGTGCAAAGAAGGTAGTTCAGGGGTCCCCTGCGGTCATCCCCCCGCAAAACAGATACACCGCTTTGGGTACTGTTGGAGGGGATAACTCATTAGAAGAGGGCAGCAGCAGCCAAGTTCATGGCACCGTGAGTGGCTCTGCTACACAGGAGGGCAGGAAAAAGAGTGGGAGAGCGATAGTGATAGGGGATTCAATTGTAAGGGGAATAGATAGACGTTTCTGCGGCCACAAACGAGACTCCAGGATGGTATGCTGCAACCCTGGTGCAAGGGTCAAGGATGTCCCGGAGCGGGTGCAGGGCATTCTGAAAAGGGAGGGTGAACAGCCAGTTGTCGTGGTGCATGTAGGTACCAACGATATAGATAAAAAACGGGATGAGGTCCTACCAGATGAATTTAGGGAGCTAGGAGCTAAATTAAAAAGTAAGACCTCAAAAGTAGTAATCTCAGGATTGCTACCAGTGCCACATGCTAGTCAGAGTAGGAATCGCAGGATAGCTCAGATGAATACGTGGTTTGAGGAATGGTGCAAGGGGGAGGGATTCAAATTCCTGGGACATTGGAACCGGTTCTGGGGGAGATGGGACTAGTACAAACCGGATGGTCTGCACCTGGGCAGGACCGGAACCAATATCCTAGGGGGAGTGTTTGCTCGTGCTGTTGGGGAGGAGTTAAACTAATATGGCAGGGGGATGGGAACCTGTTAAGTATTGATTTGTGTATTGTCCTGGTACCTTAAATGTAATATAAGCACAATGGTACACCACAGAGGGCGCTGTGGTGGGAAACTTGGAAGTACCTGCAAGAGGCAATATAAAAGGCTGACCACCACACCTGAGAGGCACTCTGAGGCTGTTCAATAAAGGACGAAGGTCACAGCAGTTAGATTAACACCAGACCGTGTGGAGTCAGTGATTTGTGTGCTACATACACCACATTGGCGACAAGGAAGCGGAAGAACTCCACGCAACCATGGCAACTCTGGGCTCGCTAAAGGATTTTACCGTGGGAAATGATTGAGAGGCCTTTACGGAAAGGCTCGAGTACTACTTCACAGCAAACGACCTGACGGAGAACACGGACGCAATGAGAGATAAGCGTAAGACGATATTGCTCTCCAGTTGTGGAGATGAGGTTTACTGTCTCGTCAGGGATTTTCTGGCACCCGAGAGCGCCAGGGACAAGTCATACGAGGAGCTGACTGAACTCATTCATGACCAGTTGAAAACGAAGGAGAGCATCCTCATGACCAGATACAAATTTTACCATCACTGCAGACCTGAGGGCCAGGATGTCACCAAATATGCTGCGGACCTCAGGAGACTCGTGGCGCCGTGTGATTTTGGCGCATACTTTGATGAGGCGTTACGGGACGTTTTCGTTATGGGGATTAGCCACGACGGCCTCCTTCACAAGCTGTTAGCCACGGAACCCACAGTCACTCTGACAAAGGCCATCACCATCAGCCAGGCATATATGACCTCGACTTGCAGCACCAAGCAAATAATCCACACAATCTCGAATCCGGCAGGCACGGTCCACAGGAGAGCGCCCACCACGGACAAAACTGCAGAACGTGGCTCTGCCCGGGGCAGAGAGCACAGACCTCGGGGTCCTGGAACTCAGAGTTCACTGAGGGGGACCAATCAAGCAGCACCATGCTGGCGTTGTGGAGGAAGCCATGGGGCTCACCGGTGCAGGTTTACGGAGTACACGTGCAATACCTGCCACACGAAAGGCCACCTTCAGCGTAAAAGAAATCGGACTCACCATGTGGCTGAGGAGATGGGGGATGATCCACCATCCAGCGAGGAGCAGGCAGAAGATGATGAGGTGTTGGGACTGTACACGTGCATCGGCGATTCACCCTCAGTGATAAGGGAAGTAAAAATCAATGGAGTCCCTGTGAGTATGGAAGTGGACACGGGCTCGGGTCCGTCGTTGATGAGTCGGAGAATTTTTGATAAACTGTGGATTAACCCAGCTGCACGACCCAAGCTGGTCCCGGTCACGGCGAAGCTGCGAACCTACTCCAGGGAACTAATACCTGTTCTTGGCAGAGCGATGGTGCAGGTATCCCATGGGGACGAGACGCACGCTTTACCTTTGTGGGTCATTGCAGGCGATGGGCCGACACTCCTCTGCCAGAGATGGATGGGGACGGTCCGTGGGAGCTGGGAAGACCTCACCACTCCACAGGCTGCTGCTCCCTGGGGTGCTGCCGTGCCCCGGGTCCCCAGAGAGCAGCGCCGACCGAGCTGGAGCTGCAGCCTCAATCCACCCACAGGCAAGCCCCAGGCCCGGACCTCACACAGAGATCCTGCAGCCTCAATCCACCCACAGGCAAGCAGAGCAAGCCCCAGCCCCGGACCTCAAGCCCCAGAGATCGTGCATGCTCAGCCCCCACAGGCAAGCAGCCCTGCAGAGAGGGGCCTAGTGGGGGGGAGGGGTGAGCCGGCGGGGTGCGAGGGATCCAGGATGGCCGGCGGATCGGAGGGGCCCACGCAGAGGGAGAGTCGGGCAGCGGCAGCAGCTGGAGGTCGGCGGCCGCAGGGGAGGCGGCTACGGTGGCCGTCGGAGAAGCGACGACGACGGCTGCAGGAGAGGCGGCAAGTCAGGTGGCAGTGGAGGAGAGCAGAGGCTGCGGAGGGCATCTGGAGCGGCGGAAAGCAAGATGGCAGCGGCCTCGTGTCCAGAGCAGCAGAGCATCAAAGATGGTGGCCCTCAAGGAGAAGCCTCATGGAATCCTCCTGCATCAAAGATGGCGCCTTAAAAAGGAAATGCACCTGGAAGTCTTAAATGGGCCTTACCATATGGTAGTCCCCACAAAGGACTTCTGTAAGGCAGAGCGAGTCTAAAATGAGCTATGTTAATGTGAGATGGCGGATTTGTAATAAGAAGTAATATTTTAATGCCTAATGGCCACTGTATTTGTGTAAAATAATGAATATGAAGTACAATTAATGATAAGAGCTAACAAGGAAATCAGGGATCCGTTACCAGTCAATAACTAGTTAATGTACCAGATAACATGTACCATACTAATGCACTGTCGATGCCTACCTGCCTTCTGTTGGACAAACAAGGTCGAGATCCCCGGCAACGGCTTCGGGACTTGAGGGGGGAAGTGAGATGTTATGTATTGATGTGTGTATCGTCCTGGTACCTGAAATGTAATATAAGCACAATGGTACACCACAGAGGGCATTGTGGTGGGAAACCTGGAAGTACCTGCAAGAGGCAATATAAAAGGCTGACCACCACACCTGAGAGGCACTCTGAGGCTGTTCAATAAAGGACGAAGGTAACAGCAGTTAGATTAACACCAGACCTTGTGGAGTCAGTGATTTGTGTGCTACATACACCACAGAACCTATGCAGGGAGACAGGGAAGTAGAATGGAGGCAGAAGCAAAAGATAGAAAGAAGAAAAGTAAAAATGGAGGGCAGAGAAACCTAAGGCAAAAAACAAAAAGGGCCACATTACAGCAAAATTCTAAAGGAGAAAGTGTGTTAGAAAGACAAGCCTGAAGGCACTGTGCCTCAATTCAAGGAGTATTCAGAATAAGGTGGATGAACTAACTGCGCAGATAGCAGTTAACGGGTATGATGTAATTGGCATCACGGAGACATGGCTCCAGGGTGACCAAGGCTGGGAACTCAACATCCAGGGGTATTCAACATTTAGGAAGGATAGACAGAAAGGAAGAGGAGGCTGGGTGGCGTTGCTGGTTAAAGAGAAAATTAATGCAATAGTAAGAAAGGACATTAGCTTGGATGATGTGGAATCGGTATGGGTGGAGCTACAGAATACCAAGGGGCAGAAACCGCTAGTGGGAGTTGTGTACTGACCACCAAACAGTAGTAGTAGTAAGGTTGGGGACAGCATCAAACAAGAAATTAATGATGCATGCAATAAAGGTACAGCAGTTATCATGGGTGACTTTAATCTACATATTGATTGGACTAACCAAACTGGTAGCCATGCGGGGGAGGAAGATTTCCTAGAGTGTATTTGGGATGGTTTTCTAGACCAATATGTCGAGGAACCAACCAGGGAGCTGGCCATCCTAGACTGGGTGATGTGTAATGAGAGGAAACTAATTCGCAATCTTGTTGTGTGAGACTCCTTGGGGAAGAGTGACCATAACATTCTTTATTACGATGGAGAGTGACACAGTTAATTCAGAAACTAGGGTCCTAAACTTAAGGAAAGGTAACTTCAATGGTATGAGAAGTGAATTGGCTAGAATAGACTGGCGAATGAAATTTAAAGGGTTGATGGTGGATAGGCAATGGCAAACATTTAAAGATCACATGGATGAACTTCAGCAATTGTACAACAATGTCTGGAGTAAAAAATAACACTGGGAAGGTGGCTCAACCGTGGCGAACAAGGGAAATTAAGGATAGTGTTAAATTCAAGGAAGAGGCATATAAATTGGCCAGAAAAAGCAGCAAACCTGAGGACTGGGAGAAATTTAGAATTCAGCAGAGGAGGACAAAGGGTTTAATTAAGAGGGGAAAAACAGAGTATGAGAGTAAGCTTGCCGGGAACATAAAAACTGATTGCAAAAGCTTCTATAGATATGTGAAGAGAAAAAGATTAGTGAAGACAAACGTAAGTCCCTTGCAGTCAGATTCAGGTGAATTTATAATGGGGAACAAAGAAATGGCAGACCAATTGAACAAATACTTTGGTTCTGTCTTCACGAAGAAAGACACACAGAAGTACTAGGGGGCTGAGGGTCTAGTGAGAAGGAAGAATTGAAGGATATCCTTATTAGGCGGGAACTTGTGTTAGGGAAATTGATAGGATTGAAGGCCGATAAATCGCCGGGGCCCGATAGGCTGCATCCCAGAGTACTTAAGGAAGTGGCCCTAGAAATAGTGGATGCATTGGTGATCATTTTCCAACAGTCTATCGACTCTGGATCAGTTCCTATGGTAGCTAATGTAACACCACTTTTTAAAAAGGGAGGGAGAGAGAAAGCGGGTAATTATAGACTGGTTAGCCTGACATCAGTGGCAAGGAAAATGTTGGAATCAATTATTAAGGATGAAATAGCAGCGCATTTGGAAAGCAGTGACAGGATCGGTCCAAGTCAGCATGGATTTATGAAGGGAAAATCATGCTTGATAAATCTTCTGCAATTTTTTGAAGATGTAACTAGTAGAGTGGACAAGGGAAAACCAATGAATATGGTGTATTTGGACTTTCAAAAGGCTTTTGACAAGATCACACACGAGATTAGTGTGCAAAATTAAAGCACATGGTATTGGGGGTAATGTATTGACATGGATAGAAAACTGGTTGGCAGACAGGAAGCAGAGAGTCGGAATAAACGGGTCCTTTTCAGAATGGCAGGCAGTGACCAGTGGGGTGGCGCAGGGTTCAGTGCTGGGACCCCAGCTATGTACAATATACATCAATGATTTAGATGACTGAATTGAGTGTAATATCTCCAAGTTTGCAGATGACACTAAGCTGGGTGGCGGTGTGAGCTGTGAGGAGGATGCTAAGAGGCTGCAGGGTGACTTGGATAGGTTAGGTGAGTGGGCAAATGCATGGCAGATGCAGTATAATGTGGATAAATGTGAGGTTATCCACTTTGGGGGCAAAAGCGCAAAGACAGAATATTATCTGAATGGTGACAGATTAGGAAAAGGGGAGGTGCAACGAGACCTGGGTATCATGGTTCATCAGTCATTGAAAGTTGGCATACAGGCACTTTTTCCTTTAGAATTTTGCTGTAATGTGGCCCTTTTTGTTTTTTGCCTTAGGTTTCTCTGCCCTCCATTTTTACTTTTCTTCTTTCTATCTTTTGCTTCTGCCTCCATTCTACTTCCCTGTCTCCCTGCATAGGTTCTGTGGTGTATGTAGCACACAAATCACTGACTCCACAAGGTCTGGTGTTAATCTAACTGCTGTTACCTTCGTCCTTTATTGAACAGAGAGTTGTTAATCTGTGGAATTCCCTGCCACAGAGTTGTTGATGCCAGTTCATTGGATATAGTCAAGAGGGAGTTAGATATGGCCCTTACGGCTAAGGGGATCAAGGGGTATGGAGAGAAAGCAGGAAAGGGGTACTGAGGGAATGATCAGCCATGATCTTATTGAATGGTGGTGCAGGCTCGAAGGGCCAAATGGCCTACTCCTGCACCTATTTCCTATGTTTCTATGTTTATTGGTTAAGAAACTGGTCATCTCAATCTTAAATTTATTCAATGTCCCAGCTTCCACAGCTCTTTGAGGCAGCGAATTCCACAGATCTACAACCCTCTGAGAAAATAAATTTCTCCTCATCTCAGTTTTAAATGGGCGACCCCTTATTCTAAGATTCTGCCCCCTAGTTCTTAGTCTCCCCCATCAGTGGAAACATTCTCTCTGCATCCACCTTGCCACACCCCCTCATAATCTTATACATTTCGATAAGATCACCTCTCTACCTTCTGATTTCCAATGAGTAGAGGCCCAACTACTCAACCTTTCCTCATAAGTCAACCCCCTCATCTCCGGAATCAACCTCGTGAACCTTCTCTGAACTGCCTCCAAAGCAAGTATATCCTTTCGTAAATACGGAAACCAAAACTGCATGCAGTACTCCAGGTGTGGCCTCACCAATTCCCTGTATAGCTGTAGCAAGACTTCCCTGCTTTTATACTTTATCCCCTTTGCAATAAAGGCCAGGATTCCATTGGCCTTCCTGATCACTTACTGTAACTGCATACTATACTTTTGTGTTTCATGCACAAGTACTTCCAGGTGCCGCTGAACTGCAGCATTTTGCAATCTTTCGCCATTATCACATTGCAGTTTGTGGGAGCTTGCTGTGCGCAAATTGGCTGCTGTGTTTCCTACATTACAACAGTGACTACATTTCAAAAGTACTTAATTGGCTGTAAAGCGCTTTGAGAGGTCTGGTGGTCATGAAAGACGCTATACAATTGCAAGTTTTTCTATCTGGTTGCAAGTTGGCACCATTTGTGAGTCAGAGTTAAAGGATTGCAAATCTCCTAAAACATTTAAATTCACTAATGAAGTTTGTAATTCCAGCTTCAAGTACGGTCACCCTCAAAGCCTCCTTGGGAAAGTGCGACATCACCACTGACACCTGGGAGACCCTGGCCGAAGACCGCCAGAGGTGGAGAAAGTGCATCCGGGAGGACGTCGAGCTCTTCGAGTCCCAACGCAAAGAGCGTGAAGAGGTCAAGCGCAGGCAGCGGAAGGAGCGCGCGGCAAACCAGCTGCACCAACCTCCTCCCTCGACGAATGTCAGTCCCACCTGGAACAGGGTCTGTGGCTCTCATATCGGACTGTTTAGCCATCAAAGAACTCACTTTAGGAGTAGAAGCAAGTCTTCCTCGATTCCGAGGGACTGCCTATGATGACTGACTATGACAGGAAGCATGTGCGTGGGCACACTGTAACGTCATGTTACACCCACACAGTGCAAACGTCACAATATGAATCTGAAAATGGCGGCAGGTTCGTTCTGCGCATGTGCACATTCCCCTCCGAGTGCTGGCGCGAAGGAGCGTGGGTATTATAGTTTCAACGCGGAGCCTCTGTGCGGAAGGACGCGGCATGGAAACTACACTTCCCAAGAGACACTGGGGCGGCTGCACATCCGGTATAATCACTGGATTGACTGTAACTCGGGAGTCGCTTTCATAATTTGGCGTCTGACGCAGATTCCAAGGACTTTAAATGGATAGAAAGGTGTAAAGGTAGGAGCTGCTCTTCGCAAGTGTTACTGTCAGTGAGACGGTGACTCTTCAATGGAAAGTAATCACTTTGGAGTGCAGAATGGGCAGCGAGACTGTTTATTAACCCCACTGCTGCCAGTAAACTGCCGGCACCAGAGGGGGCTGACAGCTGGGCAAGTTTTATAGGTTTGGTGCTTTTTTTCTATTTCTAAGTACCAAGAATTAAACCTTTACAAACCGTGTCCTATTTATGTGCTTGTAAACTCATACTTGTGTACAGATGCTACATTATTTAGAGCTGTGCATCATCGGTCAAGACTAAAGGGAGGCCTTTGCTCAAGTGGGGATAAAATCTGGGGAATAATTGATGTTGGTCAGAAAATGCATCATATCTTTAAATATAATTTGTGTTACGGTATGTCGAATCAGGCGTGAATACATCACTTTGCTACATTCTGCCTTGAGTCAACCTTACCTTAAAAAAAACAGGACACAACAATCAACAATGATATAGGAACATAGAAAATAAGTGCAGAAGTTGGCCATTCAGCCCTTCGAGCCTGCACCACCATTCAATATGATCATGGCTGATAATGCAACTTCAGTATCCCATTCCTGTTTTCTCTCCATACCCCTTGATCCCTTTAGCTGTGAGGGCCACATCTAACTCTCTTTTCAATATATCGAACGAACTGGCCCCAACAACTTTCTGCGGTAGAGAATTTCACATGCCCACAATTCTCTGAGTGAAGAAGTTTCTCCTCATCTCGGTCTTAAATGGCTTACCCCTTATCCTTAGACTGTGACCCCTGGTTCTGGACTTCCCCAACATCGGGAACATTCTTCCTGCATCTAACCTGTCCAACCCTGTCAGAATTTTATATGTTTCTATGCGATCCACTCTCCTTCTAAATTCCAGTGCATATAAGCCTATTCGATCCAGTCTTTTTTCATATGTCAGTCCTGCCATCCCAGGAATCAGTCTGGTGAACCTTCGCTGCACTCCCTCAATAGCAAGAATATCCTTCCTCAGATTAGGAGACCAAAACTGTACACAATATTCAAGGTGTGGCCTCACCAAGGCCCTGTACAACTGCAGTAAGACCTCCCTGCTCCTATATTCAAATCCTTTCGCTATGAAGGCCAACTTGCCTTTGCCGCCTTCACCGCCTGCTGTACCTGCATGCCAACTTTCAGTGACTGATGTACCATGACACCCAGGTCTCGTTGCACCTCCCTTTTCCTAATCTGTCACCATTCAGATAATATTCTGCCTTCCTGTTTTTGCCACCAAACTGGATAACCTCACATTTATCTACATTAAACTGCATCTGCCATGTATTTGCCCACTCACCTAACCTGTCCAAATCACCCTGCAGCCTCTTAGCCTCCTCCTCACAGCTCACACTGCCACCCAGCTTAGTGTCAGCTGCAAACTTGGAGATATTACATTCAATTCCTTCATCTAAATCATTAATGTATATTGTAAATAGCTGGGGTCATAACACTGAACCTTGCGGTACACCACTAGTCACTGCCTGCCATTCTGAAAAGGATCTTTTTATTCCTACTCTTTGCTTCCTGTCTGCCAACCAGTTCTCTATCCACGTCAATACATTGCCCCCAATACCATGTGCTTTAATTTTGCACACTAATCTCTTGTGTGTGACCTTGTCAAAAGTGTTTTGAAAGTCCAAATAAACCACATTCACTGGTTCTCCCTTGTCCACTCTACTAGTTACATCCTCAAAAAATTCTAGAAGATTTGTCAAGCATAGATTTCCCTTTCATAAATCCATGCTTTCCAAATGCACTGCCATCTTTAATAATTGATTCCAACATTTTCCCCACTACCGATGTCAGGCTAGCTGGTCTATTCCCTGTTTTCTCTCCCTCCTTATTAAGAAAAGTGGGGTTACATTAGCTACCCTCCAATCCATAGGAACTGATCCAGAGTCTATAGAATGTTGGAAAATGTCTACCAATGCATCCACTATTTCTCGGGCCACTTCCTTAAGTACTCTGGGATGCAGCCTATCAGGGGATTTA
The DNA here is from genome assembly GCF_044704955.1 of Pristiophorus japonicus. Taxonomy (NCBI): domain Eukaryota; kingdom Metazoa; phylum Chordata; class Chondrichthyes; family Pristiophoridae; genus Pristiophorus; species Pristiophorus japonicus. Next base: position 139,679,212 of record NC_091988.1, read on the forward strand.
TCGGCCTTCGATCCCTTCAATTTCCCTGACACAATTTCCTGACGAATAAGGATTTCCTTCAGTTCCTCCTTCTCGCTAGACCCTCGGTCCTCTAGTATTTCCGGAAGGTTATTTGTGTCTTCCTTTGTGAAGACAACCAAAGTATTTGTTCAATTGGTCTGCCATTTATTTGTTCCTCATTATAAATTCACCTAATTCTGACTGAAGTGACCCACATTTGTCTTCACTAAACTTTTTCTATTCACATATCTATCAAAGCTTTTGCAGTCAGTTTTTATGTTCCCTGCAAGCTTACTCTCATACTCTATTTTCCCCCTCCTAATTAAACCCTTTGTCCCCCTCTGCTAAATTCTAAATTTCTCCCAATCCTTGGGTTTGCTGCTTTTTCTAGCCAATTTATATGCCTCTTCCTTGGATTTAACACTATCCCTAATTTCCCTTGTTATCCATGGTTGAGCCACCTTACCCGTTTTATTTTTATGCCAGACAAGGATGTACAATTGTTGAAGTTCATCCATGTGATCTTTAAATGTTTGCCATTGCCTATCCACCATCAACCCTTTAAGTATCGTTCGTCAGTCTATCGTAGCCAATTCACGTCTCATACCTTCGAAGTTACCTTTCTTTAAGTTCAGGACTCTAGTCTCTGAATGAACTGTATCACTCTCCATCTTAATAAAGAATTCTACCATATTATGGTCACTTTTCCCCAAGGGGCCTCGCACAACAAGATTTCGAATTAATCCTCTCTCATTACACAACACCCAGTCTAGGATGGCCAGCTCTCTAGTTGGTTCCTCGACATATTGGTCTAGAAAACCATCCCTTATACACTCCAGGAAATCCTCCTCCACTGTATTGCTACCAGTTTAGTTAGCCTAATCTATATGCAGATTAAAGTCACCCATGATAACTGCTGTACCTCTTTTGCACGCATCCCTAATTTCCTGTTTGATGCCATCCCCAACCTCACTACTACTGTTTAGTGGTCTGTACACAACTCCCACTAGCGTTTTCTGCCCTTTGGTGTTCCACAGCTCTACCCATACAGATTCCACATCATCCAAGCTAATGTCCTTCTTTACTATTGCGTTAATCTCCTCTTGAACCAGCAACACTATCCCACCTCCTTTTCCTTTCTGTCTCTCCTTCCTAAATATTGAATACCCCTGGATGTTGAGTTCCCAGTCTTAGAAACATAGAAACATAGAAAATAGGTGCAGGAGCAGGCCATTCAGCCCTTCTCGGGATTGCTACCAGTGCCACGTGCTAGTCAGAGTAGGAATCGCAGGATAGCGCAGATGAATACGTGGCTTGAGCAGTGGTGCAGCAGGGAAGGATTCAAATTCCTGAGGCATTGGAACAGGTTCTGGGGGAGGTGGGACCAGTACAAACCAGACGGTCTGCACCTGGGCAGGACCGGAACCAATGTCCTAGGGGGAGTGTTTGCTAGTGCTGTTGGGGAGGAGTTAAACTAATATGGCAGGGGGATAGAAACATAGAAACATAGAAAATAGGTGCAGGAGTAGGCCATTCGGCCCTTCTAGCCTGCACCGCCATTCAATGAGTTCATGGCTGAACATGCAACTTCAGTACCCCATTCCTGCTTTCTCGCCATACCCCTTGATCCCCCAAGTAGTAAGGACTTCATCTAACTCCTTTTTGAATATATTTAGTGAATTGGCCTCAACAACTTTCTGTGGTAGAGAATTCCACAGGGTTACCACTCTCTGGGTGAAGAAGTTTCTCCTCATCTCGGTCCTAAATGGCTTACCCCTTATCCTCAGACTGTGACCCCTGGTTCTGGACTTCCCCAACATTGGGAACATTCTTTCTGCATCTAACCTGTCTAAACCCGTCAGAATTTTAAACGTTTCTATGAGGTCCCCTCTCATTCTTCTGAACTCCAGTGAATACAAGCCCAGTTGATCCAATCTTTCTTGATAGGTCAGTCCCGCCATCCCGGGAATCAGTCTGGTGAACCTTCGCTGCACTCCCTCAATAGCAAGAATGTCCTTCCTCAAGTTAGGAGACCAAAACTGTACACAATACTCCAGGTGTGGCCTCACCAAGGCCCTGTACAACTGTAGCAACACCTCCCTGCCCCTGTATTCAAATCCCCTCGCTATGAAGGCCAACATGCCATTTGCTTTCTTAACCGCCTGCTGTACCTGCATGCCAACCTTCAATGACTGATGTACCATGACACCCAGGTCTCGTTGCACCTTCCCTTTTCCTAATCTGTCACCATTGGTCACCCTGGAGCCATGTCTCCGTAATCCCAGTTACATCGTATCCATTGACAGCTATCTGTGCAGTTAATTCATCCACCTTATTACGAATGCTCCTCGCATTGAGACGCAGAGCCTTCAGGCTTGTTTTTATAACACTCCTTGTCCTTTGAGAATTATGTTGTAATGTTGTACCAACACGTCATCAACCAACACATTCTTATTTGTCCTTGGAGGCCTGTTCCCACAGCGACAATATGCTCAGTAAACAAATAATTGGCAGTACTACACTAGTATCCTGTGATTGCCCTGATTAGCATTTTTCATTCCATTTCAATCCAATGCATTCACCCAAACTTATCATAGTGAAAGAGGCTATGATACAGAAACCTATAAGTTATAGGGGAATCTAGAGCAGTATGGGTGGAGTGGGGTTAGAGGAGTGGTGGAGGCAGGTTGTGTGTTTGGGTTGTGGGGTGGGGGGGGGCGGGAGGGAGGGAAGGATTGATCCCTGATAGAAGTGACACCACAAATTTTTAAAAATCAGCTATACTTTTTACTTGTTTCAATTTTATTAATTTATATATTTCATATTTTTACACTTTTTTGTGTATACATAAGAATTAACAGATGGGAGGGGTTAGCGAGGCAGGAGAATAGCTGGTGGTATTGGTGATCATATTGGGAGCAGGCACCACTGTCATGTATTCAACCAGCATTGTAACCCATGTATAAACTGACCTAAGTTGTACACCGTGAGAACACTGACCACTAGGTGGGAGACACTCCTAACCTGGACCTTCAGGTATAAAAGGGGAAGCTCCACCCACCTTCATCACTTGAGTGCTAAGGACTGACCTCTCAAGCATGGGCCTCGTGTGCATTTATACTGTATAGTAAGGACGTATCAATGGTGACGAGAAACTGGGATTTAAACCACGCGAGCATGACCACTAGCAGAACAGACGAGAGGTACTGTGTTAAGGAATGGTTGGAACAGAGATTCAACATTGTTAAAGCAGCACACAGTTCTCCAGGCAGACAAGGGCAGTCGGGCATGCCCCAACATGTAGTCGAACCCAGAGGGGGAGTTCGACAAAGACAATGTCAAGTTGAACGGCGATTCACGCCATTGCAAGGGATAATGGGGCCATCAACACCTGGTAATGGCGCACTCAAGGACAGTCACAGGGGCAGTCAGGGACGATCGACTGGCAAGGGACCTTTTGTTTCCAACAGCAGCTCATGTTGGAGGCGTGGAGGCACACACTCAGCCGGAGTTTGCAGAGATGAGCAAAATACCTGCAGAAATTGCAGAAATGAACGCTGGGGGAAATCGCTGGAAGCTGAAGTTCAGCGAGTTCATGTGGAGCACATATACAGTTCATAGACCAGGACGCCACCGATAATGATGAAAGTGCTCCTCAATGGCATCCCAGTATCAATGGAGCTAGACACGGGGGCCAGCCAGTCCCTGATGGGTATCAAACAGTTTGAAAAGACGTCCAAGGCCAGGAGGCCAAAATTATCGCCGATTGACGCACAGCTATGGACTTACACAAAGCAGATCATTCCGGTGATGGGCAGCGCCACGGTAGTCGTGACCCACAAAGATTCGAAGAACAGGTTGCCACTCTGGATTGTCCCAGGAGACGGTCCCGCACTACTGGGGAGGAGTTGGCTTGCTGTCATGAACTAGAAATGGGGCGATATCGATGCAATTTCCTCTGTGGAGCGAGTATCATGCTCTCACAGATCCTGGACAAATTTGACTCATTATTTCAACCCGGCATCAGCACTTTCATGGGGGCCAAGATAGTGATTCACATAAACCCGGACGCCAGGCCAGTACACCACTAGGCCAGAGCGGTGCCGTACATGATGCGGGAAAAGATAGAAGGCGAATTGGACCGCCTGCTGAGGGAAGGCATCATCTCGCCAGTCGAATTCAGTGACTGGGCGAGCCCGATCGTGCCGGTGCTCAAGGCGGATGAGTCGGTCAGGATATGTGGTGGTTACAAGGCCACCATCAATCGGGTGTCACTCCAAGACCCGTACCTGCTACCGAGAGCGGAGGACCTCTTTGCGATGCGATCCGGTGGCAAACCTTTTTCAAAATTGGACATGACCTCAGCTTACATGACCCAGGAGCTGGCGAGTGAGTCGAAGAAGCTGACCACCATCACGACACAGAAGGGGTTGTTTGAGTACAACAGATGTCAGTTCGGGATTCGTTTGGCCGCCGCGATCTTCCAACGAAATATGGAAAGCCTCCTCAAGTCGATTCCAGGGACGGTAGTTTTTCAGGACGACATCCTCATCACGGGTTACGATACTGAAGAACACCTCCACAACCTGGAGGAGGTGCTACGCAGACTGGACCGGGTAGGGCTGCGACTGAAAAAGGCGAAGTGCGTCTTCCTAGCTCCAGAGGTAGAATTCCTGGGGATGAGGGTAGCAGCAGATGGGATCAGCCCTACTGCGTCCAAGATGGAAGCGATCCACGACGGAGCTGCGTTCGTTCCTGGGGCTCCTGAACTATTTTCGTAACTTTCTTCCCAAATTGAGCACGCTGCTAGAGCCGCTACACGTGCTCCTACGCAAAGGTCGCGAATGGGTCTGGGGGGACAGACAGGAAAGGGCTTTTAATAGAGCACGCAATGTGTTATGTTTCAATACTCTGTTAACACTATACGACCCATGTAAGAAACTTGTGTTAACGTGCGATGCGTCATCCTATGGTGTCGGTTGCGTGTTGCAGCATGTCAATGTCAAGGGTCAGTTACAGCCGGTAGCTTATGCCTCTAGGAGTCTGTCCCAGGCAGAAAGGGGTTACGGGATGGTAGAAAAGGAGGCGCTCGCATGTGTATATGCGGTAAAGAAAATGCACCAATACCTGTTTGGCAGGAAATTTGAGCTGGAGACAGATCACAAACCCCTAACGTCCCTTTTGGCCGACAACAAGGCCATAAATGCAAACGCATCGGCCCGCATACAGAGGTGGGCACTCACGTTAGCCGCCTATGACTATACAGACCGGGCATTGAAAACTGCGCCGATGCACTCAGCAGGCTCCCACTAGCCACCACTGAGGGGGCTACCGAGCATGCTGCTGAGATGGTCATGGCTATTGAAGCTTTCGGAAGCTCGTCAGATTAAAGTCTGGACAAATAGAGACCCGCTATTGTCTCTAGTCAAGAAATGTGTCCTGAATGGGGACTGGGCAGCCACGTACAGGGCATGCCCTGAGGAATTTAAACCATTTCACAGGCGCAGAGATGAACTCTCGATTCAGGCCGATTGCCTACTATGGGGAAACCGAGTAGTCATGCCCCAGATGGGCAGAGAGGTGTTCATCAGAGAACTCCATAATGAGCACCCGGGCATTGTCATGATGAAGGCAATTGCCAGGTCACACATTTGGTGGCCAGGGATAGACACCGATCTGGAACTTTGTGTTCGCAGGTGCAACATGTGTCCCCAGCTGGGCAATGCGCCCAGGGAAGCCCCCCTTAGCCCCTGGCCATGGCCCGCCAAGCCATGGTCACGCATCCATGTGGACTATGCAGGTCCTTTCATGGGAAAAATGTTTTTGGTTGTAGTAGATGCCTACTCCAAATGGATCGAGTGTGACATTTTAAATTCAAACACATTCTCTGCCATGGTAGAAAGTCTACGGGCAATGTTCGCCGCCCACGGTCTACCGGACGTCTTGGTCAGCGACAATGGCCCGTGCTTCACAAGCACTGAATTCCATGACTTCATGGCAGGCAATGGAATTAACCATGTTAGAACGGCACCGTTCAAGCCGGCCTCAAACGGCCAGGCAGAACGAGCAGTGCAGATAATCAAACGGGATGCTCAGAATCCAAGGGGGTTCCCTACAAAGGCGCTTATCACGCCTCCTGTTGGCCTATAGATCCCGACCACACTCGCTCGCAGGGGTTCCACCCGCAGGGAGCTGCTAATGAAAAGGACGCTTAAAACCCGGCTATCCCTTATACACCCCACCATGAAAGAAATTGTCGAGAGCAGGCGCCAGCCACAATATGACTACCATGACAGGAATGCGAGGGCGCGATGTATTGATGTAAATGATCCTGTTTTTGTCCTCAACTACGCTGCAGGGCCCAAATGGCTCGCAGGCACTGTGATTGCCAAAGAGGGAAATAGGATTCTGGTAGTTAAACTTACCAATGGACAAATCTGCCACAAACACATGGATCAAACAAAAAGGAGGTTCAGCAACCCCATAGAAGAAGCAGAGGAAGAACACGATGTAGAGTTCACTCCACCACAGGTGACTGCACACCGGAACCAAAGGGAGGAGAGCCCAATCACTGTGGGCAGTCTGGATAGGCCTGAGGCACCGCAAACAGCAGGCACTCAGGCCAGTGCCCAACAACCGGAGCCCCAACTCGTTCGCTCTACAAGAGAGCGTAAACCACCAGAGAGACTCAACCTGTAATCCCAATAAGACTTTGGGGGGAGGTGATGTCATGTATTCAACCAGCATTGTAACCCATGTATAATCTGACCTAAGTTGTACACTGTGAGAACAATGACCACTAGGTGGGAGACACTCCTAACCTGGACCTTCAGGTATAAAAGGGGAAGCTCCACCCACCTTCATCACTTGAGTGCTAAGGAATAAAGGACAAGTCACAGACTGACCTCGCAAGCATGGGCCTCGTGTGCATTTATACTGTATAGTAAGGACGTATCAACCACGATCATGGTTGAGGCGAGGAGCAGCTGTGGGGTGGGGTGGGTGGGTGGGTGGAGAGAGAAGATGACCCGGGCAATTGTGAGTCACGGTCTCAGCTGACTAGTGAGCGAGCAGCTACTGGAACGGGAGGCATGCATTGGTTAGTGGGGTGGGGATGAGAGTGAGTGGGGGAGGCAGCGGGGCTAGAACTAGACCAACAAAACCAGTGGTGGGAGGGGGCACAAACCTTTGAGCAAGGTTTGCTGCACGAGGTGCGGCATGAGTGAGCGGCACAGGTTGTTGCAGTGGAAGTTTTTTAAAAATATAGGATTGTGGGGTGTAAGAGTAGCGCTGTTAGAGTATTTCACACAAAATTACAAAAAAAACAAAATTTAGATTAGTCATCGGAAGTTTTGCTTAAATGGATTTACTGGCTGTGATTCTGATCTTCCAGGTAACGGAGTGCAACTAAAATTTCTTACATTTTCAGGCTCCACATTGACACAAGTGACAATATAATTAGGGTGTTCCATCCCAAACTGATTCCCAAGTACATTAAATCCAAGTTATGTGAAACCCCCACCAATGAGCTAGTTTTATGTTTGTATTGCTGCAGTCTGGTGGAAAGCGACCATGGGACTTCGTGTGAGCTTAATTCTTTTTTGTATAAAAGTCTCTTTAATGTTACAAATAAGCAGAGTCCACCCACTCTCCTAAAATAAAAATTAGCCAGCTGAGAAGTAGAGATTTGTACTTGTATCCAGGTATGTCTGGGCAGGGGTACTTTGCAGCTGACCTCTGTAGTGAACAATATGACTCTGGTCTGGCGAATATGCATTAGGGACAGCCTATGATGGTGATGTTCTCTACAGATAGCAGTCATAGCCTGGTATGCCTGACCTGCTGAGCATTTTCTGCCTTTATTTCAGATTCTAGCATCCACAGTATTTTCTTTTTGTAAAGTAATAACTTGCTGGCCAGCTGCAAATTTCCGTAAAGAAATAGAAAAAACAGTCTTTAATAATTATCAAGAAGATGAGCCATGAATGGGTGCAGTGTGCCGCAGGAGCAGGAGCGGCAAGCGACTGTGGAGGGATGTGATCGGGGCCCAGGGGCAGCACAGGTCAGCCCACACTGCGATATGTGTGCGCACTAGGTCCGTGCAGCAGAGCTGGTCTCCAGTCGTCTTGGGTAATCCTTGCCACTTGACCAAGACCTAGCTCTGTCAAGCTCGTGTGGTGGCTGGTGTGCAACGGCCACCACATGTTAAAAAATCCATGCACAGGCATCTTCCACCCTTGAGGATGTAGTTCGAGTCCTTCATTGAAACACTTGTGAACTCATCCTTTTTTGTCGAGGAAGCAAGCCATCCTCGTTTCGAGGGACTGCCTATGATTGAGCCGCAAGGTAAGTGCAGCCTTGGTTGCAGTAGGACCGCCTATGATGATGATTCTTGGATTTATCACAATTGCCTTATTCTTGTTAAAGCTTTTCAGCAGTATAAGCAATTCCAGTAGAGATGCTTTCCACAGAAAACCACCAGAGTCCGAGCTTGTCTGCAACATTGCTGTAATATTGGGGGTAAAACTTTAACATATTTATTTGTGATGGAAATATTTGAAAGACAGAGTTGTTTTATTTTGCAGGATGTATACATTACTATCCGGCCTGTGGAAGTACATGTTCCAGAAGGATGAATATTGCGTTCTGATCCTGGGATTGGACAATGCAGGCAAAACTGTAAGGTGATATTTATGGCAATTAGTTTGCCATCAGTATAATGAACTTTGTTACTAGTTAACACAGCTGTAATGGGTGTCTCACTTTTCTCTTTCTCTATCTCTCTCATGCATGCATGCGCACACACTTTCTCCCTTGCACGCTCTTCTGTACCCACTACTCCCTATCATAACACCTCCTCTGAAAATTGGTTAAAAATGGCACATTTTGTCTATGGTGGGATATGGTTTTCATCCTTTTTCTTTCCTTTCATAACACTGAGTTCTTGACTCCAAGTTATGTTTTCTTTGTAGAATGAAAAATTTAACTAGCATTTGCAAGCTGGTGAAAAGAGCTCCCAAGTCTGTGTATAACCATGTATACACAGAGCTCTAATGCAAAAGCAAAATACTGCGGATGCTGTAATCTGAAATAAAAACAGAAAGTGCTGGAAATACTCAGCAGGTCAGGCAGCATCTGTGGAGATAGAAACATAGAAATTTACAGCGCAGAAGGAGGTCATTTCGGCCCATCGTGTCCACATCGACCGACAGAGCCGCACCTCCCTTGGTCAGCAGCCCTAAAGGTTACATATAAACCTATGAGCAAAGACGGAAAGGCAAAAAGCACCCAGCCCAACCAGTCCGCCTCACACAACTGCGACACCCCTTATATTGAAACATTCTACACTCCACCCGAACTGGAGCCATGTGATCTCCTTGGAGAGGCAAAAACCAGATAAAAACCCAGGCCAATTTAGGGAGAAAAAATCTGGGAAAATTCCTCTCCGACCCATCCAGGCGATTGAAACTAGTCCAGGAGATCACCCTGGCCATATTCTATTCCCTGCAGCACTTACCATTATATCTGCGTCGTCCAACAAAAGGTCATCCAGTCTAATCCCAATTACCAGCTCTAGGTCCGTAACCCTGCAGGTTACTGCACTTTAAGTGCCCATCCAACCATCTCTTAAAAGTGGTGAGGGTTTCTGCCAGGCAGTGAGTTCCAGATCCCCAGAATCCTCTGCGTAAAGAAGCACACCCCCACCTCAAATCCCCTCTAAACCTTCCACCAACCACCTTAAAACTATGCCCCCTCGTAATAGATCCCTCCACCAATGGAAATAGACTCTTACTATCCACTATTTCCAGGCCCCTCAATATTTTGTACACCTCAATGAGGTCTCCTCTCAACCTCCTCTGTTCCAATGAGAACAAACCCAGTCTATCCAATCTGTCCTCCCAACTAAGATTCTCCATTCCAGGCAGCATCCTAGTAAATTTCCTCTGCACCCTCTCTAGTGAAATCACGTTCTTCCTATAATACGGCGACCAGAACTGCATGCAGTACTCCAGCTGTGACCTAACCAAAGTATTATATAATTTAAGCATAACCTCCCTGCTCTTATATTCAATGCCTCGCCAATAAAGGCAAGCACTCCGTATGCCGCCTTAACCACCTTATCCACCTGGCCTACTTTCAGGGATCTGTGGACAAGCACTCCAAGGTCCCTTTGTTCATCTACACTATTAAGTGGCCTACCGCTTAATGTGTATACGTTTTCCTTATTAGCCCTCCCAAAGTGCATCACCTCACACTTCTCTGAATTAAATTCCAATTGCCACTTCTCTGCCCATCTGACCAGTAGATTGATATCCTCCTGCAGCCCATGACTTTCCTCTTCATTATCAACCACAAAGCCAATGTTAGTGTCGTCTGCAAACTTCTTAATCATGCTCCCTATATTCAAATCTAAATCATTGATATATACCACAAAAAGCAAGGGACCCAGTACTGAGTCCTGCGGAACCCCACTGGAAACATCCTTCCAGTCACAAAAACATCCATCAATCATTACCCTTTGCTTCCTACCTCTAAGCCAATTTTGGATCCAACTTGCCATTTTGCCCTGTATCCCATGGGCTTTAACCTTCATGATCAGTCTACCATGAGGGACCTTATCAAAAGCCTTGCTAAAGTCTATATATACTACATCGTACGCACTACCCTCATCGACCCTCTTGGTTACCTCCTCAAAAATTTCAATCAAGTTAGTCAAACACAATCCTTAACAAATCCACGCTGACTGTCCCTAATTAATCCTTGCCTTTCCAAATACAAATTTATCCTGTCTTTCAGGAGTTTTTCCAATAATTTTCCCACCACTGAGGTTAGGCTGACAGGCCTGTAATTACTCGGCCTATCCCTTTCTCCCTTCTTAAACAAGGGTTCTACATTAGCAGTCCTCCAATCCTCTGGTACCATGCCCAGATCCTAAGAGGACTGGAAATTGATGGTCAAGGCCTCTGCTATTTCCTTTTTTATTTCGCTCAATAGCCTGAGATGCATTTCATCCAGGCCTGGGGAGTTATCTACTTTCAAAGCTGCTAAACCCCTTAATACTTCCTCTCTCACTATATTTATTTCATCCAGAATATCACACTGCTCCTCAACAGCAGTATCTGCATTGCTCCTTTTCTTTGTGAAAACAGATGCAAAGTATTCGTTAAGAACCCTACCAACATCTTCCGCCTCCACACAAAGGTTACCCTCATGGTCTCTAATAGGCCCTACCCTTTCTTTAGTTACCCTCTTACTCTTAACATATTTATAGAACATCTTAGGATTTTCCTTAATTTTACCGGCCAAGAATTTCTCGTGCTCTCTCTTAGCATTCCTAATATCCTTTTTAATTTTGCCTCTTAACTTTCTATATTCCTCAAGATTCTAAAGTATTTAGCCGTTGGTATATGACATAAGCGTCCCTTTTTTTTGAAGCCTTTATTATACTCAAAGCTAGAAACAATATACAATTTGCTCTGCCCCTATTTATTCACATAGCAGCTGGTGATGGTTCTACCATTCCCATTTACACCCTATCCAGACTCATCTTTTGTTTCTTAACTTGTCCCTCAACCACCTCCTTTTGCCTTGCACCATCATCCCTTTTGTCTTTTAATCTCTCCTGCCTTCCATCCTATCACAGCCCTTCCCTTTTGTTCTTTCCTCCCATCCCCTGCACTTGCTTAAATTCTGTTACATCACTAACTTTTTCCAGTTCTGACGAAAGGTCATTGACCTGAAACGTTAACTCTGTTTCTCTCGCCACAGATGCTGCCTGACCTGCTGAGTGTTTCCAGCATTTTCTGTTTTTATACATCGAGCTCTGTTGATTTTTTTTGTTTGAGTAATGTGGGCGTTGGCAGTATAACTGAAATCCGATGAGTCCGTATTACACTTTGTAGGTACTGGTCCTACAGTCGAACTGGTCCTTGAGAGTAGCCTTGGTGGATGCTTGCGTGCATGTAGCTTGCTTTTCCTCTTGGGGAAAGAAGAGAAGAATTTCAAAAAGACAGAGCCATAGTCTCATAAATATAAATTCTCTTTGTTGAGAAGTCCAACTTGTTTGGTTTCATTCTTCACCATTGGGCAAGGGGTTTGCAGCCCGGAAAGGAGACCTTCAAGCTTCAACACAAAGATCTTCGGAAAAGGCATCCAAAAGCCATTTGTAATGCAATGTTTCAAGTTTTGCATCTTGTCCTAGTAGTGCCGGATAATGTCACAGTGGGTAGCTTATGCCCTTTAGTTATGCAAAATGTAATGAGAAATTATATACTTCAGTTCTGTAACTAAAATAGTAAAATGGCCCAAATTCTCAATTGTTAGAGTTTGGGAACTTTATCAGATATCATCTATTCCTAATTTTTTTTTTGCACTTAAAAATTGATTAATTTGAAATATTCGATAATACAATTTAAATGCAGCAAAGTGGGAATGCAGTGCCAAAAAAATAAACAAATTGGGAATGAATTCAAATGAACTGACTTCGAATGGCGAGGAGTAAATTGTACCAAAGCAAAATACTGCAGATGCTGGAAATCTGAAACAAAAACAGAAAATGCTGGAAACACTCAGCGGGTCAGGCAGCATCTGTGGAGAGAGAAACATAGTTAACGTTTCAGGTCGATGACCTTTCGTCAGAACTGGAAAAAGTTAGTGATGTAACAGAATTTAAGCAAGTGCAGGGGATGGGAGGAAAGAACAAAAGGGAAGGGCTGCGATAGGATGGAAGACAGGAGAGATTAAAAGACAAAAGGGATGATGGTGCAAGGCAGAAGGAGATGGTAGTGGGACAAGTTACGAAAGATGAGTCTGGATAGGGTGTAAATGGGAATGGTAGAATCATCAACTGCTGCCATGTGAAAAAATAGGGGCAGAGTATAATAAAGGCTAGAGAATGATCTTACGGATTCATAGAAACATAGAAAATAGATGCAGGAGTAGGCCATTCGGCCCTTCGAGCCTGCACCACCATTCAATAAGATCATGGCTGATCATTCACCTCAGTACCCCTTTCCTACTTCTCTCTATACCCTTTGATCCCTTTAGCCCTAAGGGCCATAATCTAACTCCCTCTTGAATATATCCAATGAACTGGCATCAACAACTCTCTGTGGTAGAGAATTCCACAGGTTAACAACTCTCTGAGTGAAGAAGTTTCTCCTCATCTCAGTCCTAAATGGCTTACCCCTTATCCTTAGACTATGTTTCCTGGTTCTGGACTTCTCCCAACATTGGGAACATTCTTCCTGCATCTAACCTGTCCAGTCCCGTCAGAATTTTATACGTTTCTATAAGATCCCCTCTCATCCTTCTAAACTCCAGTGAATACAGGCCCAGTCGATCCAGTCTCTCCTCATATGTCAGTCCTTATATTCAGTATGTGTTCTTAATGTGCACATTTAGGAATGACATACCATCTGTTCTCTGATTTGTGTGTTTCTCTATATGTGTGTGATATATGTACTAACAACATTAGAACCAAAATAAAGTAAAATATAGTCAAATGTATAAAAATATTCTGTAAATTCACTGCTGTGTATAAATTTGTCAAATTCATCAGCTATTCATATGGCATGGTTACGAGAAAACGTGATGTAGAAAGAAACTGGAAGTGTTTTTGTGTTGTCAACCTAGAGTTTCATTGTGATGTAATCTTGTTTTTCCTTTTTGTCCAACATGTACAGACCTTTCTGGAGCAGACAAAAACCAAGTTCAGCAGAAACTACAAAGGAATGAATTTATCGAAGATCACTACTACAGTTGGCTTAAACAGTAAGTTTGTAGGCTAATTGTGTTTGTGTGTGTGTGTGTGTGTAGTTGATTTTCCAGAGAGTATCGACGTGTGTTGGTGCAGTGTAGCTATGTATTAGTGCTTTGAAGCGTATAGTATTGAACTTTGGCTGTACCATACAGGATGATAAAGGCCAAAATTCTGTGCCTGAAATAGAGCTTCCCCCTCCCCAAAAAGAATCATGTTTTGTAGGAATAAAACAGTAATAATGTTCCATAAGTTAATGACAAACCCAAATTGTAAAACAGTTAAGTCTTTAACAATTAGCAATGATCAGTTAAGGTACAAATATCTAAACATAAGGTATCTCTGGGGTCAATCTGGAGCACACTTGAAGAATAAATACTGAAAGCTACAGGAAACGGAAGGAAAAACCTGAAAGAGAGAGTGGAGTCCTATCATAAAGTAAAAGCGAGACAACTGCTGTCAAAACCCATATACGACCTGGGGGAGGGAAGGGAAGGGAAGGGCAGGGCAGGGCAGGGCAGGGTAGGACAGAACCGCACAGCAAATTAAAGAGACACAAGGGGCCCAAGTTTCCACACGCGCCTAGAACGGCGTAGTCCCGACCTGGACGCCCGTTTTTCGCGCCACAAAGTGCACCTAAAAAAATCCTTCGTATTCTCCACCTCCCTGCAGGTCCTCTGGCCCTCGGCGCGGCGCAACACAAGCTGTAGGGGGCGGAGCCAGGTCCCTGCGCTGAAAACAGTGCCGGGACCTCTGCACATGCGCGCTACAGTGGGCACGCAAGTGCAGTAGCTCCAGGCGCTGAACTGTGTGGGAGGGGCCCGAAGCACGCAGCCCCTAGCCCTGGCCGAATGGCCTCACTGGGGCTGCGTGAATAAGGCTCCTCCCACGGCCAGCTCCTGCTTCCCCCCCCCCCCCCCGACCCGACTCGACTCCCGCTTTCCGCCCCCCCCAGCCTCCGGCCCAGACCCGACACCCGCTCCCTGCCTCCGGACCAGACCCGACACCCGCTCCCCCCGACTGGACCCGACCCGCGCTCCTGTTCCCTCTCCCCGACTGGACCCGACCCGACCCGCGCTCCTGTTCCCGCTCCGCCCCCCCCCCCCACGACTGGACCCGAGCTCCTGTTCCCGCTCCCCGCCCCCCCCCCGACTGGACCCGACCCGACCCGCGCTCCTGTTCCCGCTCCGCCCCCCCCCCCCCACGACTGGACCCGCGCTCCTGTTCCCGCTCCGCCCCCCCCCCCCCCGACTGGACCCGACCCGACCCAACCCGCGCTCCTGTTCCCGCTCCCGACTCCCCCCACTGGACCCGATCCGACTCCCGCTCCCGGACTGGATCCGACCTGACCTCCCTCCCTCCCTCCCCGAACCGAACCTCCCCAACCCGACCCAACCAAACGCCACCTACCTGTAAATCTGGTGCTGGGGGCGGGCCCTGCCCGAAGTCTCGGGCCGGCCCGTTCAGCCTTCGGTCCCGAAAGGCCTGCCTGAAGCACTTTCAAACAGGTAGGAAGATAGTTTATTTAATCTTTTCTTTGCTTATAAATGTTTATTCAGGTTGGATTTATTTGTATAATATTTGTATAACTATAAATAAGGATTTATTATAGAATTTAATGACTTCCCTTCCCCCCCCCCACCTCGTTCTGGACGCCTAATTTGTAACCTGCGCCTGATTTTTTAATGTGTAGAACAGGTTTTTTCAGTTCTACAAAAATCTTCACTTGCTCCATTCTACTTTAGTTTGGAGTACCTTTTCACTGTGGAAACTTTCAAATCAGGCGTCAGTGGCCGGACACGCCCCCTTTTGAAGAAAAAATTCTGTTCCAAAGTAGAACTGTTCTACCTGACTAGAACTGCAGAAAAAAAAATGTGGAGAATTGCGATTTCTAAGATAGTCCGTTCTCCACCAGTTGCTCCTAAAAATCAGGCGCAAATCATGTGGAAACTTGGGCCCAAGGAATGGGACGTTTGCGCAAGGCAAACAGGGAGGTGCCTCCATCCTTGACAAGGGAATAACCAAAGGGGACTCGTATCTACATCAAACCAGGGTATTCCTCCTCCCATCCCCCTCACCACCTTATTATCCACATAATAAAGGAAAGGGAACATAAGAAATAGGAACAGGAGTAGGCCATACGGCCCCTCGAGCCTGCTCTGCCATTCAATAAGATCATGGCTGATCTGATCATGGACTCAGCTCCACTTCTCTGCCTGCTCCCCATAACCCCTCATCCGCCCCCCACCCCCCCCCCCCATCGCTCAAGAAACTGTCTATTTCGGTCTTAAATTTATTCAATGTCCCAGCTTCCTCAGCTCTCTGAGGCAGAGAATTCCACAGATTCACAACCTTCTGAGAGAAGAAATTCCTCCTCATCTCAGTTCTAAATGGGCGACCCCTTATTCTAAGATCATGCCCTCTAGTTCTAGTCTCCCCCACCAGTGGAAACATCCTCTCTGCATCCACCTTGTCAAGCCCCGTCATAATCTTATACGTTTCGATAAATCATCTCTCAATCTTCTGAATTCCAATGAAGAGAGGCCCAACCTACTCGACCTTTCCTCATAAGTCAACCCCCTCATCCCCGGAATCAACCTGGTGAACCTTCTCTGAACTGCCTCCAAAGCAAGCATATCCTTTCCTTGTCCCAAACCCGAGGTGGAGACTGTATGTGATTCTCTTCATTTAGGCTATCTTCTGTAATCTCTCAACCCGATAGAATGTGAAGATATACCGATCTGACTCTGAAAGGTTGGGATGCATTCCATGGCATGACGAATGGTTGAGTCATGTACAAGATTGTCCCCTCACGCATGTGATTACATAGAAATTCTTCGCATTGCTGACATTTGCCTCTAATCCGTAGTTGAAATATTTTCAGCATTATTAATGCACGATTAGTCCACTAGTTTCATAAAAGCAAAACATAATAAAGCTGTATCAGTTTCTGCATAAGAAGCAGAGCCAATAGCTTACTGGAAATCCTAGGAAGTTTCTGATGTAAAATGAGATAAAATAAATCATCAACTTTGAGAGAAAACTATTGGCAAAGTTTGTTACTTGTTTCTTTAAAGTTGCTCACTTACCGTTAAAATTACATTTTGAAGATTTCTAATTGCTACAAAAACTTAAGTGACACCACTGACAATGAGCTTTAAATGCTTCTAGTATCTGTCACATCTTATATTTAGCTGACTTTACTCTGAACAAAAGATGCAGATAATTTACTCCGTTTTTTTTCTGTGATTTTCATGAGGTAAAGCTGTTGCTGTATTTAAACTAACACTGCTTGAAGTCTTTTCCCCAATAATTAAAACCTGATTATTACTAATTTGTAAAAGTCTTTTGTGTGCATTTATGTATTTTGAAATTTGTAAGCTGACCGATATTGTTCAAAAACTGACAAAAAATGTTCCGGTGTGTTATTTTGATCGTGTGATGATGCTTGATCATTGTCAATGCATTGTATCATTTATAAAGTGCTGATGTCCTTCCTACTAATAATTATTTCAGTTTACAGATCTATTTTCAGCAAGTGCAATAGTCAGCAACAATAGTATTCATTTTTGTGCTCACTGGTTCATACCCGCTTACTAAACAGTCAGATTTGAATTTTATTTATTTTTGAAGTTGGCACCATTGATGTTGGATCAGCACGTCTAATGTTCTGGGATCTTGGAGGCCAGGAAGAACTCCAGTCATTATGGGACAAGGTATTGTTGATTAAAACTTTGCCAATAAATGTTCTGCTTCAATTAGAAAACCGCTAAACTGATGAGAAAGCAGAAAGTATTCAAATCACGACTTCAATTTATTTATAAGGGGATTAGTCACTTGCATTGGCCATCCAGTGCTTCACATGAGTGACCATTCATTGTAGGAGCGTAGATGTTGAGTGATGGCAGATTCCAACTTTGCAGGTTGTCATAATCAAACTTGATCCTGTTCTCATCCAACATCCACATACAGACATATTCTAGCAGGGGTCACTGGAATCCTCAGGAGCAAGAATCTTGTCTGAATTCTTTTCATTCACTAGCCTGGAGCCAATTATAATGTCCTTACAGCTACCCTCGCTGAGATCTGCTAATTCAGAACTTAATGTTCTGTACAGTTTAGTGCGACATCATATGATGCCTTTATCCACAAAGCCATTGAGGAGTTAAGCATTGGAAGAATCTAAGACTGATTTTTCCCATCAATAATGTGTCAGTTTAAAAAGAATTGTTGCATATTTCCTTCCACACTAGAACCACCATTTTGAATTTGAATGGTTGCCACTCCTGTAATCTGTTTTAATAAGGCCATTATAAAAAAGCAAACCAAGCACTGGGATTTATTTCTGGGGGGATAGAATTGAAAAAGAGAGAATTTATGTTAAACTTGCATCGATCCTTGGTTAGACTACACTTGGAATACAGTCCACAGTTCTGGTCTCAATAATACAACAACATCTTGTATTTATATAGTGCCTTTAAAGTAGTAAAACATCCTATAGTGCTTCACAGGAACATTATAAAACAAAATTTAACACCGAGTCACATAAGGAGAAATTAAGGCAGACGACCAAAAGCTTGGTCAAAGAGGTAGGTTTTAAGGAGTGTCTTAAAGGAGGAAAGAGAGGTGGCAAGGTTTAGGGAGGGAATTCCAGAGTTTAGGGCCTAGGAAGCTGAAGGCATCACGCTGATCGTTGAGCATCCCTGATTTTAATCACTCAAGAGGCAGAATTAGAGGGACGTAAATATCTTGAGGAGTTGTGGGGCTTGAGGAGATTAGAGGAAGGGGAGGCGAGGCCGTGGAGGGATTTGAAAACAAGAATGAGAATTTTAAAATCGAGGCATTGCTTAACCGGGAGCCAATGGAGTTGAGCGAGCACAGGGGTGATGGGTGAATGGGACTTGATGCGAGTCTGGACTCGGGCAGCAGAGTTAAGGCTGACCTCAAGTTTGCGTAGGGTAGAACGTGGGAGGCCAGCCAGGAGTGCATTGGAATAGTCATATCTAGAGGTAACAAAGGCTCAGATGAGAGATGTGGAGAAAGTGCAAAAAAGATTCACAAGGATGAACAGAGAGGATATACTTAGCAGGAAAGGCTAAACAGCCTTGGGCTCTTTTCTCTAGAAAAGAGAAGGCTGAGGGGATGACCTAAAAGAGGTTTTTAAGATTATAAAAACGTTTGATAGGGTAGACATGGAGATGTTTTTACTTGTGGGGGTTTTCAGAACTAGAAGCCATAACTATAAGATAGTCACTAATAAATTCAAGAGAACATTCTTTACTCAGCATGGTTAGAATATGGAACTTGCTACCACATGTTTGAGGTGAATAGCATAGATGCAGTTAAGGGGAAGCTAGATAAGCATGAGGAAGAAAGGAATGGAAGAATATGCTGATAGGGTTAGATGAAGAAGCCACAGAAGGTGGCTTGTGTGGAACATAAATGTTGGCATAGACCAGTTGGGCCGAATTGCCAGTTTCTGTGCTGTAGACTTGATGACACAAGTAATTCACTATAAAACAAAGCACACCATTTTGTCCTTGAATAAGACTTTGGTTGGGCCTCAATTAGAATACTTGTTCATTTCTGGTCTCCTCATATGTGTGACATTGATGCTTTGGAAAGGGTGCAGAGCAGGACCACACGAGCAATTCCCAGTTTAAAGCATTTTTGTTACCCGGGTAGACTGAATAAGCTGGGACTCTATACTTTGGTAGTGTAGACTTTGGAGTGATTTGCTCAAGGTTTATAAGATGTTGAAGGGACTAGCTTGTGTTTGTATGGACCAATTATATCAACTGAATACATTGGGGAGGACTAGGGGTCACTCCTACAAGTTATGTAAAGACAGAACTAGATTAGATGTTGGAAGGTTCTTCTTTTGCCAAAGAATAGTTAATTATTCAGCCAGTCATTCCAAAGGGGCTAGCTGGGTTAGAGGTGTGCTGCAATTGTAAGCCAATAAAGTCAAATATATGTATTTGTTTGGTGTGAGGAGAGCAGCTTGGCAGCACAGTGAATTATAACTGCCCTATAAACAGCCTGACCGCAAATCAAGCCTCGCCAATGGGGAGAGGGGGGGAAGGAGGAGGAATGAATTAGTCTTTGTGCTGACTAATGTAAAGGTCTTTAAATGAAAACAGTATTGTCTGATATTCTCTGTTAGTATACATGTCTACGTGACAAAAATAAGAATAATCAGAATGCTCATTACAGCTGCTGTATTAGTGGAGGAGTACAGTGGCCAAATGTTTATGCTACTGGACTAGTAATGCAGAAGGCATAATGTTCTAATTGTGTTCAATAAATCAGAAAAATGACCATGAAAATTGCTCAATTGTAAAAACCCAACAGGTTTACTACTATCCTTCAGGGAAGGGTCCTGCCACCCTTACCCGGTCTGTCTACACGTAACTTCAGTCTCGGGGGAGAAATTGCACAGTGCCCTATTTGGGGGCGGTAACAGCCACGGGGCATAATCATCCCGACGTAGTGGGGTAGTACTAGTTACCGCCGTCGCTAAACTCCTGTGGAATTTCGCGGGAGTCGTTAGCCGCACCTGGGCGAAAAGTCATTTGTGCCCTGTTAGCGCTCCCGGGGGGGGGGGCATTAATGGGGCGCAATCGGCCCAAATTTCTCCCCCTCAGACTCTTAATGCCCTCCGAAGAGACCTAACAAACCACTCAGTTGTAAAACAATCGCTACAAAAAACTAAATGAGAGCAATATTGGACAGACGTATTGGCAACAACCTGGGTATTGGATCAGGACAGAACTCTGGCAATCCCAGCCTATCTGCCCTGCAAAATTCTTCTTGCTTGCACAAGTTGGGGAGTTGTCCCACTGACTAGTCAAGCAAGAGTCTGACATAGTCCTAATTGGTCGTATCTTTCAGCCAACATCCTTGTGAAGACAAAGCTCTCACACAACCAATGGATCAAAGCCAAGTTCTGTAGCCCTAATACATCCAATCGAAAATGGTGGTGGACAATTGGGCAACTAATGAAATGAGGAGGCTCCTTGAGCATTTCCATCCTCAACTGTGGTGGAGCCCAGCATTTGACTACAAGAGATTAGGCTGAAGTGTTTGCCTTCAGCGAAAAGTGCCAAGTGATAATTCCACTTGGCCCTCTCCCAAAGTCCTAACCGTTATGAAAGCTAGTATGTCCAGCTATTTTGTTCACCATTAAGAAGGTAGCGAAGTCCATTGGACATAGCAATGGCTATAGGCTCTGACAACATCCTGGCTGTAGTGCTGGGGACCTGCACATCAGAAGTAGCTGCCCCCAAGCCAAGCTTTTCCAGTGTAGGTATGAGACTGGCATGTACCCGAAATATGGAAAATTCTCCAATATGCCATTGCTGTTGATGGTGCATAGCACCTCATGGATGTCCAATTTTGGACTGCTAGATCTGTCCTTGGTCTAGCTCACACAGTGTAGTAGCACATGGCACAATGGAAGGTCACTCCTGCCAGTGCTTTGTGGATAGATGTGTCTGCAGTAGATGGGTTGATAAGGATGAGAGCAAGTAGGTTACTCCCCTGTATTAGTTCCTTCTCACCTAACACCCATTCTGGCAGCTATGTCCATATTGAATCTGTTGGTGGCGCCAGCACTGAGCTACTCATGGTGGACATTTAAGTCCCCCACGCGGAGTAAACTTTATACCTTTGCTTCCTTCAGTATTTCCTCCAAGTGGTAGGAACATGAGTAGGCCATTCAGCCCCTCGAGCCTGTTCCGCCATTCAATGAGATCATGGCTTATCTGCGACCTAATTCCATGCACCCGCCTCTGGCACATAGCTTTCAATCTGATTTTAAAAACCTTCACTTGTTGGACCTCACTTCTTCTGCTAGAGCCCATGACCCTCCTCGCAGTGCTCCTGAAATCTAAGACTGCTTTCCCGGCTTTCCCAGTGCTCCCTAATCCCATACCTCACCTTGAGACCAAAGTCCCTCTCCCAGCGATCCCATTATCTGCCCCAGAGTTTCTAGAAAGTCTGTCTTCAGCATTCCTGTGAGTACTGTTAGACTTTGCAACCCCCCCCCCCCTCCCCGCTTCCCAGTACGACCAGATTCTAGGGTTACTCCAGTGCTGATAAAGCAGTGTCCCTAGGCATACCACTACACATAATACCCCTATTTTTATAAAATCTCTGACTCACCACGATCAACGTCGTGGTAGATCTAGTTTTAAAAATGTAATTACCACAAATTGGCCCATTCCAAGTTGCCACCCTAAAGATTGTAGTCACGCTCAGAAAGGCTTGGATATGCAGCCTGCTGTTGGAACTCCTTGGCCCCATTTTGTCCCAAAACAGCTACATTTGTACATTTCCTTTCAATGGAAGCACTTCTGAATCAGGACTGATGCAGTCAGCGGGTTGGACCATATGGGGCTCCATCAGACACTGCACACTGCAGTGAGAGGGTTGAGAAACATCGGGCTGAGGCAGCAGATCGCCAATCCACCAACTAATGTCCATAAAAACCATTTTTATTTGAAGAAAAACAGCTTTGGGAGTGGGGATGACAAATGGTGTTCAGGAGGGCACATTGTGGTCATGATCAAGCACAAAAATGTCAGGTCGGGGCAAGAGACAGAAAGGCATGAATCATTACTCCCAAAAAGAAAATGTGGAAAACTTTATCATTTATCTTCTCTATCTAGCTATTGTATTAAAATAGGTGAGCGGGCTCAAGATTCCAAAGGTATTGTACTGGTAGGCGGCATAGTAAATGTAACATTGCAAGAGCAATTGGAAGCAGTGGGTGTCACCTAATTGCGTGATAGGCCAAATGTTACCATTGCAGCATATTGAGAGTTAACACAAATCAACCTGGTTGGTTTTGCATGCAGTTGCAGGCTTTGAATACAAGGAGTCACTGTGACTCTTTGTACTACAGTATGGGAAATCAATGAGTGATGTGTTGCATACATTCAGAACATATTCATGCATTTTGTAGTGTTCTCATTGGCCTTTTCAATGTTAAAGGTATCACACAAGGTGACACACAGTCAGTGTTGTTTTATAGTGAGAATGGAGTTGTCCATGAGAGTCCTGACATTCCAGGTCCCGAACTTCATTTTAGAGGGTGGAAAATGACTGTGTGAACTCTTTTAACGTAGGGTGGCCGTTGCACACCAGCTGCCACATGGACTTGATAGAGCAAGGTCTTGGTCCAATGGCAAGGGGACCCCAGACGATTGGAGACCAGTCTCTGTTGCATGGGCCTAGCACGCACGCACGCATGCACCACACCACACACACACACCACACATCATCTTCTCTGCATCGACCCTATCAAACCCTTTCATAATCATAAAGACCTCTATCAGGTCACCCCTCAGCCATATCTTCTAGAGAAAAGGGCCCCAGCCTGTTCAATCTTTCCTGGTGGGTATAACTTCTCAGTTCTGTACCCCTAGATCCCTTTGCTCTTACACCCTTATCTTCCAAGGAGTATGTGGCCTCCTTATTCTTTGTGTAGTTTGAGTAACCAAGGTCATGTACTTTATCATGATTAACGTTAATACACCTCCTATTGCATGTTCATCCTGGCTCATCCTCTCTATCAGTTCATTGACTTGCAGTATTATCTGGAGTCAAATGAGAAGAATTACACCCTGCTATGATAGGTTTACTGCTCTAGATCCCATAAATAAACTAGGCTGTCAGATCAATCATGCAGGCCTGCCTGTCTTGGTTGGATTACCAAATCTGGCCTAAAGGATTTATTCTGTTCCAGTCCACCATTGGCAACTGTCATCTTGCAACAAGCTCAACAACAAGTAGATGCATTTATAAAGCTCCCCTCACTACACACAAGTGTCTTGGAGCTTTACAGAAAGGAGAAAATAAATTGGAACTGAGCAGGATGGAAGGAATAGATAGAACAGGTTAGGGTGCAGGACTGCGGGTGATTTTAAAGGAAAAGTTTTTAGGTTTAGGGAGGACTCAGTAAGATTGAGGGAGTTCCAAAGAACAAGGCTAACGAGGCTGAAAAAGCAGACCTGGAGTAAAGAGAATGGAGAACAAAGAATAGACCAATGTCCGAGGAACAAAAGATGTGAATAGGGTAATAAGGCTGAAGGATATCATTGAGCTAAGGTATGGCAAGGCCATTGAGGTATTGAAGATAAGGTAACGATCTCGAGGTTAATTTTTAGAGGTATGGGGAATTAGTGGAGCCTGGCAAGGACAAAGATGATGGAAGTGTGGGGTTTTGCTGGGGTTAGGGAGGGTGGAAGCAAGGAGTCCAGTTCGGAGAGCATTTTATTTATTTTGTTCTCTGGATGTGAGTGACATTGGCAAGGCCACATTTATTGCCTATCCGTAGTTGCCTGAGAAAGTGGTGTGGGGCCTTCTCCTATGCAGACCTTGTTGGTAATGTTGTTTCCATGGTGATAGGTGGGGAATTCCAGGATATTGAGAAGTCGAGGCTCAAAATGATACAAGTTATGGATTAAGGTCTTAGTAGTTGTGGAAGAGGTGGGAATATTAGGTGAAGAGGTGGGAAGATTAGGTGGGGAGGTGGGGAGGTGAGCAGTGTTGTGAAGGTGGGAGAAGCAGTCTTAATGATCAAACAGATATGAGAAAGGAAGCCTGGCCTGTGATCAAGCAATGCACTCTGGTTCCACGTCACTAAACGGGAGCAGTAATCTGGGAGATTGATGGGAGTTGAGGGCAGAGGTAGTTAGGAGCTGATAGCTTATTTATGTCACCATCGGAGCAGGCCGGGGAGCGGAAGGAGCAGTGTGGCGGCATACCACTCCAGGAAGCAGCATGTGCTGGAGCAGGAGAGCAACGGCAGTGAAGAGGGACGTCACCAAGATCCTGATCAGTGATTGGAGTGTGGGCAGGTAAAGCAGGAGCGACGAAAGATTGTAGAGCGACGTGATTGGGGTCCAGGAGAGGTGCGAGTTCGGGGCCCAGGGGCAGCCCACACTGCGATATGTGTGCGCACTAGGTCCGTGCAGCAGAGCTAGTCTCTAGTCATCTTGGTTAATCCTTGCCACTGGATCAAGACCTAGCTCTGTCAAGCCCATGTGGTGGCTGGTGTGCAACGGTCACTACACGTTAAAAAAAATCCATGCACAGGCATCTTCCATCCTTCAAGATTTAATTCGGGACCTGGAATTTTAGGTCCTTCAATGAAACACCTGTGAACTTTTTGACGTGGAAGCAAGTCATCCTCAGTTCGAGGGACTGCCTATGATGATGATGATGATTTATGTCACACCTGACTGTCAATTTTCTCTTGTCACAATTAAATTTACCTATTCATTTTACTCACCACTGATTGAATCCTCCAAGATTTGTGATCCTGTTCCTTACCTGAGAACTCCAGGCTTCTCCAAGATAAGCAGTGCTATTCTCCACAATTCCACCTGCCTCATTGGAGGTGGCAAAATAGTCACGTGACGCAGCCTATATTCTTCCCCCAACCTGCCAAACTCGAACTTGAGATCCAGGCACTGTCAGGTCATCCGCCTCCACCTCCAAGTGACTTTGACCTAGCCTCCAGTCCAGAGACCCTCCTTCCTGGACTGCTGAAATTTATGTTCTTGTCCCTCGCTGGAAACCAGCTTCAGATTCTGCAGTGGTCTTGAAGCAATTAGTCCTTGGGAACGGTAGCATAGAGACTTGAGGCACAAGCCATTTCTGGTCACGAGGTGGTGGGGGCATTTGTTGAAAGGATTTCCCCAGCTGTGGGGAAATAATTATTTTAAATAAGTACTCAGCAGTATATATTTTAAATAATACTGGATCCTGGTGACTGCTGGGGGAACCCTTTTAAGAAATTCCTCCACCATCAGGCCATGTCATTTGTCCTCGGACAGTTTGGAGTCCGGTCACAGTAGTCAGTAGTGGCGGGGGGCGGGGGGGGGAAGCTGCGGAAGTCTTTACTATTTAAAATATTTGCCTGTATTTGAACGAATACAGGAATCCTTAAGTCACTGCTTTAGAAAAACTCTTAAGAAATTCCACCGCTCGCTCCAACAGTACGTTGTGCTGCTATGGTGAGGACCCATGCCCCACTGTTGAACCACCCTGTGGGGTTTTGTCAGTAGCCCCCACAACCCCACCTCTGGTTCCCTCAGACCCTTCTATTCCCCTTTCTGTGCTCCCTACCCCAGCAATATCAACTGCTACAGTCGACCAACTCTATTGCTGCTACAAGTACTTCCATCAACTTATCTCCGACTACTTGTAATATGAATATCTTCCCTGCTATCGTTTTCTATTTCCTGGATTATTTAAAACAAATCTGATTAAAATTAACTACATAGTTAAAGTAACTTAGTAATCAAATGCATTGATTTACATTTTCCACACAGTCATAGCATTCTGAAAATATCACTAACACTTTGTAATGCTCTGTAATCTAAAACAGAATTTGATTTATACAAACATTGTAAAGCAGTGGTCTTGGTAATATATCATACATTGCATAGCATAAAATAACACATCCTTTAAGCAATGCCACAGGAGATTCATTGCAGTGGCTACAAAACCAGTTCTGTTCGATCTGTATGCTGTCATTAAACTCTACAGTTTTTGAACTTCTCTCTCTTTCATTTTAGTATTATGCAGAATCCCATGGTGTAATATATGTAATTGATTCAACTGACGAAGAGAGATTGTCTGAATCAAAAATAGCCTTTGGTATGTATAACTCAAAAAAATAAGTATTGCTAAATATTACTGATTTGCAAGCAAGTGAAAATTACAATTTTAAAGCCTCTTCTGTATTTCCATTCACATAATGTACATGTTTGAAGACATTCAGCAGATCTTGAGAATTAGTGTAATGTGCAGTGTTGTTTGAAAATATTCAAGATTTTGGCTCCCATCTGTCTTGCTGTATTCTGTTCTTGAGTCAGTATAGTTTTCTGCGTGCTAATCAAAGTTCGAAAGGTCTGTTGGGGAGTGATTTTTTTATTTCTTTTTTGAATTGTATGAGTCAACATTAAGCATGTAGGTTAGCTGAAGCATGGACTAGATGTAGGATAATGCATTTCTTATACTCTCCCTTAATCTAAGCATATATGTGACATAGCTCTTCTTGCAAGGCTGCTAATTATAAATATTTGGCAGTTTTGAGTCTGGGCAAACTGGTTTCACAGAACCTTTGCAGTAGGGGAATTTTTCCTCAACCTGTCATTACAGGCTGAATTTAAGCAAAAGGATTTCATGCAAACCCACTGCACCACCCTGTCCCCACCGGGCGGGGGGCAGCCTGGTGGCTTAAACAAAATGCTGTATTTGTGTAGTGATCCCTTCCTAGTGGTAGTTTGTAACTCATTTTCCAATTGCTCCAGTAATGATTTGAAGCACTATGAAATGTCCCAAGTACATGCTGTGGCTTGATATAAATACCAGTTATTTCTTAAGATACTATAAATATGCCTGAGGTGTTTGTTTACACTTGTAATCCTTTTTCCTCCTCAGAAAAAATGATCACTAGTGAAGTACTTGAAGGGGTTCCATTGTTGGTATTGGCTAACAAACAGGACATTGAGGTAATTTTCTCGTAATTTTCATCCCTATTTTCGTTATTTAGTTTTCTTATGCTATGCAATTTTCCTAGGCGAGAAACATGCAACATAACTAGCAGACCTGAAGAGGCCCCTCTTGACCTATCTTTGCAGAGAGGTTTGAAGAAAGCAAAGAGAAAGCAGGAATGGGATACTGAAGTTGCATGATCAGCCATGATCATATTGAATGGTGGTGCAGACTCGAAGGGCCGAATGGCCTATTCCTGCATCTATTTTCTATGTTTCTATATTTGGGGAGTCGTTTATGGGAACCAAGAATTCCATTATTCCTTTATGCTAATAACTATTCTTCATGAAGGGAAGTTATGGGTAACTTGATTCTTAACCTTCATTTTTTTCCCAATTTTCTTGTCTCATCAAGGTACTTACTTTTGCTGAAGTACTGTTCCAAGGGCATTGACAGCTCTGTCTTCTCGCCCAAGAAGCCATTCTTCAAGTGCGAGGCTAGACAGTGAGTGTCAGCAGACCATCCAATCATTGAGGGCATCAGAGCCTGATTTTATCTTGTGTTTGCACACTACTGTCCAACAGAGATCACTGGATAACTATCAGGAACAGGAACACTTTATTTCCCCTCCTCCCTAGTCTATGGCTACCAACACCGATTGTGGTGCGCAAATGCTGCCTTGGCTAACATCAGCTGACTGAGCACAGACCAGGACTCTGGGCTGTATAGCTTAGTACTACCCACTGGGCACCATTTCATTCTTTATTTGGAAGGGAATGAAGTGTTTAGGTAGACAAGCCAATAAATACCTTCAGACATCACTGTCTACTTGAATAAATTGCATAGAATGTGTGCATTTGAATTAAGTGGCATGGCTCCTCCCTCTGACACTGGTTTTCAGACAAACCAAATACATGTTCAAATAGATGTATCAAAATTGAGCTGCAACATTCTTGAGTGAGCTGGTTTTTAATACCATGCACTGTGACCAATTTAAAAACTTGTCTAAAGCTCAGTCTTTGTTAAAATATCAATGTTCCTAATTGACATTTAGGAACAACAGAGATTCCTCTGTTGCATACAATCAAATATTTTCCAAACAGTAGTATTTATGCATTACAAAAAAACTGCTGTTTATATCATTACATATTGACATTGGTATGGCATAGATTTTTCTTTTTGCATGATTTGTGACTACCCTCCATTTTCTCTCTCTGTGGCTGTTTGAGCCCATTTCTCCTAACATTAATGCTTCATTCTTTTCCTGTGACTGGTAGACCTGCCTTTCAGTTGGAGACATTAAAACAGCTTTTAGTGATTGTGCTCCAAAAATAGGGAAGAGAGACTGCTTGGTGCAACCATGCTCAGCACTTACCGGGTAAGTAATGACGTCTTCATTTATAGCAGAGTTGGGGTGGGGGGGGGGGGGGGGTGGAGGTGGAGGGAGAGAGAGGGGGGGAGGGAGAGAGAGAGGGGGGGGGGTGGTGGAGGTGGAGGGAGAGAGAGAGAGAGAGAGGGAGGGAGGGAGAGAGAGGGGGAGGGAGGGAGGAAGAGAATATAAAAGATATTACTGTTTGATTTGGGTACAGAGAACATATAGCAAATTAATTACTGAGCTGAAGAAGGAAGGAACAGAAGCCTACTCACTATCTAGACATGAGAAGAATATTTTTAAATGGTGAGAGACTGGGAAGTGTTGGTATTCAGAGGGACCTAGGTGACCTTGTACACGGATCACTAAGTTAACATGCAGGTACAGTAAGCAATTGGGAATGCAAATGGTATGTTGGTCTTTATCACAAAAGGATTGGAGTATAAGAGTAAAGAATTATATAGAGGCTGGGTAAGACCACACCTGGCGTACTGTATGCAATCTTAGTCTCCTTACCTCAGGAAGGATGTACTTGCTTTAGAAGGCGCGTAACGAAGGTTCAACAGACTGAATCCAGGGATGGGGGGATTATCCTTAGAGGAGAAATTGAGAAGGCCAGGCCTATATTCCCTAGAATTTAGAAGAATGAGAGGTGGCCTCATTAAAACATATAAACTTCTTGCAGGGCTAGACAGGGTCGATGCAATGAGAATGTTTCCCCACTGTATTGGGGAGTCTAGAATTCGGGATCACAGTCTCGGAATAAGGGGTCGGCCATTTAGGACTGAGATGAGGAAAAATGTATTCACTCAAAGGGTTGTAAATCTTTGGAATTCTCTACCCCAGAGGGCTGTGGATGCTCAGTCATTGAGCATATTCAGGATAGAAATCGATAGGTTTTTGGATACTAAGGGAACCAAGTGATATGGGGATAGTGCAGGCAAGTGGAGTTGAGGTCGATGATCAGCCATGAATCTTATTGAATAGCAGAGCAGGCGCGAAGGGCCAAATGGCCTACTGCTCCTATTTTTTATGTTCTTATGATACATTTGAGAGGAAAGCTGGTCATTGTTAGTCATTGAACACTGGGGAGATGTCCGTCGATTGAAAACAGGTTAATGTGCCACACGGTTTTAAAGAGTGTCAAACAGACACTGGTAAGTAACAAGCCCATAGGACTTTAATCTCGAGAAGCATAGTGGAATTGATTGGGAGTAAATTTAAGAATGATCTGTAAAATAACATAGTAAACAGCAGTCAACATGCATACTTGGGGGAAAGATCCTGCCTGACTACCCTGCTTGATTTCCCAATTGGACTGTGAAAAGCCCTATGTTAAATTGCATCTGGACTTCCAAAAAATGTCAACATGTTAGTTAAGCTTCAGGGTAAATCTAGGGTGTGGATAAGAAATTGAAGGGTTGTTGTTAGAAACTAGAAGTGCATGTTAGAATTATGTTGGGACACGGGAGAAGTACTGAGGGATTGGGTTTTGTGATTGCTACTATTTATCATTGACAGTGACTTGAATACAGAAATTCTATGCAAATTGTAGACTGGATGGGGCAGTGATTTCAGAGGAGCCGACTGAAAAATTACAAAATGAATGCTAAATATGCAAGTGCAAAACAATTGCAAATTAAATTTAATGCAAAAGGATGTGGGTTCAAGTCCAACTCCAGAGACCTGAGCACACAAAATCTAGGCTGATACTCCAGTGCAATGCAAAACTGTCGGAGGTGCTGTCTTTCGCACGAGACGTTCTACCAAGGTCCTGTTTGCGCGCTCAGTTGGACATAAAAGATCCCATGGCACAATTTTGAAGAGCAGGGGAGTTAACCCCAGTGTCATGGCCAATACTTATCCCTCAATTAACATAACAAAAACAGATTATCTGGTCATTATCACATTGCTGTTTGTGGAAGCTTGTGGGACATTTGTATTTGGCCTAATGTATTGAGACAGGTGGAGTTGAGCTAATTGTGCCTGTTTGTAGGCTTTTCAGGAGGCTCTTAAAATTATGTTTTTGGGGGGCATAACTAACATTTGAAAAGCTTTTAATTTTTTTAATTTACTAAAACTGTACACCAATATAATTAGTAAATGGTTCTGTATTCTCTTTAAAAGTCATTTTCATTTATTTAAAATTGGGTTACTCATGGGTGGTGGACTAGACGCTCAGATTAGAATGCTTATTATTTTTGTGATAAACCCATTTTTAGCTGTATTAATAAAACTGCCAGGTTACACCTCTCAAATATACCGAGGAATATTTTAGAATCCAAATTGTTTTTGAAAGAATTATGTTCTAAAATACTGCCCGATTGCGCTGGTTCGTGCCAGATTTTGCGTTCAGTGATATGCAAATCAGTTTGAATGGAAACTTAAGGGGGGAAAACAATTCTCAAAACAAGTGCAATTTTGAGGACAATTTGAGCTCAGATCGCCAATTGTGTTCAACCAGTGCAGAGCAGCAATTAACAAAATGAATAGATTGTTGACAAAAATCAAAATACTTGCACTGTTCAGCCTTGATGCCTGTGTGGTGACTTAATATAGATAGTAAATAGATCAGAAAAGGTTCACCCAGAAAATTACTTTAAACTAAATTGCAACATTAAGACGAGAGAATATTGGTTCAAATGAGCAAAAAGCAAATTTAGGACTGATATCAGGAAGTTCCGGATATAATAGCGTAAGCAAAAAACCTGGAATCGCTTAAGAAGTAATTGGATGACTGAACGGAGATAGGCCGAATGGCCTTCCTTATCTGTGCTTATTTTGTGATCTTATAATTGGGAGAAAGAACATGTAGCATATTGCCAGATGGTAAATTGGAGAAAAAAGGAAACATGTGATCCATTACTGGCTGGGGTGAGACAGAAGGTATTGTGTATGTGGTTCATTCCTTTGTATTTGGCCTAATATATTGAAGCTGAGATGGGGGCATATGGTCATAGTACATGTGGTGTGTTGTTATTAACATTGGACATTGTGGGTTCATTCATGAATGTTACATTTTGGCCCAAGCAAGACAAAAAACATCACCAATGCATGCTAATTTTGTAGCATCCTGGGAAGAACTGATCAGATATTGAATTGATGCAGCACTTAATGATAAAACAAATGTCTACTACATTTACCAGTGTGCATATTGTCTCCTCCCCCATTCCCCCGTACCCCAAAATTGTCAAGTATCTGAAACACTTGCCAACACACAAAGTTGGAGAAATATACTTCAGTTACCTGACCAAAAAATTAGAAAAACATGAATAAAATAATTAACAACGAACTATAAAATTTATCTCAATTTTCTGTAGTTATGATTCTTGAGAAGTCTTCCTTGATTGAATATGTCCCTCTTTTGATAGTTTACAGATTTTGTGAGACTAAAACAAATTTTTGTCTTCCTCCAGACAAGGTGTAAATGATGGGATTGAGTGGATGGTCAAATGTGTGATTAGGAACATTCACAGGCCACCAAGGCAAAAGGATATCACATAAAGCACTCCTTTCAGACCTCGGACTGGGCGCTAAATCTCCTGTTTTATCAGAGATGTCGAATAGTTGTTCAGCTGGTTCAGTGGGTCTCAGACTTGCTCGAGGAACACCCCACATGAAAATAGTCACAGGTTCTCACGCCCACTAATTGTGGTAGATGCAAGGTACAATTTATTTTGCATAAACCACTATAATGCTGCAGTAATACTTCCCACTGCACCCATGTCTCCTTTTCATTTAATGCATTTCTGTATCCTCAGTGCACATATTGGGCCCGAATTTTGTCAAGGTCGCCACCCGCCCAAGTGCCGCCGAGGCACCCAACGGTACTTTCGGCGGGATAGTCATGAATAAGGTCCCTCGAAGGACGGCGGGCGGCAAATGAAGGACTTACGCCGTCAATCTGGGCGACAGCCGCGGGAGCTCCCATTCTCGGCGGCAGAGGTGCTTGCCGCCCAAGTGCTGCCGAGGATGGAGTCGGGCCCACGGAGGGTCGAAGATCTAAACATAAAAATTAACAACAAAAAATAAAAAAACTATCTGAAGACCTGCAGGGGACCCCATCAAGGTAAGTCGCTGTGGAAAAACCAATTAAAAATGTTCTATTTCTTCAACGATCCTCATACTTACCGTTGGGGACAGACCAGCCCCCTCACAGCGATCCATCCCCATTCTGCCGCCGAGTCCCGCCCAAATCAATTTGGGAGCTCGGTGGGCGGGAAGTTAGTTGCGCCACTCGGCTGTCCGTTGATATCAGCGGGTGGTTCCCAGCGGCTCTCCCCTCTCGCCTGCTCCAGCCCACCTCCAAAGTGGCACTGAGCGGGATCTGCAAGAGCAATGTCGGCGGCAGCGGGCGATGAGTTGATGAATTTCGGCCCCATTGTATTCTGCTCATTGATAACGTCATTGGAACAGCTAACCCTATTCACTTCATATTCCTGTCACAGTTTTAGAAAGAAGACTTTCCTCCTGCCCTCCAGCTCATTTCTAAATGCAAAATAGAAGCTTGCTGATGTCTGAGTTTATTTAGTGAGCAGCTGAACAGTGCAGACCAAGAAAGACCCAAGTTCGATGCAGTATTTGATCAGTTAGCTAGTCATAGCTGAGGCAGTGATAGGAGAGCTATAACTATCCACAGCACCCCTGAGTTATGGAGGAAAAATCAGCCAGGATTCTGACACTAATTGCTAAACAGTAGTCCCTTCTTGAAGTGTGCATGCATCAATGTAGGGTAAGGACAAGATTGAGCTTGATGTCCTCCACAGTAAGGTAGCCTGCAAGCATCCTACCAAGGAGCATTCATGAATAAAAGCCACTTAGCAAGGTACCAAAACACATTTGACACCTGTTGAACAATACCCGAGTGAGACAATTGGTAGGAGAGGGTGAAAATTGGAAGAAAGAAAGGAAGTGGATTTTCTTTTAATGGCTTGACACACAAGTCAGACCAGTGCTTGTTTTACTTGGATTATAATGTAATCTCTTACAAGTTGAAGTGGTTTTGGATCCTACATATTTACTGAACAACTTCAACCTAGAAGCAGTGTTGACATGAGATATCCTAACTGATGACGAGAATTATTTTCCAGGAACGGTTTTAGATTGTCCACTGAATGGCTGGAATGGCTTCTAACAGTTCTGGGAAGCAATGGGATTTCCTGTGTGATGTAAGGCTGCAACAGGGTGGTGGCGATACATAATTTCATGCAACAAAAGAATTGCATTTTTATTTCAACAAGTCTGAAAATGTTACTTTTCTCAGCACCACATCCTGACAGTTTCAGAACCACTGAACTAGCTGGAGGCAGCCAGTAATGCAGTGTGCACTTTTATCTGGTGTGTTTCTTCATTTTGCTGACTTTGTAACTGATAAATGTTGGAGATGTATCTTTTATATCTGTGACTATTCAAGTAAGTTTAGTTGCAATTGTTAAATGTTTGCAATAAGTCCCTGCAATAGGCACTTTTTTTCAGCATTGGCTCAGTAAAACAATGCAGGCTAAATATATGAACAACAGTAATATTTTCCTGAGATTTTTAAAATGTAGATTTTTTTTTGCTAGTATTCATTGATTTTGGAAGTACTTATCCAAAGGTATGGGATGGCAGTTGGAAACTAATTTTGGTAGTCAATTATTCTATTTCCTTATTTTGTATGAAAATGTATTAACATCTTTTGGGTTTGAAGAAGCTGTGATCTATGTTGTAATGCATTCCATTTGATATATTAAAAAAAATTAAAATATTTCTTGTTTTAATGAAATTTGTGCTTCAATAATTGGGAGAAGATGGATCATTCTCTGTCGTTTTCAATTTAGTGAAACCACAATTATTTATAGTTATACAGACTCTTGAATATGGGGTTTCTTTTTATATAACCCAAAATGCAACTGAGCATTTTTAATTTTATTTTTCACACTCCAGGAGGTTAAGTAATCTAGATGTCCTGCATCTGGTAGAATTCACTATTTGTAGCTCTGATTAATTAGCATTGATTTAGACCATGATAGAAAGAGGGCTTTAGTTGGGCTTTCGGCATACCCTCCCCACCCCCATGAATATCTTTTTATTAATGGAAAATCAAGAGTCATTTGCACATACTGATAACTTGATAAATAATCTGAATAAGCAAATCAAAAGCTAAAATTTCACTGCCTTAAATGCAGGGTACCTTTCAATTACCCAGCAGTTGCCATTGTCCAGTGGATGGACACTGTTACGACAGATAATCAAAAGTTCCACTGGATTCACATACTTACTGACATTTATTGCCAACAAGTAATTTTCCTGTAAACAATTAATGCGGAACATAGGATGTGTGATTAGGAAAATTGAATGTTTTAAACGTGCAGAATGAGACAAAAACTGAAAATGCTAATCCTGTTCGGCCAAATCCTATTGGTATACACTGGAATCCTATTGGTATACACCAGTATACATTGGTATAGCTGGAATGAAATGAGGAAAACAGTATATTAAACAGTGCTGCAAGAGGGGTTGTGGTATTGGCTCTGATACAGCAGTACACTGCATACCTATAACTATGTAGCCCTGATCCTGTGCTTGCTTCCCCTTATATTTTTTATAAACTGCATGTTCTAGAAACATAGAAAATAGGTGCAGGACTAGGCCATTCGGCCCTTCGAGCCTGCACTGCCATTCAATGAGTTCATGGCTGAACATGCAACTTCAGTACCCCATTCCTGCTTTCTCGCCATACCCTTTGATCCCCCTAGTAGTAAGGACTACATCTAACTCCTTTTTGAATTGGCCTCAACAACTTTCTGGGGTAGAGAATTCCACTCTCTGGGTGAAGAAGTTTCTCCTCATCTCGGTCCTAAATGGCTTACCCCTTATCCTTAGACTGTGACCCCTGGTTCTGGACTTCCCCAACATTGGGAACATTCTTCCTGCATCTAACCTGTCTCAACCCGTCAGAATTTTAAATCTTTCTATGAGATCCCCTCTCATTCTTCTGAACTCCAGTGAATACAAGCCCAGTTGATCCAGTCTTTCTTGATATGTCAGTCCTGCCATCCCAGAAATCAGTCTGGTGAACCTTCGCTGTACTCCCTCAATAGCAAGAATGTCCTTCCTCAAGTTAGGAGACCAAAACAGTACACAATACTCCAGGTGTGGCCTCACCAAGCCTGTACAACTGTAGTAACCCCTCCCTGCCTCTGTACTCAAATTCCCTCGTTATGAAGGCCAACATGCCATTTGCTTTCCTAACCGCCTGCTGTACCTGCATGCCAATCTTCAATGACGTATGTACCATGACACCCAGGTCTCGTTGCACCTCCCCTTTTCCTAATCTGTCACCATTCAGATAATAGTCTGTCTCTCTCTTTTTACCACCAAAGTGGATAACCTCACATGACTCATCAGGGGAGGGCAGCAGCAGCCAAGTTCATGGCACCGTGGCTGGCTCTGTTGCACAGGAGGGTAGGAAAAAGAGTGGGAGAGCGATAGTGATAGGGGATTCAATTGTAAGGGGAATAGATAGGCGTTTCTGCGGCCGCAACCGAGACTCCAGGATGGTATGTTGCCTCCCTGGTGCAAGGGTCAAGTATGTCTCGGAGAGGGTGCAGGACATTCTAAAAAGGGAGGGAGAACAGCCAGTTGTCGTGGTGCACATTGGTACCAACGACATAGGTAAAAAAAAAAAGGGATGAGATCCTACGAAACGAATTTAAGGAGCTAGGAGCTAAATTAAAAAGTAGGACCTCAAAAGTAGTAATCTCGGGATTGCTACCAGTGCCACGTGCTAGTCAGAGTAGGAATTGCAGGATAGCGCAGATGAATACGTGGCTTGAGCAGTGGTGCAGCAGGGAGGGATTCAAATTCCTGGGGCATTGGAACCGGTTCTGGGGAAGGTGGGACCAGTACAAACCGGACGGTCTGCACCTGGGCAGGACCGGAACCAATGTCCTAGGGGGAGTGTTTGCTAGTGCTTTTGGGGAGGAGTTAAACTAATATGGCAGGGGGATGGGAACCAATGCAGGGAGACAGAGGGAAACAAAAAGGAGACAAAAGCAAAAGACAGAAAGGAGATGAGGAAAAGTGGAGGGCAGAGAAACCCAAGGCAAAGAACAAAAAGGGCCACTGTACAGCAAAATTCTAAAAGGACAAAGGGTGCTTAAAAAAAACAAGCCTGAAAGCTTTGTGCCTTAATGCAAGGAGTATCCGCAATAAGATGGATGAATTAACTGTGCAAATAGATGTTAACAAATATGATGTGATTGGGATTACAGAGACGTGGCTCCAGGATGATCAGGGCTGGGAACTCAACATCCAGGGGTATTCAACATTCAGGAAGGATAGAATAAAAGGAAAAGGAGGTGGGGTAGCATTGCTGGTTAAGGAGGAGATTAATGCAATAGTTAGGAAGGACATTAGCTTGGATGATGTGGAATCTATATGGGTAGAGCTGCAGAACACCAAAGGGCAAAAAACGTTAGTGGGAGTTGTGTACAGACCTCCAAACAGTAGTAGTGATGTTGGGGAGGGCATCAAACAGGAAATTAGGGGTGCATGCAATAAAGGTGCAGCAGTTATAATGGGTGACTTTAATATGCACATAGATTGGGCTAACCAAACTGGAAGCAATACGGTGGAGGAGGATTTCCTGGAGTGCATAAGGGATGGTTTTCTAGACCAATATGTCGAGGAACCAACTAGGGGGGAGGCCATCTTAGACTGGGTGTTGTGTAATGAGAGAGGATTCATTAGCAATCTCGTTGTGCGAGGCCCCTTGGGGAAGAGTGACCATGGTATGGTGGAATTCTGCATTAGGATGGAGAATGAAACAGTTAATTCAGAGACCATGGTCCAGAACTTAAAGAAGGGTAACTTTGAAGGTATGAGGCGTGAATTGGCTAGGATAGATTGGCGAATGATACTTAAGGGGTTGACTGTGGATGGGCAATGGCAGACATTTAGAGATGGCATGGATGAACTACAACAATTGTACATTCCTGTCTGGCGTAAAAATAAAAAAGGGAAGGTGGCTCAACCGTGGCTATCAAGGGAAATCAGGGATAGTATTAAAGCCAAGGAAGTGGCATACAAATTGGCCAGAAATAGCAGCGAACCCGGGGACTGGGAGAAATTTAGAACTCAGCAGAGGAGGACAAAGGGTTTGATTAGGGCAGGGAAAATGGAGTACGAGAAGAAGCTTGCAGGGAACATTAAGACGAATTGCAAAAGTTTCTATAGATATGTAAAGAGAAAAAGGTTAGTAAAGACAAACGTAGGTCCCCTGCAGTCAGAATCAGGGGAAGTCATAACGGGGAACAAAGAAATGGCGGACCAATTGAACAAGTACTTTGGTTCGGTATTCACTAAGGAGGACACAAACAACCTTCCGGATATAAAAGGGGTCAGAGGGTCTAGTAAGGAGGAGGAACTGAGGGAAATCCTTATTAGTCGGGAAATTGTGTTGGGGAAATTAATGGGATTGAAGGCCGATAAATCCCCAGGGCCTGATGGACTGCATCCCAGAGTACATAAGGAGGTGGCCTTTGAAATAGCGGATGCATTGACAGTCATTTTCCAACATTCCATTGACTCTGGATCAGTTCCTATCGAGTGGAGGGTAGCCAATGTAACCCCACTTTTTAAAAAAGGAGGGAGAGAGAAAACACGGAATCGGTAGTGGGTAAAATGATGGAATCAATTATTAAGGATGTCATAGCAGCGCATTTGGAAAGAGGTGACATGATAAATCCAAGTCAGCATGGATTTGTGAAAGGGAAATCATGCTTGACAAATCTTCTGGAATTTTTTGAGGATGTTTCCAGTAGAGTGGACAAGGGAGAACCAGTTGATTTGGTGTATTTGGACTTTCAGAAGGCTTTCGACAAGGTCCCACACAAGAGATTAATGTGCAAAGTTAAAGCACATGGGATTGGGGGTAGTGTGCTGACATGGATTGAGAACTGGTTGTCAGACAGGAAGCAAAGAGTAGGAGTAAATGGGGACTTTTTAGAATGGCAGGCAGTGACTAGTGGGGTACCGCAAGGTTCTGTGCTGGGGCCCCAGCTGTTTACACTGTACATTAATGATTTAGACGAGGGGATTAAATGTAGTATCTCCAAATTTGCGGATGACACTAAGTTGGGTGGCAGTGTGAGCTGCGAGGAGGATGCTATGAGGCTGCAGAGCGACTTGGATAGGTTAGGTGAGTGGGCAAATGCATGGCAGATGAAGTATAATGTGGCTAAATGTGAGGTTATCCAC
Organism: Pristiophorus japonicus; assembly: GCF_044704955.1. NCBI lineage: Eukaryota > Metazoa > Chordata > Chondrichthyes > Pristiophoridae > Pristiophorus > Pristiophorus japonicus. The sequence goes on from NC_091988.1 coordinate 139,718,097, forward strand.
TTTGGTGGTAAAAACAGAGAGACAGACTATTATCTGAATGGTGACAGATTAGGAAAAGGGGAGGTGCAACGAGATCTGGGTGTGATGGTACATCAGTCATTGAAGATTGGCATGCAGGTACAGCAGGCGGTTAAGAAAGCAAATGGCATGTTGGCCTTCATAGCGAGGGGATTTGAGTACAGGGGCAGGGAGGTGTTGCTACAGTTGTACAGGGCCTTGGTGAGGCCACACCTGGAGTATTGTGTACAGTTTTGGTCTCCTAACCTGAGGAAGGACATTCTTGCTATTGAGGGAGTGCAGCGAAGGTTCATCAGACTGATTCCCAGGATGGCGGGACTGACCTATCAAGAAAGACTGGATCAACTGGGCTTGTATTCACTGGAGTTCAGAAGAATGAGAGGGGACCTCATAGAAACGTTTAAAATTCTGATGGGTTTAGACAGGTTAGATGCAGGAAGAATGTTCCCAATGTTGGGGAAGTCCAGAACCAGGGGTCACAGTCTAAGGATAAGGGGTAAGCCATTCAGGACCAAGATGAGGAGAAACTTCTTCACCCAGAGAGTGGTGAACCTGTGGAATTCTCTACCCCAGAAAGTTGTTGAGGCCAATTCACTAAATATATTCAAAAAGGAGTTAGATGAAGTCCTTACTACTAGGGGGATCAAGGGGTATGGCGAGAAAGCAGGAATGGGGTACTGAAGTTGCATGTTCAGCCATGAACTCATTGAATGCGGTGCAGGCTAGAAGGACCGAATGGCCTACTCCTGCACCTATTTTCTATGTTTCTATGTTTCTATGTTTATCCACATTATACTTCATCTGCCATGCATTTGCCCACTCACCTAACTTATCCAAGTCACTCTGCAGCCTCATAGCATCCTCCCCGCAGCTCACACTGCTACCCAACTTAGTGTCATCCGCAAATTTGGAGATACTACATTTAATCCCCTCGTCTAAATCATTAATGTGCAATGTAAACAGCTGGGGCCCCAGCACAGAACCTTGCGGTACCCCACGAGTCACTGCCTGCCATTCTGAAAAGTACCCATTTACTCCTACTCTTTGCTTCCTGTCTGCCAACCAGTTCTCAATCCACGTCAGCACACTACCCCCAATCCCATGTGCTTTAACTTTGCACATTAATCTCTTGTGTGGGACCTTGTCGAAAGCTTTCTGAAAGTCCAAATACACCACATCAACTGGTTCTCCCTTGTCCACTCTACTGGAAACATCCTCAAAAAATTCCAGAAGATTTGTCAAGCATGATTTCCCTTTCACAAATCCATGCTGACTTGGACCTATCATGTCACCTCTTTCCAAATGCGCTGCTATGACATCCTTAATAATTGATTCCATTATTTTACCCACTACCGATGTCAGGCTGACCTGTAACTAGTATCAGAATGTCAGGATCATTTTCCTTTTACACTACTATGCTGTCGTGTCCCTCTTGATATCCTTGAGCCTACCAAGAACTGAAAGGGAAGGAAGAATAGCTTTATAGGTAGACATTGGATGTTATAACTCATTGGATGCAGCCAAGACTGAGTAATAAAATTCAGCAGAATTAGGAAGAAGATGGCAACAACACTATTGAACCTTCATCGTATTACTCCACTGCCTCTGTGTCAGACTGCTTGTCTGACATCCAGTCTTGGATAAGCGGCATTGGGAAAATGGAGCCATTGTCTTCAGCCCCTGCCATAAACTCCATACCTTTGCCATCAGTTCCATCCTCCATACTTGCCAGATTGTTTGTGATCTTGCTGTCCTATTTGACCCAAAGATAACTTTCTGCTCCTATATCCTCTCCATCACAAAGACCATTATATCGCTTGCCCAGCCCCAGCTCAGCCTGTCTGCTGCTGAAACTCTCATCCATGTCTTTGTCACATCCGGACTTAACTATTTCAGTGTTAACATGGTCGATCTCCCATCCTGCACCCCATGTAAATTTCAGCTGTTCCAAAAATTGCTGCCTATATACTATTTTGCACCAAGTCCTATTCACCCATCACCCATGTCTTTGCAGGCCTACATTGGTTTCTGGTCCCCTCGAGCCTCAAATTTAAAATTCACATCTGTGCCCCACCCTTTCTGTCTCTAAAACCTCCTCCAGCCCTGAAAACCCTCTTCTTCCCCCCGCCCCCCCCAACCTCCCCACACACACCAAATTCTCCATTCCTTTGACTGGCTACTTGTGCCTCCCATTCCCTTTGCCTCACCATTCACTGTTTTGTGCGGAGACTCGATGAGACCCACCAGTGACTGAAAAGCGTTAGTAAGATGGGCACCACAAACGAGTGGCATCAATATAAAAGGAAAAGTTAGAGAAGTTGCCCGTGAGGGACTTAAGAGAACTTTAGGTAGAATGTTTGAATAGGGAAGGACGTGCACCCTTCCAGGAAGTAGCAAGGTTTATCCAGGAACAGGTAGACAGGAAAAAGTTAAAAGTTAGTAAGGCAAAAAAAACTTTTGGCTTATTGAGCAGAGACGATGAATTTTTCAAAGAGAAAGAAAATGAGATCCAGAGTCTTAAGCAACAATTACAGGAGGTTAAGTTTCAGACAGACCAACAGTTACAGGAGGTTAATGTAGCTCAGTAGAACGATACAACCTTTGTTCAAGGCACTGATATAAATATTCTATAGCAAAACTGATCTTTTAATGAAACAATACAGAGTTAAAGGTACTGATACCCATCAGAGGGACTTCCTACCAAAATGTAATACATCATATTTATCAGTGTTGAACTTCATTTGCCAATTCTGTACCCATTCTGCAAGTTTATTAATGTCCTCCTGTAATTTGTTGTAGTTCTCCTCAGTATTGACGAGACCCTTCCAATTTGGTATCATCCACAAATTTAGAAATTGTGTTTTTGATTCCAAAGTCTTAAGTCATTGATATAAATTGTGAACAACAGTGGTCCCAGCACTGATCCTTGTGGGGTACCTTATCGAAGGCCTTTTGAAAATCTCGAAAATTACATCTACTGCATTTCCATTGTCTACTCTGTTACCTCTTCAAAAAATTAAATGAGGTTGGTCAAGCAAGACTTTCACTTTTAAATTCCATGCTGACTATTCATTGTTATATTTTTGGTTTCTAGATGTTCTATTTTCTCCTTTAGTAGGGATTCCATTATTTTTCCTACCACCGATGTTAATACTGAGGAAGACTTTAACAAATGTTAAGCTGACTGGTCTATAATTTCCTGGACATGTTCTATCCCCCTTCTTAAATACAGGTATTACGCTGGCTATTCACCAGTCCTCTGGCACTACATCATTTTCTAACAAATTATTAAATAATAAATTCCACCTCCCTTTCCTCTGTTTAAGACTCTGCTTAAGCCCTACTTCTTTGAACAAGCTTTTGGTCACCCATCCTTTGGCTAGGCATCCATTTTTTTCACTATATCTCTGAAGAACCTCAGGTTTTTTTTTAACACGTTATTTGTCTTTCATTGAAAGGGAGCAACATGCTAAGGCAGGCATATTAACGGTGGATGAACTGAAGCTCTATTTTCCCACCCCTGTGTTCCCTTGGCAGCAAAACACTTGTATCTATTACTAATGGTGATATGCAAATATGTCGGCCCAGTTGGATTAATGATCTTTTCCAGGAATTTGCTTGCTTGTGACCCGCAGCAAGAATTGAAAGTCCAATTCCCTGTAAGAGATAAGTGGATATTGTATAATTACATGTAAAACTATAAGTTCTTCTGGTTAATTATTGCCTGGGAGCTCATTTTGAATTTTCCTGTTGCGTAATCAAAACTGATAATCACAAATTGCTATTGTTATTTATCCCCTCTACCAGTATCTGTACAAGGGGTATCTGTTGTGGATTTTATCATTTTAATTCACGTTAAATCATTTCAATGAAAAGATGTGTTGTTTTATTACTTTAGATACGTTTAAGTGGCAATGCAACCACAGAAAACCAGGATGTCAGTCTGCATGCAAATTTCTATTGATTCAAAATTAAAAGTGGAAAGTGTTATGTATGAATAAAGAGTCTGACCAGATACTGTGAGCTCAAAGTAAAGTGTGACCTTAGTCTTTAATTCAGGTCTCCAGAGTGCCTCTCCAGCCTGTGAGGCCTCCTTAAGTACAGGTACTCCCAAGGGATTGTGGGATCCCTTGGGACTCCAGGGGATGAGCCCTCTGGTGGTTACACAAGGTATTCACAGGTTTACATACATAACAACACTTCCCCCCTCCCCTCCTCAAAGTCAATAATGTAACTATTTACATGGTGAGTCGATCTGAGGCCTTTCTTTCCCTGGTTGATCGTCTCGGTGCAAATGCTGGTTTTGGTGAGTCGTTTGTTGGGCCCCTGCTGTGCAGCTGGCCTTGCTGGCCTGCCTGGTGTGGTGATGGGTTCTGCTTCGTGGTCAACCGCTATGTCGGTTGCCACTGGTGTGTGTGTTGGGGGGTCAAAAAAGGTAGGGTCTAATGTGGGTTGCTCTGGATAGTCCATGAATCTGAGTTTGGTTTGGTCCAAGTATTTCCTGTAAATTAGTCTATTTGAAAGTTTGACTCGAAACATTCTACTCCTCTCTTTAGCCACAACAGTGCCGGGAAGCCACTTGGGACCTTGTCCATAGTTCAACACAAATACAGGATCATTAATTTCAATTTTGCGTGACACATTTGCGCTATCATGATATGTACTTTGTTGAAGCCACCTGCTCTCTACCTGTTCGTGTAGATCAGGGTGGACTAACGAGAGCCTTGTCTTAAGTGCCCTTTTCATGAGCAGTTCAGAAGATGGAATCCCAGTGAGCGAGAGTGGTCTCGTGCGGTATCTAAGCAGGACTCCGGATAAGCGAGTCTGCAGTGAGCCTTCAGTTACCCTCTTCAAGCTCTGCTTGATTGTTTGCACTGCTCTCTCTGCCTGACCGTTGGATGCTGGTTTGAAAGGGGCAGATGTAACATGTATGATCCCATTGCGAGTCATGAACTCTTTGAACTTGGCACTGGTGAAACACGGCCCCTTGTCGCTCAGCAGGACATCAGGCAGGCCGTGCGTGGCAAACATGGCCCGCAGGCTTTCAGTGGTGGCAGCGGACGTGCTTGCCAACATTATCTCACATTCAATCCATTTGGAGTAAGCATCTACAACCACTCGGAACATTTTACCCAAGAACGGGTCTGCATATTCGACATGGATCCTAGACCACGGTTTGGAGGACCAAGACCATAAACTTAGTGGTGCCTCCCTGGATGCATTGCTTAACTGTGAACATCTGTTACATTTGTGCACGCAGGACTCTTAAGTCCACATTGATACCGGGCCACCACACGTGGGATCTGGCTATCGCTTGCATCATTACAATGCCTGGGTGGGTACTGTGGAGATCACTAATGAAAGTGTCCCTGCCTTTTTTGGGTACCACTACCCGATTATCCCACAGAAGGCAGTCTGCCTGTATAGACATTTCATCTTTGCGCCGCTGGTACGGCTTTATCTCTTCCTGCATTTCTAATGGGACACTGGACCAGCTCCCGTGAATTACACAATTTTTTACGAAGGACAGTAAGGCGTCCTGGCTTGTCCAGGTTCTAATCTGTCGGGCGGTAACGGGTGATTGCTCACTCTCGAATGCTTCCATTACCATGACTAAATCTGCGGGCTGTGCCATTTCCACCCCCGTGGTGGGCAATGCCAGCCTACTGAGATCATTGGCACTGTTTTCTGTGCCTGGCCTATGGCGGATGGCGTAGTTATATGAGGACAACGTGAGCGCCCATCTCTGGATGCGGACCGATGCATTCGTATTTATCCCCTTGCTTTCAGAAAAGACGGATATAAGTGGCTTATGGTCGGTTTCCAATTCAAATTTGAGCCCAAACAGATATTGATGCATTTTCTTTACCCCATAAACATGCTGTAGGCCCTCTCAGCTTTAGACAGACTTCTGGATGCATAAGCAACTGGTTGCAATTTCTCAGATTCAGTAGCTTGTTGCAATACGCACCCGACACCGTATGACGACGCATCACATGCTAGTACCAAACGCTTACATGGATCATACAACACAAGCAATTTGTTTGAGCATTACAGTTTTCTAGCTTTTACAAAGGCACTTACTTTGCTTTTACCCATTCGTCTCCTTTATGTAGTAAGAAGTGCAGTGGTTCCTAACAGTGTGCTGAGACCCGGTAAGAAGTTACCAAAATAGTTCAGGAGTCCTGGAAACGACCGCAGCTCCGTCACGTTCTGTGGTCTGGTGCATTCTCGATTGCCTCCGTCTTCGAGTCGGTGGGCCTAATGCCGTCCGCCGCGATTCTTCTCCCCAGGAACTCCATTTCAGGCGCCAGGAAAATGCACTTCAAGCACTTTAAGCTCAGCCCCACGCAATTGAGCCGACTAAGAACCTCCTCCAGGTTCTGCAGATGCTCGACTATGTCCTGACCTGTAACCAAGATGTCATCCTGGAAGACCATGGTGTGTGGGACTGACTTCAGTAAGCTTTCCATGTTTCTCTGGAATATCGCCGCGGCTGATTGAATCCCAAACGGGCATCTGTTGTAAATGAAGAGACCTTTGTGCGTGTTGATGCAGGTGAGGCCCTTCGATGATTCCTCCAGCTCCTGCATTATGTAGGCCAAGGTCAAGTCCAACTTTGTGAACATCTTTCCTCCCGCCAGCATCGCAAAAAAGTCGTCTGCCTTTGGTAGTGGTTATTGATCCTGCAGGGAGGAACGATTGATAGTTACTTTGTAATCGCCACAGATTCTGACGGTGCTGTCTTCCTTGAGGTTGGCACAATAGGACTGGCCCAGTCGTTGAATTCGATCGGCGAAATGATGCTCTCTCATTGCAGCCGGTCCAGCTCGATCTCCACCCTCTCTCATGTACGGTACTGCTCTCGCCTTGTGATGGATGGGTCGCACTTCTGAAATTAGGTGGATCTGCACTTTTGCTCCTTAGAACTTCCCAAACGGAAGTGTCATCAACGGACGAAAGCGCTCGGACGTCATCCCAGTTCCGGCGTATCTTTCCCAGCCAGCTCCTGCCGGACCATCGCCCGGTACCACCCAGAGTGGTAACTTGCACACCGCTCCATCGTAGGAGACTTTTACAGTAGCACTGCCGATTACGAGAATCAGTTCCTTTGTATAAGTTCTCAGTTTAGTGCGGATGGGAGTCAGGACTGGCCTTGAGGCCGTGCTGAACCACAATTTATCAAAAGTCTTTTTGCTCATAATGGACTGGCTCGCACCCATGTCCAGCTCCATTGACCCCGGGAGTCCATTTAATTCAACCTTCGGCATAATCGGGGGAAACTTTGTGGTAAACGTGTGCACCCCATATACCTCTGCCTCCTCGGACTGAGGCTCTGGTTCGTCGTGATCCGCCGTGGATCTATCCTCCTCTGCAACATGGTGGTTTGCAGGATTAGCAGGGTTTGCAGCTTGCTTGCACATACGTTGGAGATGTCCCATTGTTCTACAACCCTTGCAAATGCATCCTTTGAAGTGGCATGAATGGAAACGATGATCACCCCCTGCAGCGCCAACAAGGTGTTAATGGCCTAGCATTCACCACCCTTGATGGTGGACTCTGAGACATCTGCGGACGTGCAGCTGCAGGCATGTGAGGCCTGCCCTGTACGTTGCGATTCGAAAACAACATTACTTTGTTCACAGTACTTGTAGCAGCACTTGTGCGCTGAGAGATTTGCTTGATATTGTCACTGGTGGCAATGAAAGCCTGGGCTATCACTATGGCTTTACTCAAGGTTGGGGTCTCTACAGTCAAAAGTTTGCGAAGTATCACTTCATGGCCAATGCCAAGTACAAAGAAGTCCCTAAGCATGTGCTCCAAATGACCTTCAACTTCGCAATGTCCTGCAAGGCGTCTTAGCTGGGCGACATAGCTCGCCACTTCCTGGCCTTCAGACCTTTTGCAGGTGTAGAACCAGTACCTCGCCATCAGAACGCTTTCCTTCGGATTCAGGTGTTCCCGGACCAGTGTGCACAAATTATCGTACGATTTCTCTGTGGGTTTCGCTGGAGCAAGCAGATTTTTCATGAGGCCATACGTTGGTGCCCCGCAAACGGTGAGGAGAATCGCCTTTCGTTTGGCAGAGTTCGCTTCTCCTTCCAACTCGTTGGCCACGAAGTATTGGTCGAGTCGCTCTACGAAGATTTCCCAATCGTCTCCCTCCGAAAATTTCTCCAGGATGCCCACTGTTCTCTGCATCATTCGGTTCGTCATCTGTATCTCGTCGCTAGTTGTTATGTATGAATAAAGAGTCTGACCAGATTCTGTGATCTCAAAGTAAAGTGCAACCTTAGTCTTTTATTTCAGGTCTCCAGAGTGCCTCTCCAGCCTATGAGGCCACCTTAAGTACAGGTGCTCCCAAGGGATTGTGGGATCCCTTGGGACTCCAGGGGATGAGCCCTCTGGTGGTTACACAAGGTATTTACAGGTTTACATATATAACAGAAAGCAGTAATGTTCTCAGGGTCGTTGCTGTACAACTGTACAGTAATAGCTGGTAACTTAATCAAAACTCTTTGAGCAGAAGTGATTGGTGCTGCTTATAGGTGTGAATTATAGCCTGCTCTGCAAGATAACATTCTAATGATGATAGTAATTATATAATACCCACTCTTCTCTGTGATCTCCTCAATGTGAAGGTAGAATCTGACATTTTCGAAAGATTTATTTATCTGTTTTAATTCATTTTTGTGGTCATCGAGTAGTCTGCTGGAGAACAGAACATTTTCCCACTATTGGCTACTAATATTGTCAGCAAGTGACCACAGGTAAGATGCATCAGAGCAACTGTCCCAACAATGTATAAGATCATGGTGAACCAAACCATTGTAAATGTTTCCCATTTTTACAGTTGCTACTTTCATGACCTAAGCAAGAGTGCCTGTAGTCCTGAAATTTTTGGCAGCCTTGTGCTATGGACCCTTATGTATAGAGAACTGAGTTAAGAGTGCTGAAACTCATTTTACATAGGGCTCTTTGAAGGATCTATTTTGATTCCATCAGATTGAATTTGAACCCAGATCTCAGAATTTAAAAGGGCAGTGTTCTCATACTCTGCCCTTATTATTCTTGTCTGGATTTCCTCAAATATATTCTTTTAATGTTTCTGTATCAGAAGTAAGTTTGATCTCAGACCATGTCCTGACAGCACCCAATTTATTTTGTTTGTTCCTGTGCTGCCAAAAGCAATTCAAGAATCACTGATTCTCACCTTAAAAATAAGGGCCCTGAATTTGCAGTCGATATGATGGCTTAAGAGTACAGCGTCATATCGCCTTTGAAATTGACTATAAGTTTGGGATTTCCGCATGCGCTAAATCCCAAACATGTGATCTGTCAAGTTCTGAATAAACAGATGCATCGCTGTGACTTTCACCTCCTCATACTAATGAACATTCTGACGAAAGGTCGGGCTAATTGCCCATCTACTGTGAGGTAATTACACTGAAAATTTTTAAGTCTGGTGCAAACAGGCGCAGGAAGCCTGTTGCACAGCGTGAGGGAACTGAATGAGAAAATTGTTACAAAAAGATATGTAACAAGAGAATGCTATAATGGGAGAATTGTTTTTAAGAGGTTATCATAAGTGTAAGCACACCGAATAAAGCATTAGATGAGTGGTTTGGAACCCTATTTTTAATGTGGTTAATCTCTGTGTGTGCATTACATACGTGCACACACATTCACCTTGTTTTCTATTCCCCTCGCACTCATTATTTTACTACAGGATCCCCAGGGTTATCCTATTGTTTTTTTATGCCCCTTCTCCATGTTTCGCATATGTAAATATGGTAATAATTATTTGGGACAGAAATAGATTTTCCGACCAAATATAAAGGTAGATGTGCTGCTACCTGTTCCAAGTATTGCTGTGGTCACACAAAAAGGCCAATTTGTATTTAATCTCCCATTCTCTTCCACATAAGATATATTGAGGGAGCTATTTTTGTCCATTAGATGATTTGTATTGATAAGCACATACCAATTGACTGAGGAAAAATGCAATTTCTGTGCCTTAACATTGTTATGTATCTCATCATCATCATAGGCAGTCCCTCAAAATCGAGGAAGACTTGCTTCCACTCTAAAAGTGAGTTCTCGGGTGACTATACAGTCAAGTACGGGAATTACAGTCTCTGTCACAGGTGGGACAGAGTGGTTGAAGGAAAGGGTGGATGGGAGTCTGCTTTTCCGCACACTCCTTCCACTGTCTGCATTTGGTTTCTGTATGCTCTCGGCGACGAGACTCGAGGTGCTCAGTGCCCTCCCGGATGCTCTTCCTCTACTTAGGACAGTCTTGGGCCAGGGATTCCCAGGTATCGGTAGGGATGTTGCACTTTATCAAGGAGGCTTTGAGGGTGTCCTTGAAACATTTCCTTTACCCACCTGGGGCTCGCTTGCCATGTACGAGATCCAAGTAGAGCGCTTGCTTTGGAAGTCTCGTGTCGGGCATGTGGACGATGTGACCAGCCCAACGGAGCTGGTCGAGTGTGGTCAGTGCTTTGATGCTGGGGATGTTGGCCTAATCGAGAACACTGACTTCTATGCTCCTAGTGGATTTACAGGATCTTGCGGAGGCAGCACTGGTGGTACTTCTCCAGCGCTTTGAGGTGTCTAGTGTATATGGTCCACATCTCTGAGCCATATAGGAGGGTGGGTATCACTACTGCCCTGTAGACCATAAGCTTGGTGCCAGATTTGAGGTCCTGGTCTTCAAACACTCTCTTCCTCAGGCGACCGAAATTGCGCTGGCGCACTTGAGGCGGTGTTGAACCTCATCGTGATATCTGCCCTTGCTGGTAGTAGGCTCCCGAGGTATGGAAAATGGTCCATGTTGTCCAAGGCCGCGCCGTGGATTTTAATGACCGGGGGCAATGCTGTGAGGTGGGGTCAGGTTGGTGGAGGATCTTTGTCTTACGGATGTTTAGTGTAAGGCCCATGCTTTCGTATGCCTTGGTGAAGATGTTGACGATGGCTTGGAGTTCAGCCTCTGAATGTTCACAGACGCAAGCGTCATCCACGTACTGTAGTTCAATGAGAGGATGGGACGACCTTGGATCTAGCCTGAAGGCGACGAAGGTTGAACAGGTTCCCATTGGTTCTATAGTTTAGTTCCACTCCAGCGGGGAGCTTGTTGAGAGTAAGATGGAGCATTTCAGCGAGGAAGATCGAGAAGAGCGTTGGCGCGATGATGCAGCCCTGCTTGACCCTAGTCCGGACGTGGATTGGGTCTGTGGTGGATCCGTTGGTCAGGATCACGGCTTGCATGTCATCGTGGAGCAGGCGGAGGATGGTGACAAACTTTTGGGAGCAACGGAGGAGGACCCTCCATACTTTCATTGTTGACAGTGTCAAAGGCCATTTTTAAGTTGAAAAAGGCCATGTACAAAGGTTGGTGCTGTTCCCTACATTTCTTTTGCAGTTGTTGCGCCATGAAGTCATGTCCGTTGTACCCCTTAGGGGACAGAATCCGTATTGTGACTCTGGGAGGAGCTCTTCAGCCACAGAGAGAAGACGGTTGAGGAGGATTATAGCGATGACTTTCCCAGTGCCCGGCAGAAGGGAGATTCCTCTGTAGTTTCCGCAGTCGGACTTGTCCCCTTTTTTGAAGATGGTCACGATTAAGGTATCTCTGAGATCTCCTGGCATACTCTACTTCTTCCAGATAAGAGAGATGAGGTCATGCATTCATGCCAATAGTGCTTCTCCACCATACTTTAGTGCCTCAGCGAGAATTCCATCTGCTCCTGATGCCTTGTTGATCTTGAACTAACGGATGGCCTTTTCTATCTCGTGCAAGGCTGGGGTTTTGCTGAGATGGTGGCGGGTAGCATGCTGAGAGATGGAGTCGAGGACACTCGTGTCAAAGGCAGAGTCTCAATTAAGGAGATCTTCGAAGTGCTCCTTCCAGCGGGCCCTGACTGCCTCAGTGTCCTTAATGAGTGTCTCCCCGGTCTTGTCCAGCAGTGGGGCCTTGGGTGCTTGGGTCGTAGGTGGACTTAACTGCGATGAAGAATCCTCACACGTCATGGCTGTTGGTCAGCTGATGGGTCTCCTGTGCTTTTTCCACCCACCATCTATTGTTGGACCTCGGCCTTCAGCCGTCTGTAGAGCAGCTTTGCTGCTCCCGAATTGGGTTGCAGCTTTAAGTTCAGAAATGTACTGTGCTTGCAGTTTATTAGTTCCTGGATCTCCTGGTCATTCTCGTCAAACCAGTCTTGGTGTTTCCTGGTTGAGTGATCGAGCATCTCTTCGCAGGCATTGGTTATGGTGGCCTTGAGGGCAGACCAGGCGCTGTGGACACTCTGCGTCTCTGGATTATCGAGGGTCGCCAGGTTGGCAGTGAGGCGCTGGCTGTATAGCACTCTCTTAGCTGGGTCTTTGAGTGCCCCACCATTGATTTTTCTGCAGCATTGCTTCTGTTGCCGTCGCTGCTTTGGGGCTATATTAATGGCACAAACCTGATCAAAGAAATATGAATATTTGCTTTCTTGAAATGTTTTTACATGTATTCCAAATGAAAGATATAATTTAGAAGGACATTAACCAACAAACTAGTGGATCACTGCTTCCAGACAACTCTGGTGGACCAATGTCTATGGAAACAGAAGTTGGGTGGGAGTGTAAAATGGACACCAATCCACTACCACCGTTTAATGCCCGGCGGTAGAAGTGAAAATTCACCCTGCAATCTCGCAGGGTACATCTTGAGGGAATGGGGGTCGAAGTAGCAGATGCTTTAGAAATTGTTAAGGTTATGCATCTATGGTACGGTAGCATAGTGGTTATGTTACTGGACTAGTAATTCAGAGACGTGAGTTCAAATTCCAGCTGGGGAATTTAAATTCAGTTAATTCAATAAATCTGGAATAAAAAGCAGTAATGATGAACATGAAACTACTGGACTATTGTAAAAACCCATCTGGCTCATTCATGTCCTTTAGTGAACGAAATACACTACCCTTACTCGGTCTGGCCTATCGATATCTGACTCCAGACCCTCTTCATTGTGATTGACTCTTAACTGCCCTCTGCAATGTCTGAGGAAGCCACTCAGTTGTATGAGGCAGCTCACCACTACCTTCTCAAGGGCAATTAGGGATGGGCAATTTTAAAAAAGGATGAACCTTTTCTCCTTATCTGTTATACAAATGAATTCACATTTTGCTGTGATTTTAAGCCTGTCACGTGACAAGTTCTCAGCCCCAGCAACACAATTGAGTCTAGTCAGTGGTGTTACATTGGTCCAATACATATTGTATTCCATAGTTACCCCATTGAATGTATATTAACAAAATAAGGGGAGTTTTGAAGTGTTCAATCCTTTAATGGCAAGAGGAATGGGTGCAAGATAAATGACTTTGTATCATGTTACTAAGCAAACAAAAATAAGAAAAATGTGGACCATGTAGATAAACAACCACTTAGTGAGTGATGACACTTGACACACTGACTAATCAAATCCAACACCGATATTCAGCACCTTTTAGAACACTGATGGGTAGGTACCTTTCTTACTCTGCTGTCTCTATGAAGATCTTTACAGCAATAGAGCAGCTTTAACTTAGGAAAACGTCCCAAGGCCCATCACAAATGTAGTTAGACAAAAATGGACATTGACCTATAGAAGGGGATATTAGAAGTGCCGACTAAAAGCTTGGTCAAGGTTGGTTTTAAGGAAAGTCTTAAAGGGGAAAGGCAGAGAGGTTTAGGGAGGAAATTCCAGAGCATAGGGCCGAGGCACAGTTGCCAATGATGGTGAAAGGAGGGGAAGATGCACAAAAGGCTAAAGTCAGAGAATGGAGAGTTTGGGGGGCGGGATGGGGGGTGGGGGGGAGAGGGATGGGATTGTAAGGATGGAAGAGGTTACAGAGATATGGAAGGATGGGGATATGAAGGGATTTAAACATGAGGATGAAAATTCTAAATTTGAGGCATTAGAGGACCAGGAAACAATGTAGGTCAACAAGGACAGAAGTGATGGGTAAACGAGAGCTAGCACGAGATAGGGCATGGACAGCAGAGTTTTAGATGATCTAAAGTTTTTGAAGGATTGAAGATGGGCGGCCAGCCAGGATAGCATTGAAATAGTCGAGCTTGGAGGTGACCAAGGCATGGAGAGGATTTCAGCAATAGATGGGGCGGAGGCAGCCAACATTACAAAGGTGGAACTAGGTGGAAGATGGCCGGAAACTCGGCTCAGGGTCAAATAGGATGCCGAGATTTTGAAGAGTCTGGTTCAGCCTGCAACAGTTGCTGCAGAAAGGATGGAAAAAGTGACAAAGGTACGAAGTATGTGGTAGGAACTGAAGACAAAGGTACGAAGTATGTGGTGGGAGCTGAAGACAAAGGTACGAAGTATGTGGTGGGAGCTGAAGACAAAGGTACGAAGTATGTGGTAGGAGCTGAAGACAAAGGTACGAAGTATGTGGTAGGAGCTGAAGACAAAGGTACGAAGTATGTGGTAGAAGCTGAAGACAAAGGTACGAAGTATGTGGTGGGAGCTGAAGACAATGGCTTTAGGTCTTCCTATTGTATAATTGAAGAAAATTGCAACTCATCAAGGACTGGATGGTGAATAAGTAGTTTGAGAACATAGGTGGTAGAGCTAGGAATAGTCAGCTCTGGCTATGATTGGGTAGGTAAGAGTGGAACCAAGCAAGGGCAGTCCCACTGAACTGGATAATGGACTAGAGGTGTTGAGAAGGCTGTCAAAGAGGAGTCAAGGATGAGGAGGAACGTTTCAGACTTTGACTCAGGCCATTTCAGTGCTGTGGTGGGGCAGAAACCTAATTGGAGAGATTTAGACATGCAGTTGCAGGATAGGTGTGTCCAGATTTCAAGGACTTTGGAGAAGAAAGCGAGGTTAGAGATGGGGTGGTAGTTTACAAAGAGGAGGGGGTCTGATAATGGCGGTTTTGAAAGGGAAGGAGACTGTACGTGAGGAGAGGGTGCCATTTACAATGTCAGATAGTATGGGGACCAGTAAAGGAAGTTGGGTGGTGGTCAATTTAGCAAGAATGGGGGTCAAGGGAGCATGAGGTAAGTCAAATTAAAACAGAAACCCAACAGCATAAAAATATGACCAGAAATAGAAACAGAATGGCAAAGACACTGCCCTGGATAATTAACCTCTCCTTTGAATCCTAAAATGTTTTATTACATTAGCTGAGCAAAAGAAGTGGGAAAATAAACCACGGGATGCCCAGTCAGAGCTTTAGGTAAATACTTAGGGGGTAATTTTCAACTTACCGCTGGAGCGTAAAACTGGCATTGCGGGTCGGCATCCAGTATGGAAACCGTCCAAAATCAATGGAAAGGAAAATCGATTGGGTTTGATACTGGTTGCTCAACTCCAACTTTGGTTTTACACTCCAGCAGTAAGTTGAAAATTATCCCCTTAGTGTTATCAGAGGGGGAAGCTAAAAATGGAGGGGCAGGTGTAAGGACGGAAAGGCATAGACAATGGAGTTAATTAAAGTCTGGCTGATAAAGTAAGATGGGGCTATAATGAGTGATTTGCTAGGCCACTTTAAAGGTTATTAAATAATTTATATAGCGCTTTTCATGCCCTCAAAGCGCTTTACAAGAAATTAAGTACTTTTAAAATGTAGTCACTGTTGTAATATAGGAAACACAGCAGCCAATTTGTGCACAGCAAGCTCCCACAAACAGCAATGAAATAAATGACCAGATCATCTATTTTAGGAGTTAGTTGAGGGATATGTGTTCACCAGTACGGCAGAAGAACTCACTTGTTCTTCTTTGAATAGTGTATTAGGATCTTTTACATACCTGAGAAGGCCTTGATTTAACATCTCATCCAAAAGACGATGCCTCTGACAGTGCAGCACCTCAGTATGGCATTGGAGTGTCAGCCTAGACTATGTGCTCAAGTCTCTGCAGTGAGGCTTGAATTTCAACCTTCTGTCTCAGAGGCAAGTGTACTATCACTGAGCCAAGGCTGACACCTGACATTAAGTGTCAATCATGTGTGTAGACCAGAGGGCCGAGTAGGTTCCCTGGATGTTAGTGAACCAGTTTAGGTTTTATAACAATCCAGCAACTTTCAGAGTTACGCTTATGATGTAAACTTTTTTGTAAATCAGCAGAAACATTCTTCTGTCTCTTGGAACTAATCAGCTTACTTTCTTTGCAATAGTCTTCACTATGGGAACGTTCTTTAACCAATCTATTCCACCAAGCTTCACCTCGTTTTTTTTTATTGCCCAACCCCAATTGCCCTTGAGAAGGTTGTGGTGAGCATTTATTACCCAACCCCAATTGCCCTTGAGCCACCATTTTAGAGATCAGTTAAGAGTGAACCACATTGCTGTGGGGCTGGAGTCACCAGGTAGGGATTTAATTCCCTAAATCAGTGAACCAGATGGGTTTTTGCAACAATCCTGTAGTTATCTAATACTAGATTTTTTTTATTCTAGATTTATTTAATTGAATTTAAATTCCCCAGCTGCCCTGGTGGGATTTGAATTTATGTCTCCAGATCATTAGTCCAAACCTCTGGATTACTAATCCAGTAACATAATCACTTATGCGACCGTACCCTGTGGTCAAATTACTTAGCACAATATCACTTCTGGTCAAAGCAGGTTCTGTATATGCAGCATTTGCAACCCATTTTTCAACAGCTTCATTGTGCCTACAAAAAAATGCCAAAAATGTTAAGTTAAGTTCCTCTGATTATGCACACATTACTTGGGAAAGGTAGCACAGTGGTTATGTTATTGGACTATTAATATAGAGGCTGGGACTACTGATCCAAGGGACTTGATTTCAAATCCCACCATGGATTCTGTTATGTTTAGAATAACTCCACAAGACTGAGTACTGTAAGCTTAAACTGATGTGACCTTAACCTCTTTAATAAAACTCCGGAGTGCCAAAGCAGCATGGCAGACAACCTTTTATACTCCTTTGCATGAGGTGTGCAGGTGACCCTTGGGTCTACAACAGGTGCGCTCTCTGGTGACAAGTCTTACACTGTTATAATGTTTACATACATAACAGATTCAACTCCTCCGCCTGCTGGAAGTCAGATGGGCGGACAGTTCAAATAGAACGGCGACTTCCCAACTCTTTTCCCACCTCGACCGGGAATGTTGGAATAGTCGTTAAGTTACTGCATTGGTAATCCGGAGGCCTGGACTACTGATCTGGAGTCATGAGTTCAAATCCCATAGCATCTGGGGAATTTAACTTCAGTTAATTAAATAAATCTGGAATAAAAAGCTGGTATCAGTAATGATGATCATGAAACTATCTGATTCTTGTAAAAATCCATCTGATTCACTAATTCAGGGAAGGAAATCTGTCATCCTTACCTAGTCTGGCCTAGATGTGACTCCAAATCCACAACAATGTGGTTGACTCTTAACTGCCTTCTGAAATGGCCCAGCGAGACACTCAGTTGTATCAAACCGCAAGGAAAAACTGTAGCGGTTCCAGAAGATGAACCACCACCACCACCTCTCAAGGACAGTTAGGGATGGGCAATAGATGCTGGCCTTGTCAGTGATGCCCACATCCCACAAATTAATTTTTTTTAAGTCTTGAGGAATGTCCATCCATGGTGTGTAACAAGTTAGTTATTCTCAGTCCTGATGATGCATAAATGTTGGAACCAAGTTTCATGTTCCTAATCACTGTTCAGTGACTCCTACCAAAAATGCTCATGTAGGTGTTAATGAGGACTCATACCTTTTCTCAATTATTTTACCACTCCTTAGGGTGTAAATGTTTTATAAATCATCAAAGACATTCTTTGTTTTCTTAATTAATCAGTTCCCTTTCTTTGCAAATGTTTTCACAGGGCAAGTTCCTGAACCACTCTATTCCATCTTTAAACATTCAGAGGGCTAGAAATTCCATTTTTAGTCAGAGTAGTATTTTTTCACCAAAAATACCGCTATGACTCCGCTACCGCTATGAGGCCTAAAATTCAGACTTAACTGCGCCCAGCGGTAAAAATCGGCGTTGCAAACCGCAAATTTTCTGCAACTTTTCTCCGAGGCCGGTACCGCTGCGATTTGGGCCTAGGGAGCCCCCCCACCTAAAAATAATTGCAAAAAATAAAAAAATAACAAACATTCACGAGACACTAACGAATCGCTGCAAAAGAATTAAAAAATAAAAACTTTAACGTATGCCAAAATAGTGCCAAAAAAACGGGTGCAAGGTTGGGGAATTTCCAGCCCTCTCAGTTTCTGCTACATTATTCTCTCAGATATGGAAGCTTACGATGAATGACGGAATCTACGGTTAAGCAGTTTCTTCACAGCCTTGGATGATGTGGTAAAAATGTTGTATTTGGCAAATCTTTTATGATTTCTTTGTAACTATGTGACAGGTTTACATGAATTTCATTTGCACATTACACAAGATTACAATACAGAATCTGTAATGGGACAAGGACAGTACTGTCAAACTGGAGGAAATTATGATTCATCTTAGACAAGAAGTTTGACATCACAAAGGCTGTAGTCAAGGACGATGATGGAAAGATAATCATCATCATCATCATCATAGGCAGTCCCTCGAGTGGCTTCCACGCCAAAAAGGGATGAGTTCACAGATGTTTCAATAAAGGACCTAATGTTCCAGGTCCTGAACTAAATCTTGAAGGGTGGAAGATGCCTGTGCGTGGATTTTTTTAACGTGTGGTGGCCGTTGCACACCAGCCACCACATGGGCTTGACAGAGCTAGGTCTTGGTCCAGTGGCAAGGATTAACCAAGACGACAGGAGACCAGCTCTGCTGCACGGACCTATTGCGCACACATATCGCAGTGTGGACTGGCCCGTGCTGTCCCTGGGCCCTCGCCTCTTCTGGGCGGTGAACTCACGCCTCTCCTTGACCCCAATCACATTCCTCTACAATCTCTCGCCACTCCTGCAATATCTGCCCACACTCCAATCAGCAACCTGGATCTTGGTGACGTCCAATCCGGTTGCCCTCTTCGCTGCCGTTGCTCTCCTGCTCCAGAACGTGCTGCTCCCTGGAGTGGAAAGATAAAGCTGGATGTTGTCAGCATATATGTGGGAGATATCGAGAAAACATCTCCGCAGGTCGGGGCTATAAAAAGAGCTGGAGTGCGCCACTGCAGCTTCCAGCGCGAGCTGACACAAATGTGTGACGGCTTCGAGGTGGGCAACTAGGTGACGTCACCAGGACCCAGGCTGCTGTTTGGAGCATGGGCAGGAACATCAGCAGGGCCCTGGTACAGCAGAGGAGCGGGAAGATCGTGGCAGACTTGCGACGAGTGATCGGGGCGGAGGAGTGATGAGGGATCGTGGCTGAGATTTGGTGGGTGATCGTGACGGAGGTTTGGCGAATGTTTTGTGGCGGAGGAACGGTGAGAGATCGTGACGGAGGTGCAGCGAATGTTTGTGGCGGAGGAGCAGCGAGAGATCGTGGCAGCGGTGCAGCAAATGAGGGTACGGGGCCCAGAAGAGCCGAGGGCCCAGGGGCAGCACGGGCCAGCCCACACTGCGATATGTGTGCGCACTAGGCCCGTGCAGCCGAGCAGATCCCCAGTCATCCTGGTTAACCCTTGCCACTGGATAAAGGCCTAACTCTGTCAAGCCCATGTGGTGGCTGGTGTGCAACGATCACCACACGTTAAAAAAATCCACGCACAGGCATCTTCCACCCTCTCGATTGGAGTTCAGGACTGGAACATCGGGTCCTTCATTGAAACATCTGTGAACTCATGGAAGCAAGTCATCCTGGTTCGAGGGACGGCCTTTGATTGATTGATTGATTGGAAGCTAACCCTGTGTCTGTGGATGATGGCCAAGTGGCTGCATGTAGATCAGGAAGAAGAGGAAGTCAGTGATAGATCTTTGGGGGACTTCAGACGTAATAATGCAAGGGTGGAAAGAGAAGGAATTGGTAGAGATGCTCTGGCTATGATAGGATAGGCAATAGTGGAATCAAGTGTGAGCAGTCCCATTGAGCTGGACAACGGACGAGAGACATTGCAGAAATATGTTATGGCCAACCATGTCAAACACTGAAGAGAGGTTGAGGAGAGAAAATAAACCATGGCCATAGTCACAGAGAACGTGAGTCATGACTTTGGTTAGGCTTTACCTTATATTTATATTGGCTGTCTCGGTGCTGTGGCAGAGGCAGAAATCTGATTGAAGAGATTCAAACAAGTAGCTTAGGGTGATACCGGTATAGACATAAATTGGGGCAGTGACAACATGTTCAAGGATTTTGGAGAGAAAGGGAGGTCGGAGTTGGAGTGGTAGTTTGCAAGGACAAAGAGGTCAATGTTTTTCTTTTGAGGAGGGGGATGTGACTGGTTTTGAAAAGAAGGAGGGCAGTACCAAAGGAGAGGGAACCATTTAAAGTGTCAGCTAGCATGAAGGCCAGGAAGAAAATTGTATGGTCAGCCTTTCAGTGGGAATGGGTCAAGGGTACAGGAGAATGCGTCTCATGAACAAGCTGAGCTCAGAGATGGCGCGTGCAGAGATGGAAGAGAAGCTAATGTAATACACAGGTTCAGGGGTGGGGTGTTGGGGCTGGGGGAAAGTGGGCCTGATATGTCCATGATGTCTTTCAAGATTAACTAAAATGTTAACCAGTTACTTATAATTGTGTTAATTGGATATTTACTGTTGTAGTGAAACAGCATTTTATTTTAATATGAATCCCAAAGGGCAGGCTTTACTTTATATTTACATTTGTTTAATTCTTCTTTTTGGTGTAATCATGGGTAGACATGGCAATGGTCCTGTACCTCGAGTACTTGAGAGATTTTCAGCAGCTGCAGTGAGTACACACTCCCAGAAGACTGCAGGAAAGATAGAACTAACCTTGTTTAGAAAACATTCGTACTCCCAGATCGATGATGTTCTTTTAGTCCATTGAAGCTTGTTTTCAGAACTTTACGGTTTGATTCACTGTTGAATCTGTAACTTACAATAAAGCCTGTTAAAAGGAATTACATTGCTGGGTGTCGTCATTGAAAGTTGTGAAGTAAATTATAAGCATCTAACAAATTAGTCTAACAGAAGACCTGAACGAACAATGTAAACAGCTGTTCTTAGACAATCATGAAGTTTTTCTGGGAGTCCCGCTGATCTTCCACCAGAGAACTCTGCAGAAATCTAGGTAAATCTGTAAAGAAACTGTACATATCTGGATTGATACCTGGGGCTTAGTTCAGTGTTTGCTGAGTTAACTGATCTCAGTTGGACTGGTAATAGACCCACTGCAATTGGCTTCGGTGCCTCCAGGAATGGGAGGCCCAAAATCATCTAGGATGCCATCTTCTGACTACTGTCCAACAATTCTTGCAAAGAGTTTGTACATGTATGTCAAACGAAGACAGGATCTAGCTTGAAGCAGAGAGGAAAAATTAGTAGCAGCCTAAAGTTTATGTTCGTAGTAAATCTTTAAACATATTCAGTTTCTCAGAAGTTTGAGTCCAATAATACATTATCATTGAAGAGTGAGATTGTCTGTCAAGATTCAACATTGTAAAATGGCATTGACTAGATATGAGTAACTCTGTTAACTAATTAATCTCAAAATCCCCACCATGTCATAATTGAATTCTATTTCCTTAGTTATTCAAAACTAAAAATCTTGTTCTATTTATAACTCTATTTCTCACCTGCCTTGCCTTCACAAACCTGATGGTTAACTGAAATGCTTTTGCCTAATCTGAGTGTACATCTTTTCATGATATCATTGTCAATATATAATAGCTTTGACATTTCCTTATTTCTCCCAGTAGATCTCATTTTCTTACCCCAGCCATTATTTACCTATTTCCTTATTCTGACTCATTTTAAGATACTGCGGTTTAAAGTTACACTGAACCATTTGGAATTTTGTTTTTTGTCTTCGCAAACACAATTGATTCTTTATGTTTCAGACCATATGTCACACCATGTGGGTGTGACATGTTTGTCACACCCACATGACATTTAGCTCTTTACATTTGTACCCCACCCCAAACAAACTCTACCAAATACTTTTGTCTATGCAGGTGGAGCTCAATTCTGGGGATGTCTTCACCTCCATGGGAAAGTTTTATGAAAATTTCTTTCATGTAGTCCACCTTGCAACCATAGTTGAACACCAGCTGATGTCATAATCTTTTGCAACAGTCCTTTGACAATGCATTTTAACATTATTGTACTTCATATTAAAATAAAAGTTCAAATAAATTGTGCCGGATTTAATTCGTATGTATGTCAAAGTGGAGTACTTACATTCAAAAGTTGCGGTCCGATGACGTCATTGGCCCAAGACGTACCCTTAACTAACAGTCAGGGGGAGTACCGCATGGTCTGCAGCCTGACAGCAGAACCATGGTGGGAGCTGCCAACTGACCAGAAGAGGCTAGTGTTAAAAAAGTACTTCTGTCAGAAAGCGTTGTGGGCGAGAAGGAGCAGGCATGCTCCCCCCAGAACCTGTTGCAAGTCCTTGGGCCTCCCCAGCTCCAGCCTGCACCACGATCACTGATCGCCTTCAAACCCTTGGCTGCCAGGGACTGTTCCTGTTAAGTTCAGCTATTAAACTTAAGTAGATATACCACCTTCCATTCATAATGGAGCGGAAAAAAAATAAGTACATAAAAGTGGGACAATACTGGTGAAGATGCAAAATTAATTTTCTGCGGGTTGTTGGGAAATTTCCCACGTTACTCCTCAAATTTTGATTTTTGACATTTTATTGAGTTTGTTTTCCAGAGTCTTAGAACTTGCAACGGATCAACAGATCCCTTGTTGAAGCCTCACCTCAATCCTTCTAGATAGGAAGGCATAATGAATGAATACTATTTTCAGCAAAGTTAGACATTTAACATAGTAAAAGTTCTGATGAACATTTTATTAAGATAATCAAACTCTCGAATATAAATTAAAGCTTAAAGTTAAAAAAATGCTTACCTGAAGCATAAGCCATTTGAAATGATTGGACCAGAATTTACTGCAGCAAGGTATCTAATGGTCAGGTGTCTGCCATTAGTTAGACTTGCACCTGCTCCCTTCAGCTCAAAAATATTTTGCTCACTAAGTTGCAGAAAGTGCAAACTGATAACAGAGAGACACAGGGCATCTGTGACCAGTGTGATCAGGCAAGCAACATTTATATAGTGTCAGCTGTGGCTTAGTGGGTAAGGTTGTGGGTTCAAGTCCCACTCCAGGAACTTGAGCACATAAATCTAGGTTGTCACTCCAGTGAAGTGCTGAGGGGGTGCTGCACTATCGGAGGTGCCGTCTTTCGGATGAGACGTTAAACCTTCTGCCCTCTCAGATCGACGTGAAAGATCCCAGGGCACTATTTTGAAGAGGAGCAGGGGAGTCCTGGCCAACATTTATCCCTCAATCAACATAACAAGACATTATCATTATCACATTGCTGTTTGTGGGAGCTTGCTGTGTGCAAATTGGCTGCCGCGTTTCCCACATCACAACAGTGACTACACTCCAAAAATACTTCATTGGCTGTAGAGCACTTTGAGACGTCCAGTGGTCGTGAAAGGTGCTATATAAATGCAAATCTGTCTTTCAACAGGGTATCTCCTTAAACATTGAGATTTAAGAATTGGGAAATAAACACCCGAAGGACTGAGAAGAAAGTTGAATTAAATTCAATGTCAAGTCAAGTACAGAAAGAGAAAAAAAGGCAAGGAAAGATTGGATTTTTTAAATCATTCATGGGATATGGGTGTCGCAGGCAAGACCAGCATTTATTGTCCATCCCTAATTGCCCTTGAGAAGATGGTGGTGAGCTGTTTTCTTGCAACATTACAGTCGTGAGGTGAATGTGCCCAGGATTTTGACCTACCGACGATGAAGGAACGGTGATATATTTCTAAGTCAGAATGGTGTGAGACTTGGAGGGTGACTTGCAGGTGGTGGTGTTCCAATACACCTGCTGCCCTTGTCCTTCTAGGTGGTTTTAAAAGGACAGGCTCAAAGCCTCCCTGATAAAGTGCAACTTCCCCACTGACACCTGGGAGTCCCCGGCCAAAGACCGCCTTGGGAGTTCCTGGCCAAAGACCGCCCTAAGTGGAGGAAGTGCATCCGGAAGGGTGCTGAGCACCTCGAGTCTCGTCGCCGAGAGCATGCAGAAATCCAGCATGGGCAGCGGAAAGAGCGTGCAGCAAACCAATCCCACCCACCCCTTCCCTCAACAACTATCTATCCCACCTGTGACAGAGACTGTGGTTCTCATATTGGACTGTACAGCCATCTAAGAACTCACGTTAAGAGTGAAAGCAAGTCTTCCTCGATTCCGAGGGACTGCCTATGATGATGATGAGGTGGTAGAGGTCACGGGTTTGGGAGGTGCTGTCACAGAAGCCTTGGCAAATTGCTGCAGTGCATCTTGTACACACTTAAGCCACCGTACGCCGGTGGTGGAGGGAGTGAATGTTTAAGGTGATGGATGGGCTGACAATAAAGTGGGCTGCACTCATCCAGGCAAGTGGAGAGTATTCCATCATAAGAACATAAGAACATAAGAATTAGGAACAGGAGTAGACCATCTAGCCCCTCGAACCTGCCCCGCCATTCAATAAGATCATGGCTGATCTGGTCGTGGACTCAGCTCCACTTACCCGCCCTCTCCCCGTAACCCTTAATTCCCTTATTGCTTAAAAATCTATCTATCTTTCACTTGAAAACATTCAATGAGCCAGCCTCAACTGCTTCCTTGGGCAGAGAATACCACAGATTCACAACCCTCTGGGAGAAGAAATTCTTTCTCAACTCGGTTTTAAATTGTCTCCTCTGTATTTTGAGGCTGTGCCCCCTAGTTCTAGTCTCCCCCACCAATGGAAACAATCTCTCTGCCTCTATCTTGTCTATCCCTTTCATGATTTTAAATGTTTCTATAAGATCACCCCTCATCCTTCTGAACTCCAAGGAGTAAAGACCCAGTCTACTCAATCTATCATCATAAGGTAACCTCCTCATTTCTCGAATCAGCCTAGTGAATCGTCTCTGTACCCCTTCCAAAGCGAGTATATCCTTCCTTAAATAAGGTGACCAAAACTGCACGCAGTACTCCAGGTGTGGCCTTACCAATACCTTATACAGTTGCAGCAACACCTCCCTGCTTTTGTACTCCATCCCTTTCGCAATGAAGGCCAACATTCCATTTGCCTTCCTGATTATCTGCTGCACCTGCAAACTAACCTTTTGGGATTCATGCACAAGGACCCCCAGGTCCCTCCGCACCACAGCATGTTGTAATTTCTCCCCATTCAAATAATATTCCCTTTTACTGTTTTTTTTCCCAAGGTGGATGACCTCACACTTTCCGACATTGTATTCCATTTGCCAAACCTTAGCCCATTCGCTTAACCTATCCAAATCTTGCAGTCTCTCTGAGTCCTCTACACAACCCGCTTTCCCACTAATCTTAGTGTCATCTGCAAATTTTGTTGCACTACACTCTGTCCCCTCTTCTAGGTCATCTATGTATATTGTAAACAGTTGTGGTCCCAGTACTGATCGCTGTGGCACACCACTAACTACTGATTTCCAACCGGAAAAGGACCCATTTATCCCGACTCTGCTTTCTGTTCGCCAGCCAATTCTCTATCCATGCTAATACATTTCCTCTGACTCCGCGTACCTTTATCTTCTGCAGTAACCTTTTGTGTGTTATACTCCTGACTTGTGTCTTGTAGATAGTGGAAAGGCTTTGGGGAGTCAGAAGGTGACTCGCCGCAGAATAACCAGCCTCTGACCTGCTGTTGTAGCCACATTATTTCAGTATTTATGTGGCTGATCCAATTACATTTCTGTTCAATGGTGACCCCCAGAATGTTGATGGTAAGGAATTTGGTGATGGTAATCCCATTAAATGTCAAGGGGAGATGGTTAGACTCTCGCTTATTCGAGATGGCCACTTATCCGCTCAAGCCTGAATGTTGACCAGATCTTGCTGTATGTGGGCACGGGCTCCTTCATTATCTGAGAAGTTGCGAATGAAACTGAACACTGTGCAGTCATCAGCGAACATCTCCACGTCTGACCTTATGATGGAGGGGAGATCACTGATCAAGTAGCTGAAGATGGCTGGGCCGAGGATACTGCTCTTGCTCAGCTGTCAGCCATGGCTCAATGGTAGCACTCTCACCTTTGAATCTGAAAGTTGTGGAGACGAGCACATAATCTAGGCTGACACTCCAATGCAGTACTGAGGGAGTGCTGCACTGTCAAATGTACTGATTTTAGAATGAGACATTGAACATAGATATAAAAGGTGGCATTCAAGAGAAGCGCTGTGGCATTCTTCTGGTGTCTGGGCTGATATATATTTTTCAACCGTCATCACTATAAAACAGATTATCTGGTAATTATCTCATTGCTGTTTGTTGGATCTTGCATTTCCCTACAAGAATGGCACTTTATATTTTTGAAGGCAAGACTGTAAGTGAGAATTTACTGAGTATACTTGGTTTCATTGTTGGATTCAAAAATCCAAGTGCACAAGATGCCAAATAACAGAAGGGTAAGATGATATGAGCCATAAGCTTCTAATGAAGATCATAGGATCAGTGGCAGATATTGTAATTAAGTTATTTTTATCCTGTAGTATTATTACTTCTGGTTGTATTAGCAGATGAATGCTCAACACTCCTTTGCTATAACATTCTTTTGTTTTTTTAACATAGGTGCATAGTCATTTAAAACCATAACTTTTTGATTGGGATTAAAGATTTTGGGCCAACTATGTGGGATATATCCTCTCATATAAAGTAGCATACACACCAGAATATATATATATATATAGAGAGAGAGAGACACACACACACAGAAAGAACACTCCAAAATGCAGTAATGGTAAATCAAATAAATAAATTCCCTTACATGACATTCAGAATATTCATTTCTAAAATCGCCACGACACCATTGCATAGAATCGCATTTTACCCAACATAAAAATCGCTTTAAACGTGGTAATGTCTGAAATCAAAATCCACAAAACTAGTTCCACATTAATCATATTTTGTTCAAACATAGCAACTGATGATTTCTCAACACAAGAGTGCATCAGAGCCACTACTGAGTCAGCCTTTTGTTTGGCTGTTTTATATCAGGAGTTGTATGACATTTCAGTGAGGGGAACACGCAGATCTTTTGGCTTTTTACAAAATGATCAGGAGGTCCCGATAGTATCTGTCATGCATTTCTACTTACTCATTTGTGTGGGAATAATAGAGTACAGTAATAACACTGGAAAGATAAAGTTATCTCAGATCAGCAAGTAGAACTTTGCACAAAGAAAATAGTTCAACCGTTAATTACTTTTTAAATTGTTCGACTGAAAATTCAGATTTGAGTTTATTGAAACAGATAACACATGGCATCAAAATAAAATATGGAGAGCAAGAAGGATACATTTCATGTTAGTGTGGATTTTGTTTTCTTTAAATGTGTGTTCCTTGGATAAACTTCGGTTTAAAGGCCTGCACTAAATTATAGCAACGCTGAGACAACAGAATGACCTGCTATCTTTCTTTCATTCAAAGTTGGTTCGTTCATTCCTATCTATCTGTCTACAAACCATCCGAATTTAAGGTACAACCTGATGATTATTCCTGGAAAGATAAATTCTAAATTAGGATTAAACTCGTTGAAACCCAGAAACATTGGCATAGTGCATTTCTGGTGCAAGGGTAGCTCTTTGTTTGATCAGGGACAGCACTTCATCTCTTGATACCAATGGGCACTTGGCAATTGGGTAGATCTTCAGTTACCTGTGTCAAATACATACAGCTCAACAAAGTTTCATTGGAGAAGAGGTACGCAGGATAGAGCAAATGATGAGCAACAGCTCTTTTCAACGTTATACTTTGTGATGACCATTCAAACTATTCATTATAATGTATTTGCTATTTCTAAAGTTGGTAGATTAAAACCAAATTTTTCTGAATACAGATATTTTATTTTTATTTGCAAAACACACACTGATGTGTTGTTGATTTCACACATTTTATGACCTGAAGTCAGAAGAAATAAAACCCAAAATCAGAAGAACAGTGAAAAAACAACACATTCATAATCTAATAGCAGACTCCTACATGTACAATTGTCAGTTGCCAGCTGTTGCATGTCCAAACAATCTTTAGCATCGTAAAACTCTATTGTCCACTTCTATTGTCTCATACCTTTTAAAAGGAGAGGCGGGGGTGGGTAGAATTTCCAGGAGAAGTGGCGGGAAGAGCCATTTACGTTATTTCTCTGAGATTTCCGTCAAAGTTGCGGTGGGAGATCAGGAGTGGCCCGTGGAAATTCCAGGCAAGGATTTTTATATGTACTTTGAGTTTCTGAAGATATTTTAAAACTACTGATATGCTGCTATTTTGATGTTGTTGGAAACTGGTTTCAAGTATGTTTTGAAAGGAAAGTTACAGCATAAATCCAGCAAATCAAGTCAGTAATCTGATTCTCAAGGTTAGTGAAGCAAAAACTGTGAGGTCACCACCACAAGTTAGTCTTGTCCAGCTTGGACATCATACTAATTGTAGGAAAGTGCCCAACGATCCACTGGATCTTGTGAGAACTTTGTAAACTTACCATTGCTCTTTTTAAAGTAATGAGCTACTCAAGTCCATACTCTCATAGTATTAAACGTTAAGAGGTCCCAGGACTGGAGCTCTGCAAGTGCGATCCACAGTTATGTCCAACGAACATTAAAACTTGACATTGCAGTCTGGACATTATACCCAACAGAAACTCATTTGAGACACTTCTGATATCACAATGGCATCAAAAATGCAACCAAACTAATGTCAGTTTGGCACATGGAAGACAAGATCTTAAATTGCTTTTATATTCTGCTTAATGGGATGCTAGGGCTACTGGTTTCTGATGTGACATCTCAACCAGACAATAACCCCAGAGTAAACTTGTTGAATTTCTGACATGTTTGCTTTGGAATTACCACCAGCGGCAGCATGCTCAGATCCCCCACCCGCCAACTAACCCAATATATAAACTTTACACTTTTTCACCAGATCATAGAATCATAGAAATTTACAGCACAGAAGGAGGCCATTCCAGCCCATCATGTCCGCGCCGGCCGACAAACAGCTATCCAGCCTAATCCCACTTTCCAAGTCTTGGTCCGTAGCCCTGTAGGTTACGGTACTTCAGGTGCACAGCCAAGTATTTTTTAATGTAGTGAGGCTTTCTGCCTCTACCACCCTTTCAGGCAGTGAGTTCCACACCCCCACCACCCTCTGGGTGAAGAGATTTCTCCTCAGATCTCCTCTAAACCTCTTACCAAATACTTTAAATCTATGCCCCTTCATTGTTGACCCCTCTGCTAGTGGAACTAGGTCCTGTCTATTCACTCTATCTAGGCCCCTCATAATGTTATACACCTCAATAAGGTCTCCCCTCAGCTTCCTCTGTTCCAAAGAAAACAAACCCAACCTATGCAATCTTTCCTCATAGCTAAAATTCTCCAGTCCAGGCAACTTTCTCGTAAATCTCTGTACCCTCTCTAGTGCAATCACATCTTTCCTTAATGTGATGACCAGAACTTCACACAGTATTCTAGCTGTGGCCTAACTGATGTTTTATACAGTTGAAGCATAACCTCCATGCTCTTGTATTCTATGCCTCAGCTAATAAAAGCATATTTCGTATGCCTTCTTAACTACCTTATCATCATCATAGGCAGTCCCTCGGAATCGAGGAAGACTTGCTTTCACTCTTAAAATGAGGCTTTAGGTGGCTGAACAGTCCAATACGAGATCCACAGACTCTGTCACAGGTGGGGCAGATAATCGTTGAGGGTAAGGGAGGGTGGGACTCGTTTGCCGCACACTCTTTCCATTGCCTGTGCTTGATTTCTGCATGCTCTCGGCGATGAGACTCAAGGAGCTCAGCGCCCTCCCGGATGCACTTCCTCCACTTAGGGCGGTCTTTGGCCAGGGACTCCCAGGTGTCAGTGGGGATGTTGCACTTTATCAGGGAGGCTTTGAGGGTGTCCTTAAAACGTTTCCTCTGCCCACCTTTGGCTCATTTGCCATGAAGAAGTTCCGAGTACAGTGCTTGCTTTGGGAGTCTCATAGACAGTGAGTGGGCAAAGATTTGGCAGATGGAGTATAATGTTGGAAAGTGTGAGGTCATGCACATTGGCAGAAAAAAATCAAAGAGCAAGTTATTATTTAAATGGAGAAAGATCGCAAAGTGCTGCAGTGCAGCGGGACCTGGGGGTACTTGTGCATAAAACACAAAAGATTAGTATGCAGGTACAGCAAGTGATTAGGAAGGCCAATGGAATCTTGGCCTGTATTGCAAAGGGAATGGAGTATAAAAGCAGGGAAGTCTTGCTACAGTTGCATAGGGTATTGGTGAGGCCACACTTGGAATATTGCGTGCAGTTTTGGTTTCCACATTTACGAAAGGATATATTTGCTTTGGAGACAGTTCAGAGAAGGTTCACAAGATTGATTCCAGAGATGAGGGGGTTGACTTATGAGGAAAGGTTGAGTGGGTTGGGCCTCTACTCATTGGAATTCAGAAGAATGAGAGGTGATCTTATCGAAACATATAAGATTATGAGGAAGCTTGACAAGGTGGATGCAGAGAGGATGTTTCCAGTGATCGGGAAGACTAGAACTAGAGGGCATAATCTTAGAATAAGGGGCCGCCCATTTAAAACTGAGATGAGGAGAAATTTCTTCTCTCAGAGGATTGTGGATCTGTGATATTCGCTGCCTCAGAGCGCTGTGGAAGCTGAGACATTGAATAAATTTAAGACAGAAATAGACAGTTTCTTAAACGATAAGGGAATAAAGAATTATGGAGAGCGGGCAGGAAAGTGGACCTGAGTCCATGATCAGATCAGCCATGATCGTATTAAATGGCGGAGCAGGCTCAAGGGGCCCTATGGCCTACTCCTGCTCCTATTTCTTATGTTCTTATTCTTATGTTCTTAGTATGTTCTTATGTCTCGTGTCTGGCATGGGACAATGTGGCCTGCCCAGCGGAGTTGGTCAAGTGTGATCAGTGCTTCAATGCTGGGGATATTGGCCTGGTTGAGGACAGTTGGTGTTTCTATGCTCCCAGGGAATTTGTAGGATCTTGCGGAGACATTGTTGGTGGTATTTCTCCAGTGACTTGAGGTGTCTACTGGTAATGGTCCATGTCTCTGAGCCATACAGGAGGGTGGGTATTACTAAAGCCCTGTAGACCATGAGCTTGGTGGCAGATTTAAGGGCCTGGTCTTCGAACACTCTTTTCCTCAGGCGGCCAAAGGCGCACTGGAGGATAAGGAGATAACTACCTTATCTACCTGGCCTGCTACCTTCATGGATCTGTGGATGTGCACTCCAAGGTCCATTTGTTCCTCATTACAACAGTGATTACACTTCAAAAGTACTTAATTGGCTGTAAAGCGCTTTGAGATGTCCGTAGGTCATTAAAGGCGCTATATAAATGCAAGTATTTCTTTCTCAACACTTTTCAGTTTCCCACCATTTAATGTGCATTACCTTGCCTTGTCAGCCCTCCCCAAATGCATTACCTCACACTTCAGATTGAATTCCATTTGTCACTGTTCTGCCCACCTGACCAGTTCATTGATATCTTCTTGCAGTCTACAGCTTTCTTCTTCATTATCAACCACACAGCCAATTTTTGTATCATCTGCAAACTTCTTAATCATACCCCCTACATTCAGGTCTAAATCATTGATATATACCACAAAAAGCAAGGGACCTAATACTGAGCCCTGCAGGTCCTCAGTCACAAAAACACCCATCAACCCTTTACTTCCTGCCTCTGAGCAATTTTGGGTTCAACTTGCTACTTTTTCCTTGGATCCCATTGGCTTTTACTTTTGTGACCAGTCTGCCATGTAGGACCTTATCAAAAGCCTTGCTAAATTCCATATACACTACATCAAACGCAATACCCTCAATCAACCCTCCAGGTTACCTCCTCAAAAATTTCAATCAAGTTAGTCAGGCGCGACCTTTCTTTAACAAATCCATGCTGACTATCCTTCATTAATCCATGCCTTTCCAAATAAAGATTTATCCTGTCCATCAAAATTCTTTCCAATAATTTTCCCACACCGAGGTTAGGCTGACTCTCCTGTAATTACTCGGTCTATCGTTTTCTCCCTTTTTAAACAAAGGTACTACGTCGGCAGTCCTCCAGCACACCTGTAGCCAGAGAGGTTTGTAAAATGATGGTCAGAGCCTTTGCTATTTCCTCTTTTGCTTCTCTTAACATTCTGGGATACATTTCATCTGGCCCTGGGGACTTATTCACTTTCAAAGCTGCTAAACCCGTTAATACTTCCTCTCGCACTATGTTTATTTCATCTAATATTTCACACTCCTCCTCACTGATTGCAATGTCTGCATTGTCCCTCTCTTTTTTGAAAACAGAAACAAAGTATTCATTAAGAACCATACCCATGTCTTCCGCCTCCACACACAGATTACATTTATGATATCTAATAGGCCCTACTCTTTCTTTAGTTATCCGCTTGCTTTTAATGTATTTATAAAACATCTTTGGGTTTTCCTTGACTTTACTTGACAACATTTTTTCATGCTCTCTCTTTGCTTTCCTAATTTCCTTTTTAATTTCACCCCTGCACTTTCTATACTCCTCGAGGGTTTCTGCAGTAATCAGTCCTCGGTATCTGTCCTAAGCCTCCCTTTTTTTTCTTTATTCTACCCTGTATGCTCCTTGACATCCAGGGGGTCTAGATTTATTATTCCCACCTTTTTTCTTTAAGGAAACATACTTGCTCTGAACCCTCCGGGTCTCCTTGAAAACCTCCCATTACACTGACACTGATTTACCTTCAAGTAGCTGTTACCAGTCCATTTTGAATAAATCACATCTCAGCTTAGTAAAATTGGCTTTCCCCCAATTGAGAACTTTTATTCCTGGTCTAGCTCTGTCCTTTTCCATAACTACTCTAAATCTAACTGAATTATGATCACTAGCACCAAATTGCTTTGATACCCCTTCCACCTGCCCAGCTTCATTCCCTAAAACTAAGTCCAGAATCACCCCCTCCCTTGTTCGGCTTGCAACATACTGGCTAAAAAAGTTCTCCTGAATCCATTTTAGGAATTCCGCACCCTCTATACCTTTCACACTAATTTTATCCCAGTTAATATTAGGATAGTTGAAATTCCCTACTATTACTGCCCTTTCGTTTTTGCACTTCTCAGAAATATCCCTACATATTTGCTCTTCTATCTACCTCTGACTGTATAGTACACTTCCAGCAATGTGATCGCCCCTTTTTTGTTCTTCAATTCAACCTATATGTTCGTTTGATAATCCTTCTAACATATCATCCCTCCTCACAGCTGTAATTGGTTCTTTAATCAATACTGCGACCCTCGCCCTCCTATTTTTATCCCCCTCTCTATCCTGTCTTAAGACACTGTAACCAGCAATGTTGAGCTGCCATACCTGCCCTTCATTCAGACATGTCTCAATAATAGCTATAATATGATACTCCCAAGTGTCTATCTTTGCTCTCAGCTCGTCGGCCTTATTCCTTAGACTTCTTGCATTGAACTATATACCATTTAGCACTGCCAAACTCCCTTGTTGACTATTTTCTAGCCTTTGTTTCCACTGGCTTCTAAATTCACTTTCTGATTTTCTTCTTTCCAATTCCAGCTTTGCTCCCCCTCTTCTGAATCTACTCTAGGGTTCCTATCCCCCTGCCAAGCTAGTTTAAACCCTCCCCAACACCCCCCCCCCCCCGCCGCCACTGCGAGCATATTGGTCCTGGCTCTGTTGAGGTACAACCCATCTGCCTTCTACAGGTCCCGCCTCCCCAGAAATGGTCCCAATGCCTCATAAATCTAAAGCCCTCCCTCCTGCACCATCTCTCCAGCCACGTATTCATCTGCTCTATCCTCCTATTTCTGTACTCACTAGCATGTGACACCGCGAGTAATACAGAGATTACTACCTTTGAGGTCCTGCTTTTTAATCTCCTAGCTTCCTAAAATCTACCAGCAGGACCTCATTCTCTCTTTCTACTTGTCATTGGTACCAATATGGACCACGGACTCTGGCTGTTCACCATTCCCCCTCAGAATATCCTGCATCCGCTTGGTGACATCCTTGACCCTGGCACCAGGGAGGCAACAGATCATCTTGGAGTCATGTCTGCAGCCGCAGAAACGCCAGTCTGCTCCCCTAACTATCGAATCCCCTACCATTATTGCTCTTCCACTCTTCTTCCTCCCCCTGTGCAGCTGATCCACCCATGGTGTCATGGACTCATCTCTGGCTGCACTCCCCAGAGGAACCATCAGAAGTACTCAGAACAGAATACTGGTTGGAGAGCAAGATGCATCCAGGGGACTCCTGTACTACCTGTTTTCTGTCTGGCGGTCACCCATTCCCTCTCTGCCTGCACACTCTTAAACTGAGGGGTGACTGCCTCTAGAAGCATGCTATCAATGAAGTTCTCAGCCTCCTGGATGCAGTGACTCCAGCTGCCGCTCAAGCTCTGATACACGGATCTCGAGCTGCCGACACTTCCTGCACACGTGGTCATCCAGGCCACAAGAAGCATCCAGGTCTTCCCACAAGGCACAGGATGTGCATTTCACAGGTCTGAGCTGCCCTGCCATGCCTCTATTTACTAGATTAATGAACTCAAGTTTTTAGTATATCCAGCTACTGTTAGTTAAAGACTACGAGACAACCGGACAAAAAAAAATAATGATACTCACCGGCCCCGAACCTGATACAGATGTAGTCAGTACAGAGGCAAAATTTAACACTTCAAAATTTGAGAGAACTTGCAACACCCACTGGACCATATTTATGTACAGGGCACAATTTCAAAATTTGCAGATGATGCAAAACTTGGAAGTGTAGTAAACAGTGAGGAAGATAGCAATAGACTACAAGAGAACATAGACAGGCTGGTGGAAAGGGTGGACACATGGCAGGTGAAATTCAAAGCAGAAATGTGTGAGGTGATACATTTTGGTAGGAAGAATGAAGAGTGACAATACAAGCTAAATGGTACAATTTTAAAGGGGGTTCAAGAACATAGAGACCTGGGCGTGTTTTTTTGTGCACAAATCGTTGAAGATGGCAGGACAGGTTACCAGAGCAGTTAATAAAGCATATGGGATGCTGAGCTTTATAAATAGAAGCAAAGAGTACAAAAGCCAAGAAGATATGTTAAACTATGTCAAACACTAGGTCGGCCCCAGCTAGAGTATTGTTCCCAATTTTGGACATTGCACTTCAGGAAGGACATGAAGGCTTTGGAGAGGGTACAGAAGTAATTTACTAGAATGGCTCCAGGGATGAGGGATTACAGTTACATGGATAGACTGGAGAAGATGGGGTTGTTCTCCTTCGAACAGAGAAGCCTAAGAGGAGATTTGATAGAGGTGTTCAAAATCATGAATGGTTTGGCTCGAGTAAATAAAGAGAAATTGTTTCCACTGGCTGAAGGGCTGATAACCAGAGGGCACAGATTATGAGCAAAATTTGTTTTACGCAACACGCGGTTCGGATCTGGAATGCACTGCCTGATAGAGTTGTGGATACAGATTCAAAAATAGCTTTCAAATGGGAATTGGATTAAAAGGGAGAAAAAATTTCAGGGATATGGGGAAAGAGCGGGGAAGTGGGACTAACTGGATGCTCTTCGAAAGAGCCGGCGCAGACTCGATGGGCCGAATGGCCTCCTTCTGTGCTGTACTATTCTGTGATTCTATAATATTAGAAAAGAGCCAACTCAGCTCTGTTCCAGCATTAAAATCTCACTACCTTGTGCACATAGGCATTTAAGTGTGTATTTGAAGAACTCTGCATTTCCACGATGTGAGAGCAGTATCAACAGACAGTACGCGTTACAGCTGCCTACTCATTGGGCCCAAATTTAGCCCTCCCATTTTTTCGGCGCACTCACATAAGATGCGCCGACTTCCTACGCTCAAAACGGCACGGAAAAGATATTGCCCTATTCTCCCCGCTCTGTCGACTATCCTTGTGCTTGGCGCGGTGTGGCAATTCCATTGGGGGGCGGAGCGAGGTCCGTGTGGCTGAAAGAGTGCCGGCAGGGGGATGGAGCTAGGGCCCAGCATGTGTAAGAATGATGGCAGCGTTGCGCATGCGCATTGGAGCATTCGCGCATGCGCAGCAGGGAATAATATTGGCAATTGGCCATTTTTAAAGGGAAAGGCTTCTGATTGATTTTTGGTGCCTGAAGGAGTGCTGTGAGGAGTGCTGTGGAAGAAATCAGCTGCTGGAATCAGTGAGTGCTCTGTGTTGCTGCTAAAATTCCAGAAGAAGTGCTGCATAGGTGAAAATCATTGCTGCATGCAAAATAAGGACTGTGTATTTTGAAAAATCAGTGAGTGTCAATTCAATACAGCAATGCAACAACGTGCACCAAGAATGTAGAATTTCTTGCATGACGAAGTGGAGATACTAGTTAATGTCATTGAGAACAGATGGCAGGAGCTGGATACCAGCAACAGAGGTCGCACAAAGTGCCACCCAAAGAAATGAAGAAATGCTGGAACCAAGTTGCAGAAGATTACTGCACAGTGGTGCATACCACGAGATCTGAAAGCCAGTGTAAAAAGAAAAGGCAGGACCTTGGTCAAGTAGTTAGTGTAAGTAATATTTTCATTTGTTCAATGCAGTTGCAATTGTAAATGTGACTAGCTGTATATGTCCCACCCAGCAGAAAGACACCCTCTCTAAAAAGTTGCATTTTCATCTTTGCAGAAGAAATTGTCCCACAACACAAGGGAAAAAACTCGGAGGCCCGCCAAATCTGCACCCTGACACACTTGGAAGAGAGGGTCGCTATTTTGATGGGTCCTACCTGGAGAAAAACAACCAATACTGCACAAGCTGGGCCCACACACGAAGGAGAGGGTAAGTCCTGGAAATTCATCGTGGCCCTTCAAATCAACCTGCTGTCTGGCCTGCTACATGCGAGGCTACTCATGCCACCCATCCTGCCCCCTCCGGTGCTGCTAACTGTCATGTATCTCACATTATTGTATATAATTGTATCTTACCACACTATACATGACTGTAACTGGATATGACCTGTAACAATAAGCATACCTTACCACCAGGGGTGCACTTGCAGGAGACACTCCATACCTGTCCCACTGAGGTATATAGAAACATAGAAACATAGAAAATAGGTGCAGGAGTAGGCCATTCGGCCCTTCTAGCCTGCACCGCCATTCAATGAGTTCATGGCTGAGGTCTCAGGCAAGTGCAGCACGGGAGAGCTGGAATTAAAGGTGCAGGTCCTGAGTGACCTTGACTTCAGCATGTGCCTCTTATAAGTCAATACATTAGAGTCAGGACATAACAGTGGCGACGAGTTACGGGATCACAGAATTCACAGAATGGCTACCAACAGCTCAGATGAGAAATACAATGCTGGAGACAATTGGGATGACTTTATAGAAAGGCTCCAGCAAAGCTTTGTGACCAAAGACTGGCTGGGCGACGATAAGGCAGACAAGAGAAGAGCCCATCTCTTGACCAGCTGTGGCTCGAAAACATACGCTTTAATGAAAGACCTGCTGGCACCCGAGAAACCAGCAAGCAAGTCGTTTGAGGAGTTGTGCACACTGGTGAGAGATCACCTGAAGCCAGCGAGCAGCCTACACATGGCGAGACACAGATTCTACAACTACAGACGCTGTGTGGGCCAAAGCATACCCGACTTCGTAGCGGAACTTCAGAGGCTAGCTAGTTCATGTGAGTTCCTCGATGAACTAAGGAGAGAAGTACTGAGAGACTTTTTTATTGAAGGAATAGGCCATGCAGGCATATTCCGAAAGCTTATAGAGACTAAGAACTTGACTCTAGAGGCAGCAGCACTGGTCACACAGACGTTCTTGGCAGGCAAAGAAGAAACGAGGCTGATCTATACTTCGGGTACGACAACCAACGAGGCATCGGAACAAGGGGTTCACATTGTGAAACAAACCGCTACCCCCACACACAGACAAAGGTAGGAGAGCAGGCCTTCAACAGCAGACAGTGGCGCCAGAAGCCATCAAAATCAAGGGTCACATGAACGGCTGATCACACCTCATCAACCCACAATGCGAGCAATCAACAACAGATTGAGAGAAGCTCAAGGGAAATCAGCCAGACGCAGCTCATCCTTCGGAAACAATGGAAACGGTCTGTGTTGGAAATGTGGGGGGGTGTCGATTTCAGCATGCCGTTTGCAGAAACTGCAACTACACAGGGCATCTGGCTCGCATGTGCAGAAAAACAGCAGCTCGGCTGGTATACGAATCAGAAGGGTCAGAAAGCGGACCAGAAGACGGTTAGAACAGTGCACAGGATGCCGAGGTACAGCGGGTTAACACGATCAATGTCCATTGTTCTTACACCAAGGTGCCTCCAATTATGATGAGGGTTCTACTCAACAGGATACCCGTCAACATGGAACTGGACATGGGGGCCAGTCAATCCCACATGAGCGTTCAACAATTTGAATAGCTGTGGCCGCACAAAAGCAACAGACCAAAACTCACAAAGATCGACACCAAACTAAGGACCTATACTAAAGAAATCGTCCCAGTCCTTGGCAGTGCCATGCTCTCAGTCACACACAAAGGGATGGTGCACCGATTTTCCCTGTGGATTGTCCCCGGGGATCTCCCAGCTTGTTGGGGAGAAGCTGGCGAGCAAAACTTAATTGGAAATGGGATGATGTTCATGCCATGTCGTCAGAGAAACGGACCTCCTGCTCTACAGTTCTAAGCCATTTTGAACATCTCTTTCAGCCAGGTGTGGGCACCTTCAAAGGGGCTAAAGTTAGAATCTACATCACACAGAATGCCAGACCGGTCCATCACAAGGCTAGAGCTGTGCCTTATATGATGAGGGAAAAGATTGAAAATGAACTGGACCGACTTCTGCGGGAAGGCATAATTTCTCTCATAATTCAGCAACGAGGCAAGCCCCATCGTCCCTGTCATGAAGCCTGATGGATCTGTGCGAATCTGTGGGGATTACAAGTCTACCATAAACAGAGTCTCCCTACAGGACCAATACCCGCTGCCCAGAGCGGAGGACCTATTTGCCACGTTGGCTGGAGGAAAACTTTTCTCGAAACTTGACCTCACATCTGCGTATATGACGCAAGAACTGACCGAAGAGTCTAAGCTACTCACCACCATCAACACACATCGATGCCTTTTTGTGTACAATCGATGCCCATTCGACATCAGGTCGGCAGCTGCTATATTCCAGCGCAACATGGAGAGTCTGCTCAAGTCCATCCCGGGGACGGTTGTGTTTCAAGATGACATACTCATCACGGGCAGGGACACCGACTCTCATCTCCGCAATCTTGAGGAAGTCCTAAGTTAATTAGATCGGTTAGGCCTAAGTGTCTGTTTCTCGCGCCTGAGGTTGAATTTTTGGGCAGAAGGATTGCCGCTGGTGGAATCCGCCCAACAGAATCCAAAACCGAAGCGATTCGCCTGGCACCCAGGCCCCGGAATGTCTCGGAACTGCGCGCCTTTCTCGGGCTACTCAATTACTTTGGTAACTTTATGCAGAACTTAAGCACACTGCTGGAGCCTCTCCACGTGCTACTCAGAAAGGGGTGTGATTGGTTTTGGGGGGACGCCCAAGAACGCGCCTTCAATAAGGCACGCAACCTTCTATGTTCCAACAGTGTTTTAGCCTTTTTTGACCCAGGCAAAAAGTTAGTCCTTATGTGTGATGTGTCAGCGTACGGGGTCAGGTGCGTTTTACAGCATGTCAATGATGCGGGTAAATTGCAGCCTGTTGCTTATGCCTCCAGGTCACTTTCGCGGGCGGAGCACGGGCACGGTATGGTTGAGAAGGAGGCATTCGCGTGCGTGTACAGTGTCAAAAAGATGCAGCAATACCTTTTCGGGGCCAAGTTTGTGTTAGAAACCAACCACAAACCCCTCACGTCCCTACTATCCGAGTGCAAGGCAATCAATGGCAACGCCTCAGCGCGCATTCAGTGGTGGGTACTCATGCTGGCGGCTTACGACTACACGATCAGGCACAGACCAGGCACAGACAACTGTGCCGACACGCTAAGCAGGCTACCCCTGGCTACCACAGAAGGGTCCGACGAACAGGACTGTGAGATGGTCATGGCAATCAATGCCTTTGAATCCACAGGTTCGCCCATGACGGCTCGCCAAATCAGAGCCTGGACGACCAGCGACCCCACGTTATCTCTAGTTAAAAGATGCGTTTTAACCAGTGACTGAGCAGAGGCTCTCGATGCCTGCCCCGAGGAGGTCAAACCCTTCCATAGGCGCATGCATGAACTCTCACTACAGGCAGACTGCCTGATGTGGGGCAGCCGAGTAGTTATGCCCTTACGAGGCAGGGAGGCGTTTGTGCGCGAGCTCCATCACGAGCACCCGGGGATCGTCCTTATGAAGGCCATAGCCAGATCTTATGTCTGGTGGCCTGGCATTGACGCGGACTTGGAGCTCTGCGTCCGTCGGTGCACCATTTGTGCTCAACTCAGTACTGCCCCCAGGGAGGCCCCCTTAAGCCCCTGGCCCTGGCCCACCAAACCGTGGTCACGGGTGCATGTAGACTATGCGGGCCCATTCATGGGCAAAATGTTCCTTGTAGTCGTTGATGCATTTTCAAAATGGATCGAGTGCACCATTTTAAGCTCAATCACCATCTCCACGACTGTGGAGAGCCTGAGAACCATGTTTGCAATGCACGGCATTCCTGACATATTGGTCAGTGATAATGGTCCGTGCTTCACCAGCGCAGAATTTCACGATTTTATATTTGACCACGGAATAAATCATATTAAGATGGCACCTTTCAAGCCGGCCTCCAATAGCCAGGCCGAGCGAGTAGTGCAGATCATTAAACAAGGCATGCTCAGAATCCAAGGTCCCACGCTGCAGGGCCGCCTGTCGCGACTGCTGCTGGCATACAGATCTCGTCCGCATTCGTTGACTGGGGTTCCCCCCACGCAACTATTGATGAAACGAACCTTAAAGACCAGGCTCTCATTAATCCTCCCAGACATGCATGAAATTGTTGAGGCTAAGCATCAAAAGCTAACTGAGTACCATGACCGAAATTCGAGGGGGAGGTGGAATGAGATAGGGGACAAAGTGTTTGTGCTAAACTATGGCCGGTGTCCCAAATGGCTTGCAGGGGCAGTAACAGACAAAAAGGGAAACAGGCTACTGGTTGTACAAATGGACAATGGCCAAACCTGCCGGAGGCATGTAGACCAAGTAAAAGTAGATTCACTGATAACACTGAAGAACCAGAGGCAGACTACAATGTGGAACTCACACCACACCTGGTGGACAGACAGGTGGAACAACTTGAGGAAAGGGCAGTCTCAACAGACAGCCCAGGCGAGATACCAGCAATCACACCGAACGAAACAGACAGCTCAGGTGAGATACCAGCAATCACACCGAACGAAAAACAGGCACCAAGGCAAACAACTGAACCACAATTAAGATGCTCCATGCGAGAGCGCAGACCACCTGAGAGACTGAATCTATAAAGGCAATAAGACCTTGGGGGATGGTGATGTCATGCATCTCACATTACTGTATATAACTGTATCTTACCATGCTATACATGACTGTAACTGGATATGACCTG
Organism: Pristiophorus japonicus; assembly: GCF_044704955.1. NCBI lineage: Eukaryota > Metazoa > Chordata > Chondrichthyes > Pristiophoridae > Pristiophorus > Pristiophorus japonicus. Next base: position 139,759,784 of record NC_091988.1, read on the forward strand.
TAACAATAAGCATACCTTACCACCAGGGGTGCACTCGCAAGAGACACTCCATACCTGTCACACTGTGGTATATAAAGAGAGGTCTCAGGCAAGTGCAGCACTGGAGAGCTGGAATTAAAGGTGCAGGTCCTGAGTGACCTTGACTTCAGCATTGTCTCGTGTAAGTCAGTACATTAGAGTCAGGACATAACACTAACCATTTGACTGTTCTGTTATATTTTGCAGAACCTGATGCCAATCCTTAAGATACAGAAGAAGATTCAGACGTTCCTAACCCTGCAGACCAACTTCGGGGGGTGGGGGGGCGGGGAGGGGGTGGGGATGGAGATGGATGAATGGGATAATGTTGAAATGAACATGGATGAGGCCATGGTAACGGACTTCACGTTGCCAAACCCTTCCATGATTTCTGGTGCGACATTCTTTGATTTCAGCCCATCCCCGTCCATGTATAGTGGTTTAAGTTCTGATGTGACATTCCATGGTTTCCCAAGTTCCGAGGTTGCGGGTTCCAGTGGTGTTGCAATGCAGCATGGAACACCAGGGTCCCACCGTCCGAGGTTGCGGGTTCCAGTAGTGCTGGAATGCAGCATGGAACATCCAGGGTCCCACCATCCGAGGTTGCGGGTTCCAGTGGTGTTGGAATGCAGCATGGAACACCCAGTGCCATATGGTCCCAGCTTTCGGGTCCCAGTGGTGGTGGGATGCAGCATGGAACACCCAGGGCCCCACTGTCCCAGCCTGCGCCTCCTGCTGAGGGGGTGCCGCGAGGCAGAGATGCAGGATGCAACAGATATGGTTCAGATGATGGCATTGGGTGTGGAGAGCAATGACCGTACCCGATCACTCATGCACACCATCAGTGGGGGTGGGTGATGAGGTAACGGTACTGGCGGGAGAAATAGCAGTAATGGCACAGGAAATGGGAATGATTTCTGGGAACATCAGTGAGGGAATAGTGGCCCTGAGAGAGGGAATGTCAGAGGCAACGGAAGCGACGGCACAGGCCATCAGGGAGGGCATATGTGAGGTAGCTGCTGCAATAAGGGAACACACCCAGACCATGCACCATTGACGGAATCAACTGCCACTCCAACTGCAATCCCCGCTGTGATATCTTCACAGAGCACAGCACACACAGCTTCGTAAGATGGCAGACTGCTCTCTCGGAAGCCTTCGGAATTTGCCTGGTTCTATTTATTATTAACTCTGCAGTTGCAGTACACAATACGTCCACACCCACAGTGTGGAGCTACAAACTTTACAAGCTTACAGACATTACACTTCTCCCTCCTTAATGAAGAAGTTATTATAACAAACATCACACATAACTTTCATGTTTATACATAACACAGGATATAAACTTATTTTTTTTTTCATATTTACAAATTTAACTTAACCAGTTGTTTTCTGTTTCAAAGAGGATACCTTCTCTCTCGAACAGAACCTTCCAAACATGGTGTAGATTTCACACTCATTCGACGCTCATCCTGAGGAACGTTTTCCTCCACGGAATTTCCTTGATTTTCATTTGAACTCACTCTAACTTCAGGCTCTTTGTTTTCCTGACTCGAACTCAGACTTTCATTCTGATTCTCTCCTGGATTTGTTTCCAGTACATTGGATGTAGGATTTGCTACTGGTGTATCAAAACTATCTGATGAGTCAGAAATAATTGAATCATTCCCACCTTCAACTCCTTACATGTCTGTAGGTAAAATATGATCAATATGAACAAACCTAACCTGTCCATTATCAAACATCTTTCCCAAATATGTGCGAGGATCACATATCTTCACCACTCTTCTTGGTAACCACTTTAACCATTTATGGTGATGGTTCTTCACTCTCACCTTCTGGTTTAATTTCACACTTCTCTCTTTTACTCTACCTCTATCATGATTCTCCTTCTGTCTTAATTGTATCTATTCTACGGACTGTGCCAAATTTAGTTTTAACAACGAGAATCTGGCTCGTGGCTGTCGTTTGAGAAACAACTCTGCTGGTGTTCTACCAGTAGTTGTATGAGGAGTATTTTGATATGTAATCAAAAAATTAACCAATTTGTGATCCAATGACAACTGTCGTTTCCTTGGATTTGGATCTAACCTTTGTTTTATGAGGGCATATTTTACAATTTGTAAATGTGCTCTGCTGCACCATTCGAAGCAGGATGGTATGGTGGAACCTTGGTATGTTTCACACCATTTTTGCTCGTGAATTGTGCAAATTCTTCTGAATGAAATTGTGGTCCATTATCCAAAACAATTTCTTCAGGGAGGCCAAATGAAGAAAATAATTTTCGCAAAATATCCAATATTTTACTTGTTATTATTTTCCACATTGGAAACACCTCAACCCACTTCGAATGGCTATCAATCACAATGAACAATTGTTGTCCTTCTAACTCAGCAAAATCAATATGTAGCCTTTGCCACACCCTGGGAGGCCATTTCCATGACTGTAATGGTACTGATGGTGGTTGCTTGCTTACCGCTTGACATGTCGTACACTGACTCACGATGTACTCTATATCTTTATCAAGACCTGGCCACCATAAATAACTGCATGCAAAACTCTTGGTCAAGCACATTCCCAGGTGCTGGTCATGGAGGTCTTCTAATAATGTGGACCTGAATTTATTTGTTATAACCACTCGCACCCCACATGATACAATCTTTATCGACTGATAATTCATTCCTCCGAATGAAGAATGGATGTGTATCTTTATCTGTTACCTGGTTTGGCCATCCATTTGCAATATAATCATACACCTTTGACATCACTGGGTCACGTTTGGTTGCTCTACTAATCTCTTCAGCTGTGACTGGCAGTTCATCAATGTATGAAAAATAAAACACTTCTTCCCTATCGGGTGTAACTTGTGATGGGGAAGGCAATCTAGACATTGCATCAGCATTACTGTGATCAGCTGATCATCTGTATTCAATATCATATGTATATGCTGACAACATCAAAGCCCATCTCTGCATTCGGGCTGTAGCTAATGTTGGAACTGGGGACCTTGGATGGAGGATTGCTGTTAGGGGTGTATGGTCCCTAACGATGGTAAAGTTATGACCATACAATGATTTGTGAAACGTCTTGACCCCAAAAATTAATGCCAAAGCTTCCCTTTCAATTTGCGCATAATTACTCTCACTGGCACTGAGAGTGCGTGAAGCAAAAGCAATTGGTCTCTCCTCCCCACTACGTGATACATGAGAGATCACTGCCCCAACTCCATATGGAGAGGCATCACATGCTAGCTTAATCTCCTTAGATATGTAATAGTGAACTAACATGGTGCTCTCTACCAATTTGCTTTTACACTCCTTGAATGCTGTATCGCATTCTTTTGACCACTTCCAATGGACCTGTTTTTTCAAAAGTTAATTCAGTGGATGTAATACTGTAGCCAAATTTGGTAGGAACTTCCCATAATAGCATTTCTAATTGCATCCAATTTTTCCACTGAGTTTTTAAATAACTCACACTTATGAGCAGACACTCGTACTCTGTGCTTCTCTAGCTGTTTGAGGACTTCATTCAATATGTTATTATGAATTTGCCTATTTGGTGCTGAAATTAGTATGTCATCCAAATAACATACTACCCCTTCAATACCTTGCAAAATCTGGTTCATCACCTCTTGGAATATGGCAGGGGCGGAATACACTCCAAACAGTAGCCTATTAAATTGATATAGTTTGCGTTAACTCGAGCCTGTATTCTGGCTGAAGGACAAACAGTTAATATCTACACCGTCTCCAGGTATGCTTTTGGGGTATCACATGACTATGGACAAATTTGGAAGATTCGCGGGTACCTGACTTCTTCAGGAACCACTATCAAAAATGCAGAACAAGTGGAAAATCTCCTGCAAGCCATTCAATGACCCTTGAAACTTGCCATTATCAAATGCCAAGCACATACAGGCCAGTTAAATGAGGTGGCACTTGGGAACGCCAGTGCTGATAATGCAGCTAAGTCAGCAGCTCTGTCAAAAGGAGGGATGCAGGTGTCATTGTTCCCACTGAGGAAAAATAATTGCTCAGACCCGCAACCCACTATTAATGATGTGCTGGCCTTTCAGACACAGGCCAGTATGGAGGAGGTGGTGACCTGGACGACGGATCAATGTTATAAAAATCCAGAAGGAATATGGGTTCACCACGACGGCCGCGCGGTGGTGCCCAAATCCTTAGTTCCGTGGATTGCCCGGTGTGTTCATACATTCACACATGCAGGCAAAGGGGGGGTGGCAGATTATTGGCAGATTATATTTTGGCAACTTGGTATGCACCAGGGTATTTCGGCAATTGCAAAACAAATCTGTGAGAATTGTGTTACCTGTCAGACAATGAATCCGGGTAAGACGGAAAAAGTAGAATCTGCCTCCCACCCAAATCCAATGGGACCTTTTGTACATTTACAAATGGATTTTATTGAATTACCAATGTGTATGGGATTCAAGTATGTATTAGTTATTGTGGATGTATTCTCTAGATGGATTGAAGCCTTTCCATGTAAAAAGGCCGATGCCACTACTGTTGCTAAATGTTTGTTTAAGGAACTCGTACCACGCTTCAGAATCCCTGCTGAGCTTTCTAGTGATAACGGGTCACATTTCACGGGAACTGTTATAAGAGAAATGTGTAAAGCTTTACAGATTAATCAATGTTTTCATCGCAGTTATCATCCACAATCAGCTGGACTTGTTGAAAGATATAATGGAATGCTTAAAAATAAGCTGCCAAAATTATGCAATGACACTGGACTGAAATGGACACAACTGCTGCCCTTAGCTTTGATGGTAATGCGATCTGCAACCAACAGAACAACAGGCCTGTCACCGCATGAGATAGTTATAGGACGTCCCCAACGACTACCTTTTACAGCACCATTTACTGCAAAACAAATGGACATCCACAAAATGGAGGAAAATATGTTGAATTATTGTATTGCACTAACCAAATGTATTTCCAGCTTTCATTCACAGGTAAAGGAAGCTCAAGTCAAGCCAGCGGAAGGGAAGTGTCATAACCTGGAGCCCAGAAAATTCACTTACATCAAAATCTTTAAAAGAAAAAGCAGTCAACAGCCAAGATTTGAAGGACCATACCAGGTCGTGCTGGCGACTAATACTGCAATCAAGGTATAGGAAAGACATGGATCCATGCGTCCCATTGCAAAAGGGCACCCGACCAGGAGGAAAGGAAGAAGGAACCAGAGGACCAGAAAAGGAAGACTGAATAAGGAACTGTACGGACTATGGGGACTGATGGTGCTGGGCTTGACAGGGTTTTACTTTGCATTATTGATAATACCAGGGGTACAGACACGCAACCGAAGGGAACTGCAGGTAAATGTATTTATGGCGCTGAGTCATAAGAATGCTCAAGAAAGAAACTTGTCTAGTTGTTGGATATGTTCCCATGTACCTGTCCACTCCGAAGGGGGTATTCCCCTAAGATCTGTCCCCTTTAATGAATCAGAAATGGTAGAATGGTTGATAGTGCAAATTAGGACAAACCTAACCAAGGTGTCAGAAACGAAGGAGCAAACAGAATGGAGGTCAGCAGGGTATAAACTTACAGCCTTCCAGGGATGGTACCAGCCAAATTATAATAATAACCGTCAGCATCCCTTCCTAAGTATTACTCCCGGAATAGTAAATCCTGAAGGTGTAATATGCCTAGTGAGTAATGAGACTAAAGGACCAGAAATGGGACGCAGCAAGTGTTCCCAAATGACTAAATGGCAAGCCACAACTAATCCCACTGATGGGAGAAGGATAGCAATCGTTGGCTGGACAATAGTCCATAACAAAGCCCCAGGTGAAGGGTGTGAAGGTGAGACCACTCGAGTATGGATGGCGCGAAAAGACCAGGAGATGACGTCCTATAATTGCACCTACTTTATTTGTGGCCATAAAGCCTACCCATGGTTACCAGCCAACTGGACAGGGTCCTGTTACTTAGGATATGTGGTACCCTTTATCAGATCAATAAAGACTCTAAGGGATGCCTATGGAAGTCATAGATTTAAACGGGATTTGACATGGCTAAATGGAATATTCAAGGTAATGGTGCCACCCTATGGAATAGCATCAACCGAATGGCAGTTACGGGAACTAGCTAACTTAGTCGAATCAGTAGCCAACGCAACTTCCCAAGCCTTCAAAGGGGTGAATGGTAGCTATTCGAACAGTGGCTCTCCAAAGTCGTATGACCTTAGATTATCTCCTAGCCAAGGAAGGAGGGACATGCGCATTAATAGGTGGAGAATGCTGTATGTATATCCCGGATAAGTCCGAAGAAATCGGCAGTCTAGCTGAATATATTAGGAACAAGGTAATAGAGTATAAATAGACAGTTGGCCAGGACGGTACCACCTTTTGGGGTTGGGCATCAGGATGGTTGGGATCCCTAGGGAGATCTGTGGTACAGGGTTTGATCATATTCCTGCTGATAGTCTTCGCCCTATAGCTATTACTTGTCTTGGTTAAGTGTTGCTGTGCCAGGGTGGGAAAAACCATGTTACCTACCGAGACCACAGCTAGAGTTATGGTAGCAACAACTACTGAAGGTTCTTGTGTGGAAATGGAAATAGAGAGACTGTGCAAGATCAGAATGGATTAAGTTGTCCTTGTGAAGGACAAAATGGGGGAATGTGGAAATGTATTTTTATCTAAGCTGTACCACATTGTATTTTTGCGCCCTTTTAATATAAAACAAAATGGAGTCCTAGTCCTTTCAGAAATTTCTGCAACAAGCAGTCGGTTTGCATAAACAACTAAACCTGGCTTGAAATGGCTGATAGTTACCAGACAGCTAGGAGGCAAGTCCTGCTGAGACAAGTACCCCCCATGGTGCTCTCCTATTGTCTATACAACACCAGTTCCACTCCACCCCACCCTTTTCCGAAGTACTCAAACCACCAGTCATTATCTCTTGTAGAGACCTCATCCATTTGTTGCAAAAAGATAACTGACCAGGAAACTGGACAATCCTGACACAATGCAATGCAGGTAATAGCTCATTACCACACTCTCATTGAGTGATGGCCGGCTGGCCAACTAATAACCCTGACAAAAGGAAATATCTGGAAACCATGTCAGGACAAGGATGTAGTAATTAACTCTTTATCTGTATTCACTGACTGCGAGACAGAGCCAATACACAGGGAGAGGCTATAACTTGGGTTTTACCGTATAAATATCTCGTGAAATTGTACCATTTTGGGGGGTCTCCACCTAGCCTTTGACTGGGTGAGACCTTCCCCGTGCTGCAAGTAAATTAAAGAAACTTCTACCGGAGCTGAAGGTGTCGGAGTCGTTTATCGGGAGTCGAGATTTCGACAGTCTCAATAAGCTTCCTGAAAATCCCGGCATGGCCAATGCCCTCAATGAAGAAATTCCTTAACATCTCCCCCCTCAGGCGTCTGTGAACTTACAGAGGCTGGCCAAACGCCGAAGGTCCGCAACGAAGTCCAATATGCTTTGTCCCTCCCGACGCTGGTGTGTATAGAACCGGTGCCGGGCCATGTGTATACTGCTCGCTGGTGTGAGGTGCTCACCGATCAGTGTGCTGAGCTCTTCGAAGGACTTGTCCGCTGGCTTCTCAGGTGCAAGCAGGTCTTTCATCAGCGCATACGTCTTGGATCCACAGCTGGTCAATAGATGAGCCCTCCGCTTGTCAGCCGCTTCTGCTCCCAGCCAGTCCTTCGTGACAAAACTCTGCTGGAGCCTCTCAACAAAATCGTCCCAGTCCTCACCAACACAGTACCATTCCTCTGTGCTACCGGTGGCCATCCTCGTGGGTCGTTGATTCCCGTTTCTCCGCCAAATGTAGTGTCCTTACACCTTACTATAGAATCACACGAGGCATGTACTGCAGACAAGGTTACTACGTGACCTGCACCTTTATTCCCAGGACCAAGAAGTGCTGACCCTGCATGGGACCTCCCTTTATATACCTGGATGACCAGGTGAGGAGTGTCTCCCACAAGTTCACCCCCCTTGGTCAAGGTGTGCATTTCACAGTTGTATACTATGTACAGTGTTGTTACATAAAGATTACAGTTATGTGAAGGTTACATACATGACATAAATAAAATAAAAGCATTCTTAATAAAACCATTCTTGATCTGTCAATAGTATAGGAGTAGGCTTTGGAAGCTCGCAACTTACCGGGTGTACAGAATTCTTCAGGATACCAACACAATAAGGAATAAATTTGTGTGTTCCATTAAAACTGAAAGAGAGATGTCATATTCAAAGAACTGCATATCACCGAGTGATTGTAGAATTAGATCAGCAACTTATTTCAAGCTAAAAGTACTACAGATATCTCTCTGATATGGGTCTTGGCAATCATAAAAAGTATAACCTCTGGAAAGTTTTATATGCTTTCTCTGTTAATGTGTGAGTGTTGGAGTGGTGCTCTAATGTACTTTATTGAACTTTTTTCACTGTTACTCATTAAAAAAAACTTATGTATACCACCATTAGAATTATTAACTGCTAAAATGTAGCATGTTTGTGGCATGAGTTTGGGGTACAATATTTCTAGTCATTCTGATGTGGCAAAAAGCCTCCAAATTCTCTAAGTTGTCAGGTGTCTGTGAATGATATTTTCCTTCGTGACATTAAAAAAGAATGAAGCAACATGCATCTGTTTTGTCTATTTTCCTTTAAAAATATATATTAAGGAAGTAACATGACCTACACATACTACTGTGTGACCACTTGCCATAAAAAGCACCTAAAACTCCTGACTGCTGCGTTACTCATTTGATGTAAAGCAATTACATTTGAAAAAATACCATGTGATAGTTACTCATGCAGTAGCCCATTTACAATGTTCAGGATTGTTTTGTCTTGGAATATATGGCAAAGTGTATTATGTCTCATAAAATGACACTATTGGTACCCATCTGTGAAATAATATAAAACAATGATGCAGGTGTGTTTAGGAACCTGCTGAAGGAAACAAGGGGAGTAAAAATCTTTATCATCCTGTTTGAGGACGGTAACATTTGAAAACCGGGAAACTTAGTGCCAAGCATAATGTTTCCCCGCTCTCAAAAAGTTGGCTTTAGCGCTCCAGAAACAATGCTAAATCAAGCACTCCACTTCCTTCTTGGTGCTAAAGGACAGGGGGGGGGGGGCGGAGACCTCACAGCGCTGCACACTGGGCTGTGCAGCCCTGCCGCGTACAAAGGGCCCTTTCCTCCCTTAAAGGGAAGGGCCATCGCTGCAGGCTGTGCAATTTAAAACAGGCCTACCTGGACACCGAGGGAGCGGTGAACCCATGCGATCAGCCCAGCACTCAAGCAGAGTGCCAAGCTAAACAATCGCGGGCAGGAACCTGCGAAGAAAACACCATCGACAAAGGTAAGTTTTTTTTTTCTTACCTTGGCCACCTCGCCTTTAATCATTGCCCTGGTGGTCGCCAGCTACCTGATCCATGCCTCTTGCAGCTGCAGGGGACGAAAGTGAATTTTGGGTCCGGGGTGCTCAGAGGGCGATGACATCACGATCTCCAAGCACAGGAGATCGGGGCGCAACGGCATTAGCGCCACCGCTAAACTCTCTCCCCATATGATGGGAGTCAATGTCAGCACCACGTCTGGTCGCAAAGGCATTAGCGCCGGCCCCCCGCCCCTCCCCCCACCCATGGGGTCAAACGGGAGGCACAAATGCACCCAAGTTCTAGCCCAAGGAGTGCAAACCTTTCATAGAATCATAGGGCTAGACTTTCCACTAGGTGGCTAAGGTCGAAAAAAATGGGCCTTGTTCCAGCGATGTGGGACGTCTCGGCCTTGCTGATCGCTGGTACAAGGCCCATTTTTTTTTGTGATTTTCCACTCGGCCTTACCCCGGCAATGTTAAATGGGCGATGTAATTTTTCGGTGATCTCATGATCGCCCACCGAAAATGGAAGTCAAAGAAAAAAAAAGCTTCCCTAGCAACGCTATTCTGCACATGTGTGGGATTTTTTTTAGGCTGACTGTCTTTGCCATGTTTTGGGAGGTCAGGGGTCATCTCACATGCTCAGAATGCACAGGGAGGGTCAGAGCGAGAGAGAGCGAGAGAGAGTGGAGATAGAGCGAGAGAAGGAAGGCAGAGAAGCAGAGGATAGAGAATTGTGATTTTGGAGCTGTTTGTAGTTGTTTGTATCAAAAAAAGTTATTTTTAGTTATAAAAATTTATATTGTTAATGTTGTTAGTGTTGATGAGGCCGGACATAGAAAAAATTTAGATTACTCTTGAATATTAAATTTAATATATTAAATATATTGCAATATAGGGAGAATATGAAAGGAAAAGGGCAAAACCTTCAGCGATGAGGCAAACGAAGCCCTGGTCAACATTGTGCATGCCAGGTGGGACGACTTGACATGGGGTGGGCATGGGAAACCTCCACCCGCTGTGTACAGAAAAATCTGGCAGGAGATTGCCGACATAGTAATGTCTGTATCCCATGAGATGAGGACACCTGACCAGTGCCAGAAATTATGGAATAGCCTGTTGGCAGCAGCAAGAGTAAGTTGCATGTTATATTTAAAATGTTATATGTAATATTTTCATGATGCATGCAAATTTTAATTGGAAGCTTGAATTTCCCACATTACATTTAAGTTTTTCTTTCTTTATTGTAATTAATTAATTTATGCACCCTAACAGTAAGTTGCATTTTCCATTTATAAAACATTGAACTAAAGCAATGCAAATTTTTTATCAAACATTGCATCTCCTGCATTGAATTTAACGTCTGTCAGTCTTAAATGTTTATTACCAAGTCCATTAGCTTATGCCATGCCATGCTCTCTTCTCATTTGGAGATGAAGATATCCATCAACCGTTCTGAGCAGAGGAGGACGGGGGTGCGGCTCTGCTCAGCTTCAACCACTAACCGAAATTGAGGAGTTTGCGGTCGCATGACAACCGTTCGGTCACAACCCATGGTCTGGCTGAACCCAGCCTTGAGTCTCGTGAGTAATGTGAACTGTGCAATGGGTCAAACAGAATTAAAGACAATTTTTAAATCTATCTTAGTTACGCATGTAATGTCCTGTAATTGTAATGCAATATGCAATATACTTGTGATGTACTCTTAATGTACGAATGATGTCATGGCAGCCCTGGTGCAGCCCTTGTGCATATGGGGTAGTGAAAAGTATTGATATGTAATGTTTCCTATGAATGATCACCGTTAATGTTCTAATAAGTTATTTAAAAATGTCATTCGTGTTTTTAAGGTCAACCTAAGTAGGTAGTGTCACTTCAGCCGTCCACTCCACGTGCACCACCATCGGAGGAGGAAGAGGATGAATATTTTAGTGAGGAGAAAAAGGAAGAAAGCTTTCCCCAACTCCAGGAGGAGGAAAAAGAGCATACAAACATAGAAACATAGAAAATAGGTGCAGGAGTAGGCCATTCGGTCCTTCGAGCCTGCACCACCATTCAATAAGATCATGGCTGATCATTCACCTCAGAACCCCTTTCCTGCTTTCTCTCCATACCCCTTGATCCCTTTCGCCGTAAGGACCATATCTAACTCCCTCTTAAATATATCCAATGAACTGGCATCAACAACTCTCTGCGGCAGGGAATTCCACAGGTTAACAACTCTCTGAGTGAAGAAGTTTCTCCTCATTTCAGTCCTAAAAAGCTTACCCCTTATCCTTAGACTGTGTCCCCTGGTTCTGGACTTCCCCAACATCGGGAACATTCTTCCTGCATCTAACCTGTCCAGTCCCGTCAGAATTTTATATGTTTCTATGAGATCCCCTCTCATCCTTCTAAACTCCAATGAATAAAGGCCCAGTCGATCCAACCTCTCCTCATATGTCAGCCCAGCCATCCCGGGAATCAGTCTGGTTAACCTTCGCTGTACTCCCTCAATAGCAACAACATCCTTCCTTAGATTAGGAGACCAAAACTGAACACAATATTCCAGGTGAGACCTCACCAAGGCCCTGTACAACTGCAGTAAGAACTCCCTGTTCCTATACTCAATTCCTCTCGCGATGACAAGGTTCCACACAAGAGACTGGTGCGCAAAATTAAAGCACATGGTATTGGGGGTAATGTGGATAGAGAACTGGTTGGCAGACAAGAAGCAGAGAGTCGGGATAAACAGGTCCTTTTGAGAATGGCAGGCAGTGACTAGTGGGGTGCCGCAGGGCTCAGTGCTGGGACGCCAACTGTTTACAATATACATTAATGATTTAGACAAAGGAATTGAGTGTAATATCTCCAAGTTTGCAGATAACACTAAACTGGGTGGCGGTGTGAGCTGTGAGGAGGGCGCAAATTGGCTGCAGGGTGACTTGGACAGGTTAGGTGAGTGGGCAAATGCATGGCAGATGCAGTATAATGTGGATAAATGTGAGGTTATCCACTTTGAGGGCAAAAACACGAAGGCAGAATATTATCTGAATGACGGCAGATTAGGAAAATGGGAGATGCAACGAGACGTGGGTGTCATGGTTCATCAGTCATTGAAAGTTGGCATGCAGGTACACCAGGCGGTGAAGAAGGCAAATGGCATGTTAGCCTTAATAGCTAGGGGATTTGAGTATAGGAGCAGGGAGGTCTTACTGCAATTGTACAGGGCCTTGGTGAGGCCTCACCTGGAATATTGTGTTCAGTTTTGGTCTCCTAATCTGAGTAAGAATGTTCTTGCTATTGAGGGAGTGCAGCGGAGGTTCACCAGACTGATTCCCGAGATGGCTGGACTGACATATGAGGAGAGACTGGATCAACTGGGCCTTTATACACTGGAGTTTGGAAGAATGAGAGGGGATCTCATAGAAACATGTAAGATTCTGACGGGACTGGACAGGTTAGATGTGGGAAGAATGTTCCCGATGTTGGGGAAGTCGAGAACAAGGGGTCACAGACTTAGGATAAAGGGAAGACCATTTAGGACTGAGATGAGGAGAAACTTCTTCACTCAGAGAGTTGTTAACCTATGGAATTCCCTACCACAGAGAGCTGTTGATGCCAGTTCTTTGGATATATTTAAGAGGGAGTTAGATATGGCCCTTACGGCTAAAGTAATCAACAGGTATGAATAGAAAGCAGGAAAGGGGTACTGAGGGAATGATCAGATGTTGTGTATCTGTAAAGCATGCACTCCCATGTTCCGCCACCAGGGAGCACATCCCCTGAAGTCCCAAGGGATCCCAGCATCCCTTGGGAGCACTGTATATAAGCCGGCCCCTAAGGCCTGTTACTCACTCTGGAGTGTCTTAATAAAGACTGAGGCCACTGTTCCTTTAACCTCCCTGTGTGCAGTCTCATCTGTGTTAGGAGCACAACAACTGGTGACGAGTACACAAATCCAACGCAAAGATGCAGCAAACTGTGGGCATCCTGGAGAAGTTCTCGGAGGGTGAGGACTGGGAAGCCAATGTCGAATAGTTAGACCAGTAATTTGTAGCCAACGAGCTGGACGGAGAAGGAAGCACTGCAAAAAGGAGAGCGATCCTCCTCACGGTCTGCGGGGCACTGACCTACAGCTAAATGAAGAATCTTCTGGCTCCGGTGAAACCCACAGATAAGTCGTATGAGGAGCTGTGTACACTGCTTCGGGAGCATCTTAACCCGAGGAAGAGCGTGCTGATGGCGAGATATCGGTTCTATACGTACCAGCGATCTGAAGGTCAGGAAGTGCCGAGCTACGTCGCCAAGCTAAGGCGACTTGCAGGACAATGTGAGTTTGATGGCTACCTGGAGCAAATGCTCAGAGACTTTTTTGTACTGGGCATTGGCCACCATTGGAGACCATCCTATGAAAACTTTTGACTGTAGAGACACCGACCCTCAGTAAGGCCATTGCGATAGCACAGGCGTTTATGTCCAACAGTGATAACACCAAACAAATCTCTCAGCACACAAGTGCTAGCATTGTTCATAAATTAACTAGAACTGTGTTTGCGAGCAGAAATGTACAGGGCAGAAACTACGAGTCTACAACTACCAGCAGGCCTCAGGTGACCCAGATGATTCAGAGTCCGCAACAAAAGATGAATGCAAGGCAATTCACACCTTGTTGGCGTTGTGGAGGCTTCCATTCAGCCTATTCATGCTGCTTCAAAGGGTATGTTTGCAAGAGCTGTGGAACAATGGGGCACCTCCAACGAGCTTGCAGACCAGCTGCAAACTCTGCAAAACCTGCTAACCACCACGTGGCAGAGGAAGATTGGTCCATGGTGGACCAAAGCAATTTCGAGCCTCAGAGAGAGGAGGCAGATGCTGAAGTACACAGGGAGCACACATTTTCGACGAAATGTCCACCAAGAATGCTAAACGTAAAATTGAATGGCTTACCCTTAGCCAGGAAATGGACATAGGCGCTAGCCAATCCATCATGAGTAAAAAGATGTTTGAGAGACTGCGGTGCAACAAGGCATTCAGACCAGCCCTGAGCCCCATGCAGACAAAACTGAGAATGTACACCAAAGAGCTTATCACTGTCCTGGGCAGCGCCATGGTCAAGGTCACCTATGAGGGCAAGGTGCACGAACTGCCACTCTGGATTGTCCTGGGCGATGGCCCCACACTGCTTGGAAGGAGTTGGCTGGGCAAAATCCACTGGAACTGGGATGACATCCAAGCGCTATCACATGTCGATGAGGCCTCATGTACCCAGGTCCTTAACAAATTTACTTCCCTTTTTGAGCCAGGCATTGGAAACTTTTCCGGGGTGAAGGTGCGGATCCCAGAGGCACGACCCATTCACCACAAGGCATGAACGGTACCTCACATGATGAGGGAGAGAGTGGAAATCGAGCTAGACAGACTGCAATGCGAGGGCATCATCTCCCTAGTGGAATTCAGCGAGTGGGCCAGCCCGATTATTCCAGTGCTCAAACGTGATGGCACTGTCAGGATTTGCGGCGATTATAACGTAACTATTAATTGTTTCTCGCTACAGGACCAATACCTACTACCTAAGGCAGACAACCTATTTGCTACGCTGGCAGGAGGCAAGACGTTCACCAACTTGACCTGACTTCGGCCTACATGACGCAGGAGCTGGAGGAGTCTTCGAAGGGCCTCACCTGCATCAACACGCACAAGGGACTGTTCATCTACAACAGCTGCCCGTTTGGAATTCGGTTGGCTGCAGCGATCTTCCAGAGAAACATGGAGAGCCTACTCAAGTCGGTACCATGCACGGTGGTTTTTCAGGACGACATATTGGTCACGGGTCGGGACACCGTCGAGCACCTACAAAACCTGGAGGAGGTCCTCTAGCAACTGGATCGCGTAGGGCTGCGGCTGAAGAGGTCAAAATGCGACTTCATGGCAACAGAAGTGAAGTTTTTGGGGAGAAAGATCACGGCAGATGGCATTCGGCCCACAGACACCAAGACAGAGGCTATCAGGAACGCACCCAGGCCACAGAACGTCACGGAGCTGCGGTCGTTCCTGGGGCTCCTCAACTATTTTAGTAACTTCCTACCGGAGTTAAGCATCCTCTTAGAGCCCCTACATGTGTTATGGCATAAAGGTGAGAACTGGGTATGGGAAAAAAACAAATAATTGCTTTTGAGAAAGCCAGAAACATTTTATGCTCCAACAAGCTGCTTGTATTGTATAACCCATGTAAAAGACTCATGCTAGCATATGATGCGTCGTCAAACGGAGTCGGGTATGTATTACAACAAGCTAACGTTGCGGGGAAGTTGCAACCTGTCGCCTATGCTTCCAGGAGCTTGTCTAAGGCCGAGAGGGCCTGCAGCATGATTGAGAAATAGGCATTAGCGTGTGTGTTCGGGGTAAAGAAAATGCATCAGTACTAGTTTGACCTCAAATTTGAGCTGGAAACCGATCACAAGCCCCTCATATCCCTGTTCGCTGAAAACAAGGGGATAAATACTAACACCTCAGCCCGCATACAAAGGTGGGCACTCGCGCTATCAGCGTATAACTATACCATCCGCCACAGGCCAGGCACCAAAAACTGTGCGGATGCTCTCAGTCAGCTACTATTGCCCACTACGGGGATGGAAATGGCACAGCCTGCAAACTTGTTGGTGGTGGCGCAGCCCGCAGACTTGTTGATGGTCATGGAAGCGTTTGAAAATGATAAATCACCGGTCATGGCCCACCAGATTAGGACTTGGACCAGCCAAGGTCCTCTGCTGTCCCTAGTAAAAAACTGTGTACAGCATGGAGCTGGGCCAGCATCCCCGTTGAAATGCAAGAGCTAATCAAGCCGATCCAACGGCAAAAGGATGAGCTGTCCATTCAGGCAGACTGCCTGTTGTGGGGTAACCGCGTAGTGCTACCCACAAAGTGCAGGGAGACGTTCATCTCGGATCTCCACAGCACACACCCGGGTATAGTAATGATGAAAGCGATAGCCAGATCCCACGTGTGGTGGCCCGGTACCGACTCTGACTTAGAGTCCTGTTTACGGCAATGCAGCGTGTATGCTCAGTTGAGCAATACGCCCAGAGAGGCACCACTATGTTTGTGGTCCTGGCCCTCCAGACCATGGTCGAGGATCCATGTCGACTATGCGGGCCCGTTTCTCGGTAAAATGTTCCTGGTGGTGGTGGATGCTTTTTCAAAATGGATTGAATGTGAAATAATTCGGGAAGTACCGCCACCGCCACCATTGAAAGCCTGAGGGCCATGTTTGCCACCCACGGCCTGCCTGACATACTGGTCAGTGACAATGGGCCATGTTTCACCAGTGCTGAATTTAAAGAATTCATGACCCGCAATGGGATCAAACATGTCACCTCGGCCCCGTTTAAACCAGCCACCAATGGGCAGGCAGAGCGGGTAGTACAAACAATCAAATAGAGCCTTAAACGAGTCACAGAAGGCTCACTCCAAACCTGCCTGTCCTGAGTACTGCTCAGCTACCGCACGAGACCCCACTCGCTCACATGGCTGAGCTACTCATGAAAAGGACACTTAAACCAGACTCTCGCTGGTTCACCCCACCTGCATGATCAGGTAGAGACCAGGCGGCTGCAACAAAATGTAAACAATAGTCACGCCACTGTGTCACGGGAAATTGATCTGAATGACCCTGTGTATGTGTTAAACTATGGATATGGTCCTAAGTGGATCGCGGGCATGGTGATAGCTAAAGAAGGGAGTAGGGTGTTTGTAGTCAAACTAGACAATGGACAAATTTGCAGAAAGCACCTGGACCAAACGAGGCTGCGGTTCATAGACTGCCCTGAACAACCCACAGCAGACACCACCTTTTGAGAGCCCACAACACACACCCAAAGAATCAACGACACCACCCCGGACCAGGAAATCAAACCCATCATGCTCAACAGCGCAGCTAGGCCAGGCTCACCCAGCAGCACTGCAGGGCCAACAACACGCCAGCCCAGCAAGGGCACAGCCAACACACAGCACAGACATTTCTACCGAGGCTGTCCACCAGGGAAAGAAAGGCTCCCGACCGCCTCACCTTGTAAATCGTTTTCACTTTGACTTTGCGGGGGGGGAATGATGTTGTTTATCTGTAAAGCATGCACTCCCATGTTCCGCCACCAGGGAGTGCATCCCCTGAAGTCCCAAGGGATTCCAGCATCCCTTGGGAGCACTGTATATAAGCCTGTTACTCACTCTGGAGTGACTTAATAAAGACTGAGGTCACTGTTACTTTAACCTCCCTGTGTGCAGCCTCATTTGTGTTAGGAATACAACATCAACCATGATCTTATTGAATGATGGTGCAGGCTCGAAGGGCCAAATGGCCTACTCCTGCATCTATTTTCTATGTTTCTTGTTTGATGCTGTCCCCAACCAGGAGGAGGGTGAGGAATCGCCCATTGTTGTGGGAGGGGGGGGGGAAGAATCTATGGTCATCTCTAACGAGAGGGATGAGGCACTGGGACCAAGCTGTGCGCAGCTGGCAACGGCAAGCGGCAACATTTTGCACACGCCGACCCCACGGAGGTCGGGTCAGCGATGTGAGCAATCCCTACCTCGGACGGGCAGATGGAGTGCTTGGTCTACCTGTGCAGGGAGACGATCGCGATAAGTCCCGACCTTATCCCAGCGGTTCGAGGTTTTCGCCACGAAATGGAGCCGGTTCTCAATAATCTGGAGCCAGTTCAACAGGAACTTCTCCAACTGGTCTTCCGTGCAAACGGAGATTGCACGGGAGACCTTGGAGGCAATACGAGAACAGACTGCCGCAACCAATGACCTTCGGCGTGCGTTGCTGGCTGGACACGGAGCTGCACCCCAAGAAGTCATGTTGGCTCGGAGTGAGACCCCTAGCATTCAAGCGAGTATGGAGGATGTTATGTATTTCACCCTTGGCAACCTGTATCATACCGCCATCAGAGGGCCTACCTGTTGGAGTCACAAGGGATCCCAGCATCCCTTGGGAGCACTGTATATAAGCAGGCCACCCACGAGGTACCTGCACTCTGGAGTCTTATTAAAGGAGATAAGGTCACACTTATTCATTGTTCACAGTACTCAGTTTCATCCTTTATTATGAGCTTATCAATTGGCGACGAGATAACTAACAACCGCGTGAAAATGCAAAGAACATTTGGTATCCTGGAGAAGTTCTCAGAAGGGGACAATGGGAGGCCTATTGGAGAGACTCGACCAATGCTTCGTCGCCAACGAGCTGGAAGGGGACGAGAACACTGCCAAACGAAGGGCGATCCTCCTTACTGTCTGTGGGCCTCATCAAGAATCTTTTAGCTCCGGTAAAACCAACAACTAATCCTATGAAGAATTGTGTACACTGGTCCGGGAGCACCTAAATCCTAAAGACAGAGTTCTGATGGCGAGGTATCGATTCTACACGTGTCAACGGTCGGAGGGCCAGGAAGTGGCAAGCTATGCCGCCGAACTAAGGCGCCTCGCAGGACATTGCTAATTTGATGGATTCCTTGAACAAATGCTGAGAGACTTTTTTGTGCTTGGCATTGGCCATGAGGTAATCCTTCGCAAACTATTGACTGTTACAACACCGAATCTGAGCATAGCCATGACGATAGTCCAGGCATTTATGTCCACCAGCGACAACACCAAACAAATTTCGCAGCATAAAGAAGTTTCGGCCAGTACTGTGCACAAAGTAACATCGTTTTCGAGCAGGAATACACATGGCAGAATGTACACGCCGGCTGCTGCACGACCTCAGATGACCCAGAGTCCGCCATCAATCGTTAATGCGAGACAGTTACTACCCTGTTAGCATTGTGGAGGTAATCATCGGCCCCATCAATGCTGCTTCAAGCATTATGCATGCAACAGCTGCAGAACAATGGGACACCTCCAGCGAATGTGCAGGTGAGCTGCAAACCCTGCAAACCCTGCAAACCACCATGTTGCAGAGGAAGATCGATTCACTGTGGATCAGACTGAATTGGAGACTCGAACCGAGGAGGCAGAAGTGTACGGGATACACACGAAATGTCCACCAATAATGTTGAAAGTTGAACTGAACGGAATTCCAGTATCCATGGAACTGGACACGGGTGCGAGTCAGTCCATAATGAGCAAAAAGGCCTTCGACAGGCTGTGGTGCAACAAGGCCCAAGCTCAGCCCCATTCACACCAAGCTAAGAACTTACACCAAGGAACTGATCCCTGTAATTAGCAGTGCAGAAGTCAAAGTCTCCTATGATGGAGCAGCGCACGTACTCCCACTGTGGATTGTGCCAGGGGATGGCCTCACACTGTTTGGCAGAAGCTGGCTGGGAAAAATCCACTGGAACTGGGATGACATCTGAGCGCTTTCGTTCGTCGACGACGCCTTGTGTGCCCAGGTTCTGAGCAGATTTCCATCGTTGTTCAAGCCAGACATTGGAAGCTTCTCAGGGGCAAAAGTGCAGATCCATTTGGTTCCTGGTACCGACCCATCCATCACAAGGCACAGGCGGTACCATATATGATGCATGAAAAAGTGGAAATTGAGCTGGACAGGCTGCAGCGAGAAGGCATCATCGCGCCGGTGGAATTCAATGAGTGGGCCAGTCCTATTGTCCCGGTGCTTAAAGGTGACGGCACGGTCAGAATTTGTGGGGACTATAAAGTAACGATTAACCGTTTTTCACTACAGGACCAGTACCTGCTATCCAAGGCAGACGACCTATTTGCGACCCTGGCTGGAGGGAAAACGTTCACCAAGTTGAACTTGACCTCGGCCTACATGACGCAGGAGCTGGAGGAATCTTTGAAAGGCCTCACCTGCATCAACAAGCACAAAGGTCTGTTCATCTATAACAGATGCCCGTTCGGGATTCGGTCGGCGTGGCAATCTTCCAACGGAACATGGAGAGCCTGCTAAAGTCGCTCCCTTGCACCATGGTTTTCCAGGACAACATACTGGTTACAGGTCAGGACACCATTGAGCACTTGAAGAATCTGGAAGAGGTTCTTAGTTGGTTGGATCACGTAGGACTCAGGTTGAAACGCTCGAAGCGCCGGTGGTCGAGTTCTTGGGAAGAAGAATCACAGCAGACGGCATCAGACCCACCGACGCCAAGACGGAGGCCATCAAGAACGCGGCGAGACCACAGAACCTGACGGAGCTGCGGTCGTCCCTGGGACTCCTCAACTATTTCGGTAATTTCCTACCCAGGTTGAGCATCTTGCTAGAACCCCTACATGTGCTACTGAGCAAAGGAGATGATTGGATATGGGGGAATTCACAAGAGGCTGCCTTTGAGAAAGCCAGAAATCTGTTCTGTTCAAACAAACTGCTTGTCCTGTATAACCCATATAAACGATTACTCCTAGCTTGCAATGTGTCGTCATACGGGGTCGGGTGTGTGTTACAACAGACTAACGAGTCGGGGACTTGGCAACCAATTGCTTATGCATCCAGGAGTCTGTCCAAGGCTGAAAGGGCCTATGGCATGATTGAAAAAGAGGCTCTGGCGTGCGTTTACGGGGTGAAAAAAATGCACCAGTACTTGTTGGCCTCAAGTTTGAGCTTGAAACTCCTCCTGACTCGGAAATGGAGCCTCAGGCTTCTGCACCCACGCCATCATCTTCACCACTGCAGGAAGAATTGCCGTCCCACGCTGCATACGACATTTGTGTCGGTCAGCGTAGACCAAAACGGGTGGGTGGGGTAAAATCATTGGGTGGGAAAGGACCTGGAGGGAAACATGGCCGCAAGTAGGGAGGGGGGTGTGTTTGTCAATTAAATTGTTAACTTGTTAATATTTTTACAAGTTTGGTATTTTGTTCATGGTTGTTTGGGGTTGGGGGAAGGGGAGGGGGAGAGGGTGTTATTAATTGTTTTTAAAAATACTTCGTTGTGTTAATTTTAAAAAAATGATTGGGTTCAACAATTGTTGTGCCTTCTCTCTTAACTACATTAAGCATAACATATTTACATTTGTTCAGCATTATTTGTTCAGTCTTTTATTATAGCCTCACTTTACTTAAGTTCATCATTACTGCAGATGTCAGGCCAGTGCAGGCAAGGCAGAAATGAAACCCTATGCAAATAAAACTTTTGATTAACCGTAACCGTAAATGCAAATGTGAATATCCACAATGTAAGTTCATGCAAAGCGTTCATAAATGAGCTGCTGATGCAACAGCTTAGCAGCCGTATAACTGCCACTGGGCACTGGTCTTCGGGAGGGGTGTGGTGGTACCGGTGCTAGATCGCCAGGCTGATTGCCCTCCCCTAGGTCCTCGCCTGCATCCTCTTCCGCCTCTTCCTCCTCTTCATCCTCGCCAGCTGGCTCTTCCATCTCCCCTCCTACTGGAGGTGGACTTGCAGCCCAATTTGGCATTACTTGTCCTCTCCTTATAGCTAGGTTATGCAGCATGCAACACACCACAATAAACTCAACCACCTGGTCAGGGTGGTACTATAGGCTGCCAACAGAATGATCCAGGCATCTGAAGCACTGCTTTAGGAGTCCAATTGTCTTTTCAATGATGTTGCGTGTCGCTATGTGTCTTTCATTGTAACGTTTCTCTGCTTCAGTGACAGGATTACGCAGAGGGGTCATCAGCCAACTGGCAAGTCCATATCCCTTCTCGCCCAGCATCCAACCATGACCTTCTGGCTGATTGACAAACAGGTCAGGGATAGCACTCTCACGTAGGATGTGCACATCATGGATGCTGCCAGGAAATGTAGCATTTATTGTCATGATTATTTGGTTGTGGTCAACAACAAGCTGCACATTTAGGGAATGGAACCGCTTTCTGTTACGAAACACCTCTGCGTTCTTTAAGGGGGCTTTCAGGGCAATGTGCGTGCAGTCTATTGCTCCCTGTAACTTGGGGAAGTGTGATATTCTGTAGAAACCCAAAGCCCTCTCGGTCTGTGCCTCCCTGGTCATTGGGAAGCTTATAAAGTCCATCCTGCGTGCGTAAAGGGCTTCAGTCATCTGCCGAATGCAGCAGTGCGTGGTGTGCTGAGAGATATGGCAGATGTCGCCAGCTGAAGCCTGAAAAGATCCCGATGCGGAGAAGGCTAGGGCTGCAGTAACCTTCACCTCAATGGACAGTGCGGTTCTGATATGCTGGAAGGCTGCAGATCACCCTTGACGAGCTGGCAAATCTCTTCGATGACCTCCTTCCGGAATCGCAGCCTCCTAAGACACGCATTTTCAGACAAGTTGAGGTAAGATTGCTTTTCCAAATACCTTCGTTGGCTGTATGCTCGCCTCCTCGATCTCCTCTGTCTCTGTCTACACATTACTCTGCCACCTCTTCGATTGATCCTTTCAGAAACCAGCGTGTGAGCAGTTACGAGTAATGGCACAAAAAGCATAGGCCCCATCACTATCAATAATGACTTTCACTAAATTAAACTAATCTCTCTACTCTCTACTTTCTCCACTCTCTGTACACTGTACACCAGTCAGTCTAATAGGCCCCAACAATATCAATAATTATTTTCACTATCTATAAAAGTACTTTTCACCAAAAAAATGCCTTTTCAATACCTACTATCAATATATATACCATAATATAATATTCTGAGTTGATCTATCTATAAATAACTGACAACTATTTAGCTCACTTTTTTCTGTTCCCTCCACCCTTTCTCCGATCTTCAAAATGGCGTCCGTAGTGCCCAGTTCCTTCTGTAAAGCCCGGGAAAAGCAATTATTTCTCAGCGATGTTTTCGGCCTTCCATCAGCGCAGCGAAGTGTTGGCTATGTGCCAAAAGTTAGGATGGGCCTTGTGTGGGCAATCAGTTCGGCAAAATGAGCCGAAACTTGGGGGCTTATTTTTCCAGTGATGTTTTGGGCCTAGTTTCCATTTTTTGTTGAAAATGGGCAATAGAGGTCCGTTTTGGGTGATAGATGGGCCTTAAGTGGGTGATTTGAAGTGGAAAGTCTAGCCCAAAGAATGATACAGCACAGAAGGAGACCATTCTGCTCATCATGCCTGTGCCGCATCTTTGGTAGAGCTTTCCAATTAGCCCCACCTCTTTGCTCTTTCCCCATACCCCTGCAATGTACTTCCCTTCAAATATTTATCCAGTTTCTTTTTGAAGGTTACTGGTGAATCTGCTCCCACCATCCTCTCAGGCAGTGCATTCCTGATCATAACTCGCTGCCAAAAAATGTTTCCTCATGTTGCCTCTAGTTCTTTTGCCAATCATCTTAAATCTGTGTCCTCTGGTTACTGATCCTTCTGCCATGTGAAACAGTTTCTCCTTATTTACTCTATCAAAACCTTTCATGATTTTGAACACCTCTATCAAATCTCCACTTAACCTTCTCTGCTCTAAAGACAACCCCAGCTTCTCCAATCTCTCCACATAGCTGAAGTCCCTCATCCTTGGTACCATTCAAGTAAATCTCTTCTGCACTCTCTCTAAGGCCTGGACATCATTCCTAAAGTGCGGTGCCCAGGATTGAACACAATACTCCAGTTGAGGCCGAATCAGTGTCTTATATAGGTTTAGTATAATTTATTTCCTTTTGTACTTTATGACTCCAAAAATAAAGCCTCGGATCCCATATGATTTGTTAACAGCCATATCATCTTGTCCTGCCACCTTCAAAGATTTATTTACATGCACCCCCGGGTCTCTGTTCATGCAATTCCTTTCAAATGATATCATTTAGTTTATATTGCTTCTCCCCACTTTTCCCACCAAAATCTATCACTTCATACTTTTCTGCGTTAAATCTCATCCGCCATGTATCTGCCCGTTTCAGCAGTCTATATCCTCGCAAAGTCTGTTATTATCCTCCTCATTGTTTACTACATTTACGAGCTTCGTGTCATCTTCAAACTTTGAAATTGTGCCCTTTATACGCAAGCCCAGGTAATTAATATATATCAAAAAGAGCAGTGGTCCTAATATCGATCCCTGGGGAGCAACCCTGAATACTTCCCTGAAAAACAGCCGTTGACCACTACTCTGCTTTCTGTCCCTTAGCCAACTTTGTATCCACTGCCCCTTTAATCCCATGAGCTTTAATTTTGTTAACATTTTGTTTAAATGATACTTTATCAAATGCCTTTTGAAAGTCCTATACACATCAACCACACTACCCTTATCAATCCTTTCCATTACTTCATCAAAGAACTCGATCAAGTTACTCAAAAACTTTATAAAAATCTATGCTGACTTTCATTTATTAGCCCATTCTTTGCCATCCGGGAGGGCGCTGAGCACCTCGAGTCTCATCGCCGAGAGCATGCAGAAATCAAGCGCAGGCAGCGGAAAGAGCGTGCGGCAAACCTGTCCCACCCACCCCTTCCCTCAACGACTGTCTGTCCCACCTGTGACAGAGACTGTGGCTCTCGTATTGGATTGTTCAGCCACCTAAGGGCTCATTTTAAGAGTGGAAGCAAGTCGTCCTCGATTCCGTGGCACTGCCTATGATGATGACTTTGCCAAGTGCCAATTAATTTTGTCCCAATTATTATCTCCAACAGTTCCCTCACCACCAACGTTAAGCTGATTGGCCTGTATTTGTTGGGTTTATCCCTCTCCCCTTTTTTGAACAGCGTTGTAATATTTGTAATTCTTCAGTCCTCCGGCACCACCCCAGTATCTAAGGAGGATTGGAAGATTGTGGCAAGAGCCTAGGCAATTTCCACCCTTACTTTCCTCGGTAACCTAGGATGCATCCCATCCAGGTCCGGTGACTTTTCTACTTTGATACATGCCAACCTTTTAGGTAACTCCTCTTTATCTTTTTCATCCTGTCCAATATCGCTAGCTGCCCCTCCTTTACCTTGGCAGTATCCTCTTCTCTAGTGAAGAGTGATGTAAAGTACTCATTTAGTTCCTCAGCCATGATCTCTGCCTCCACAAGATGATCTCCTTTTTTGTCCCTATTCGGCCCCACCTTTCCTTTGACTACCCTTTTACTATTTATATGTTTATGTAAGATGCCCTAGTCATGTATCGCAGGTCGGGGCCACAAAAGGAGTGGTGATCGGCGACCACGGGCAACCCAGTGTACTCCAGAGCAGGAAGGTAGCACCCCGACCTGCGAGGGACCATCAGCGGGGCCGTGAAGGGGGTGGCGAGCGGCGGCCATGGGCAGCGTGGTGGCATACCACTGCAAGGTACAGCGCGAGCTGGTGCAGGAGGGCAATGGCAGCGAAGAGGGACTTCATCAAGGTTCCAGTTCGGTGATTGGAGCATGGGCAGGTACAGCAGGAGCAGCGAGGCGAAGGAGCGTCGAGAGAATGTAGAGGGACGTGATTGGGGCCCAGGAGAGGTGTGAGTTCGGGACCCAGAAGAGGCGAGGGCCCAGAGGCAGCACAGATCAGCCCACACTGTGATATAGTGTGCGCACTAGGTCCGTGCAGCAGAGTTGGTCTCCAGTCGTCTTAGTTAATCCTTGCCACTGGACCAAAACCTTGCTCTGTCAAGCCCATATGGTGGCTGGTGTGCAATGGCTGCCCCACGTTAAAAAAATCCACACACAGGCATCTTCCACTCTTCAGGAATATTAGGTCCTTCATTGAAACACCTGTGAACTCATTCTTTTTTGGCATGGAAGCAAGTCATCCTCGTTTCGAAGGACTGCCTATGGTGATGAGTCATGTATACATATATCCATAGGATTCAGGATTTGGTTTAATCTGATATAGTTAAGGTTATGGCTTTCTTTTTAATTATAAATGGTTTGTGGATTTGTACTGTAGCTAGAAATAATGAAATGGTTAAAGTTGTTACTTTCCAGGATGCTTTAGGGCTTAATGTGTCCGGGTACAATTTCGCTGACTGTGCTGTTTAGCTTCTGCTGGAAGTGCAGGATATGTGCCCGTTGACTTTTTTGTCAACACAATGAGCCCAAAATAGCGATAGGAAGTGGGAAAGAATGGTGGACAGGAACTACCGAATTTCTGGGGATCTTGTTTACAATAGCACTTGCCAAGCAATAATGAATCTTCTCGGACAATATGCATGACTAGAAGTCTATAAAGATGTTGAGTTCTCCTTTACAAGAGAGAGACAAAGATAAAATATTTGATGAAGGTTACGTCTCTACCCAGAGAAAAGATGGTAATAGTGTTTATTTCTCTGTATTACTACTGCTTAGAGGCATTGCATGTCTAGACTTAGTCGAACACACAACGGAAATGGTAGCCTACTGGTTAAATTATGGGACCAGTAATTCAGAGGCCTGGACTAATAATTGGAGACGTGGATTCAAATCCCACCACGGCAGCTGGGAAATTTAAATTCAGTTAATTAAATAAATCTGGAATAAAAAGCTAGCATCAGTAACGGTGACCATGAAACTACCGGATTGTCGTAAAAACCCATCTAATTCACTAATATACTTTAGGGAAGGAAATCTGCATTCTTACCTGGTCTGGTCTATATGTGACTCTTAACTGCCCTCTGAAATGGCCTAGCAAGCCACTCAGTTGTAACAAACCGCTGCAAGAAACAATTATATGAATAAAACCAGACGGACCACTCGGCACCAGCTTTGGACATGACAATGGCAAACCCAGCCTAGTCGACCCTGCAAAGTCCTCCTCACTAACATCTGGGTACTTGTCCCACAGCGAGTCAAGCAACAGCCTGACATAGTCACAATCACAGCTTTCAGCCAATGCCCCAGCCATCACCATCCCACCGGCAAGACAGACCCACCCGAGGTGATGGCACAGTGGTTTACAGTTGGAAGGGAGTGTCCCTGGGAGTCCTCAACATTGACTCCGAACCCCATGACTCACGGCTCCAGATCAAGCATGGACAAGGAAATCTCCTGCTGATTATCACCTACTGCCCTCCCTCAGCTGAGGAATCAGTATTCCTCCATGTTGAACACCACTTGAAAAATACACTGAGGGTAGCAAGGGCATAGAATGTACTCTGGGTATGGGACTTCAATGCCCATCATCAAGTGTGGCTCGGTAGCACCACTACTGACTGAACTGACCGAGTCCTGAAGAACATAGCTACAAGATTGGGCCTGCGGCAGGTGGTGAGAGAACTAATTCAAGGGAAAAACCTACTTGACCTCGCCCTCACCAATCTATCTGTTGCAGATGACAGCATTGGTCGCAGTGATCACTACACTATCCTTGTGCAGACAAAGTCCTGTCTTCACCATCCATCCTGTAGTGTGGCACTACAATCTTGCTAAATGGGATAGATTCAGAACAGATCTAGCAGCTCAAAACTGGGTGTCCATGAGATGCTATGGATCATCATCAGCAGCAGAATTGTACTCCACCACAATCTGTAACTTCATGGCCCGGCACATCCCTCACTCTTCCATTGCCATCAAGCCAGAGGACCAACCCTGGTTCAATGAGGAGTGCAGAAGACCATGCCAGGAACAGCACCAGGTGTACCTAAAAATGAACCAGAGAACTTGAACCACAGAGTGCCAGAAAAGATTCAAACACCTATTGCTGCAACTTGAGAGAGAGAGAGAGAGAGAGAGTGTGTGTGTGTTTTTATTTCGGAAATAGTTTTGGGTGAAATTGATATTGATTTCTCCAATGTGAACATCTATCAGCAAATTTAATCCATATCAAATATTTTAAAAAGCAACCTATTATACTAGATCATTTTTGTATCCTATATTTTCTGAATGTGTTACCAATCTGGGGAAGCTGCAACACAGAACTAAACAGCAGAAGTAGCATGCTATAAAATGAGCTAAGCGATTCCACAATCAATGGATCAAATCAAAGCTCTGCAGTCCTGCCACATCCTGTCATGAATGGTGGTGGACAATTAAACAACGAACAGGAGGAGGAGTTTCCATGAATTTCCCCATCGTCAATAATGGCAGAGCCCAGCACGCAAGTATAAAAGACAAGGCTGAAGCATTCGCAACCATCTTCAGCCAGAAGTGCCGAGTGGATGATCCATATTGGCCTCCTCATGATGTCCCCACCATCATATAAATCAGTTTTCAGCCAATTCGATTCACTCCATGTGATATCAAGAAATGGCTGAACGCACTGGATATAGCAAAGGTTATGGAACCTGACAACATCCCGGCTGTCATGCTGAAGACTCATGCTCCAGAACTAGCCACACCTCTAGCCAAGCTGTTTCAGTACAGCTACAACACTGGCATCTACCCGGCAATGTGGAATACTGCCCAGGTATGTCCTGTCCACAAAAAGCAGGACAAATCCAATCCAGCCAATTACTACCACATCAATCTACTCATAATCATCAGCAAAATGATGGATGGTGCCATCAAGGCAGCATTTGTCTGAGTGTGACATCAAGGAGCCCTAGTAAAATTGAAGTCAATGGGAATCAGAGGGAAAACTCTCAACTGGCTGGGGTCATACCTAGTACAAAGGAAGATGGTTGTGGTGTTTGGAGATCAATCATCACAGCCCCAGGATATCGCTGCAGGAGTTCCTCGGGGCAGTGTCCTAGGCTCAACAATCTTCAGCTGCTTCATCAATGATCTTCCCTCCATCATAAGGTCAGAAGTGGGGATGTTCACTGATGATTGCACAGTGTTCAGTTCCATTCGCAACTCCTCAGAAAATGAAGCAGACCTTGCCCGCATGCAGTACGACCTGGACAACGTTCAGGCTTTGGCTGATAAGTGCCAAGTAAAATTCGCATCACACAAGTGACAAGCAATGACCATCTCCAACAAGTGAGAATCTAACCACCTCCATTTGATATTCAACGGCATTATCATCGCTGAAGCCCTCACCATCAGCATCCTGGGGGGGGTCATCATTGATCAGAAATTTAACTGGACGAGCCACATAAACACTGTGACAACACGAATGGGTCAGAGACTGGGTATTCTGTGGTGAGTGTCACATCTCCTGACTTCCTAAATCCTTTCCAACATCTACAAGGCACAAGAATGATCAGCCATGATCTTATTGAATGGTGGTGCAGGCTCAAAGGGCCAAATGGCCTACTCCTGCACCTATTTTCTATGTTTCTATTTTTCTATGTTAAGTCAGGAGTGTGATGGAATACTCTCCACTTGCCTGGATGAGTGCAGCTCCAACAACGCTCAAGAATCTTGACACCATCCAGGACAAAGCAGCCCGCTTGATTGGCACCCCATCCACCACCATCAACATTCACTCCCTCCACCACCGACGCACCATGGCTGCAGTGTGTCCCATCTACAAGATGCACTGCAGCAACATGCCACAGCTTCTTAGCAGCACCTCTAAAGCCTACAACTTCTACCACCAGGAAGGACAAGGGCAACAGGTGCATGGGAACACCATCACCTGCAAGTTCCCCTCCAAGTTAGGTGCCATACAGATTTGGAAATATATTGCTGTTCCTTGATCATTACTGGGTCAATATTCTGGAACTCCCTCCCTAACAGCACCTTCACCACACGGACTGCAGCGGTTCAAGGAGGCGGCTCACCACCACCTTCTCAAGGGCAATTGGTGTTTGTGGGTTTATCCCTCCAGTATTTCAAGTAACCATGGTGACTGTCAGGAAAGTTCTTCAAAAGAAGTTATTTGACATAGCTGGTAGTAAGGTGTAGGGTGCCTGAATGACAAAATAGATGAGCTATATGCGATGTAGAGCGGTTGATGAGAAATAGATGACATTAAAAGCAGTAAGGCATTTGTTAGCATACTTATGCGAGCAAATAGGAGAAAACCCAGTCAGTGATGTGCTAACAAAGAAAGTGCTGAGTGAGGCGATGCATCAACAATGATTGGAATATGTATCAGTTATCATGGCTCAGCCACAACTGGCAGGTGCCACTGCTATAATCCAAGCAACCATGATGACTGTCAGCAGGCAATACAGGAGTGAGATACTTTACAAACAGAGAACAGGAGTTTGAAACAGGAGTTAGAAAATGCTCGAGTAGCCTTGCGTGAGCTTATAGCCCAGTCAATGACGTCAATGGATCACGTGCAATGTAAATTAAAAATTTACTGAGAGCTGAGGAGCCCCTCCCCCAGTGCAGGGAGAGGAGCTGTTTAAAACAGGGAGAGACCATGCAGATGGTCGTTAGAGAATAAAATGTTCTTTGGAGAGAAAGGGCAGAAGCTGTGCAGTGCTGCTCACTTCTGTGTGGAGAGAACCGCAAGTGATCTGGCCCAGGTATGGTTACATACGGGAAAATTCTTATTGCAAAATAAGATAGTCTGGAAGGGGTCAAATCTTGTTGGAATGAGGCGAGTCAGATGCAGTCAATGGCTACTACTGACTATGAGGATTTAAAAAAAGGGAATAACAGTTAGAAATAGAAGCACAGGAGATGGAAATTCATAAACTTAAAGATAAGTTGTTGACCAACAAGCAGCAATGGCTTGTTCGGGAGCATTTAAAGTTTCTGTAAAAGTGAACTGTCCCAAAACTGGGAGTGAAAAGGAATAATTAGCCTTTTTGTAGCAAACAAAAGTTATATAACATGTTCTGTTGAAATTCCTTTATTAGATATTTGAAGAGGAAGAATATATTGAAAGAAATGGAAAGTCCACAGCAAATATCAGAGACTGAAATTACTGTGAAAAAACAGGATTGAAGTAACCAGACTTTAATTTGTGTTGCATGTACTGTCTCTTTGAATGAGTGTCCGCTTTTCTGTTATTTTATGTGCAGTGTCTTACAGAACTAAAAACAGTTTAACCCTTTGTAGCCCCTGTTGTTACTATTAAGAGTAATGCAAGCATTGATCAGTGTCTTTTCTATGAGCATCTGCTGACTTGCATTGTTAAATGTTTTCTCTATACAAATATGTTTTTTTGAGATATTGAGTTCTTCTGGTTTTGGGTTTGAAAACTGAAATTAACAAAATAAGTGTCTGATCAAGTTATGAATACTGGTTTTCTGCGGATGGCCACTACAAACAGCTAGTTATTTAAAATATGTTGATATTCCTTGTGCATATGACTTTGGATTGTTACATAAAATTTAACGCCTTTGAGTCAATCAATCCATAACAAGGAATTATTTTTCAGGTGGACGAGAGCAAATAAGACTTGAATGATTGAGTATGATTAAGATACCTAGAGTTGTTATGAGAGTGTGAATGTAGTTGTTAAAATTACTGTATGTTCATTTTGATTTAAGATTTTGCATCCAAAGAAATGGGAGAATTAAGGAAGCTTGATGCTTTCATAAAAAGTGTTTGGTTGTATACTTTCTGGGTTGGAGACATGTGGTATGGCTTTATTTTGATTGCCATTTACATTATACCACCACTGTTCAAATGCACAGACTTTTTTGGGGGGGAAGTTAAAGTTACAGTTTGAATGTTTTCAAAACTTTTTTTTTAATTGACAGCGACTCATCTGAAACTGCTATTGTGCTGGCTGACTTCTCCTCCAACCCCAATGGTGTTTTTCTTCTCTCAGTGAAGGAATGATCCCTTACTTCTATTTGCCACGTTACATTGCTAATGCAAAGGCATGCTGTACCACATTAGTTTTTCAAGTATCTGCTTAAAGCGATACCAGCATACTTATTATTGTGAAAGTAATTATGGTACAAGTTGTTTCGAGTTGATGAGATCAAGGTGATTGTTAGTGATAATAAAGCATGATTTGTGGACAAGTTCATGAAAGAAATGTACACTAAGAACAAATGGAATAGTTACAACTATGTGGAACAAAGTAGTCAGTCTGAGTGAGACAGAGAGCTTAAAACACATTGGATTTTGATGGTAATTAGAAGAAGTGGGGCTAAAATTGCCCCTTTTTTAAAGAACCGGTAACAGGTTGGAAGCAATAACCGCTCAGTCGGAGCGGAGGTGCCGACATTTTAGAAATTGCCCTCGTGCATTTTTGTCAACAAAGAAAATGGTGAGTGCGCTCCATAGTGGTCGGAGGGCAATTGCGGCCCTACTGTGTTTAAAAGAACTAACGTCTTTCAAATTTTAAGCCATAACAGTTTATGAAAGACTATCTCTGAAACACCTCTATGCTGCCTCAGTGACTGATGTTAAAACAAACCATTGCTACTGAACATTTTCAAGAGAACTGACCATTGAAAGGCTTTCCCTTTTCTGTTCATAAATTTGGTTAATATACGAACATACGAACAATGACGGGCACATCTGATCCATTGAGCCTGTCCCATACAATTGCGATACCTTGTGTATCTCAACTTATACACTCCACCCCCACACAAAACCATGTGATCTCCTGGGAGAGGCAAAAAAACAGATGAAAAACCCACACCAATTTTGGAAACAAAAATCAGGGAAATTCCTCTCTGACCCATCTCGGGTCCAAACCAGTCCAGGTGAGGTGTATGGAGAGTTATTTATTTTTTAGATTGAAAGAATGGCATGGGTGTCCCTTGCTGTTCTAAGGAAGGTGATACTGGAGTATCTGAATACTTCTTACTAACAACAATTGGTGGTTTAAGGTGGGTTGAAATTTATCTGGAAGAATGATACATCCAAAACTTTACATTTTTCATATTTCTGGCAACAGCATGAAGTTGAATAAATTAATGTTCATCAATTGTTGTAATTGCTTGAACTGTGGGCTCATGTTAAAGAACAAAGGCAAGATCCCAAGGTTAACAAAACTAAATTGGACCAGGATGAATCAATGAAATCTCCTAGATAAGAAGGATCAAATAATAGATGAATAGTAATTTGCGATTTGGGAATTTTCCTGCTCTCAGGAGGAGCGGCCAGAATCGCGAGACCTGACCAAAGCGGGAGTAGAAAGGGCGACGGCAGTCGGAGCAGCAGCAGATCGCGAGGAGCGAGCTGTAGCGACAGCCGTAAGGGACAAAAAGTCAAAAGAATCAACATCGAACTGTGACATCACAGCCAAGCAGGTAAATGATTGGCTGGCAGATTGGTGAGTATTTTTCTTTTCTTTAAAAAACTTTGGGCATTGGTGTCTGTTAGGAACTGCAATTAAATAGATAAGTGATCTTTATTATCTAAGGAGAACTAATTAATTAAATCGGCTGTTTGCTGAGTAGTGGCTGGGGTGTTTTGCTAAGGTTTAGAGTTTAGTTCTACTTGTTAGTTCCGAGTGTAACTAGAGGGATGGCAGGACAGCTCAGTCCCATGGACTGCACATCCTGTGGCATGTGGGAAATCTTGGATGCTTTGCGCAGCTGGGACGACCATGTGTGCAGGAGGTGTCCCCAGCTGCACCAACTCGAGCTCCATGTTTTGGAGCTTGAGCGGCAGCTGGAGTCACTGCGGTGCATCCGCGAGACTGAGAGCAACGTGGATAGCATGGTTTTAGAGGCGGTCACCCCACAGCTTAAGAGTGTGCAGGCAGATAGGGATTGGGTGGCCACCGGACAGAAGAGGAGGACTAGGCAAGTAGTGCAGCAGTCCCCTGAGTCCATCTCGCTCTCCAACCGGTACTCTGTTCTGAGTACCGGTGAGGGCGATGGTAGCTCTGGGGAGTGCAGCCAGAGCCAAATCCATGGCACCACGGGTGGCTCAGCTGCACAGGGAGACAGGAAGAAGAATGGAAGAGCTATAGTGGTAGGGGATTCGATAGTCAGGGGAGTAGACAGGCGTTTCTGTGGCCGCAGATGTAACTCCAGGATAGTATGTTACCTCACTGGTGACAGGATCAAGGATGTCACCGAGCGGCTGCAGGACATTCTACGGAGAGAAGATGACATAGGTAGAAATAGGGATGAGGTCCTGCAGGCAGAGTTTAGGGAGCTAGGAGAGAAATTAAAAAGCAGGACTTCAAAGGTAGTATCTCTGGATTACTCCCGGTACCACAAGCTAGTGAGTACAGAAATAGGAGGATAGAGCAGATGAATGCGTGGCTGGAGAGATGGTGCAGGCAGGAGGGCTTTAGTTTCTTGAGGCATTGGGACCGCTTCTGGGGGAGGTGAGACCTGTACAAGCCAGATGGGTTGCACCTCAACAGAACCGGGACCAATATACTCGCGGGGAGGTTGGCTAGTGCTATTGGGGAGGGTTTAAACTAGCTTGGCAGGGGGATGGGAACCTGAAAATAGATTCAGTAGGGAGGTAAATAAACCTGAAATTAGAAAGCAAAAATAAAGAAAGTGAGTTTGAAGGAGAGAGGAAACAAGCAGGAAAAAAGGGTAAAAAAACAAATTTAAAGGCACTTTGTCTAAATGCACGTAACATTCATAACAAAATAGATGAGTTGATGGCACAAATAGATACAAATCAGTATGATTTGATAGCCATTACAGAGACGTGGTTGCAAGGTGACCAGGACTGGGAACTAAATATTCAGGGGCACTTGACAAAAACCCGAAGGACAGACAGACAGGAAAAGGAGGTGGGGTAGCTCTGTTGATAAAGGATGGAATCACTGCAAAAGTGAGAAATGATATTAGCTCAAATGATCAGGATGTTGAAACAGTTTGGGTGGAGATAAGGGGAAAAAGTCACTGGTGGGCCTAACAGTAACAACTCTGTTGGTCAGAGTATAAACCAGGAAATAATGGGAGCTTGTAAGAAGGGAACAGCAATAATCATGGGTGATTTTAACCTCCATATTGATTGGACAAATCAAATTGGTCAGGGTAGCCTTGAGGAAGAGTTCATATAGTGCATAAGGGACAGGTTCCTTGAGCAGTATGTAACGGAACCAACTAGGGGGCAGGCTATCTTAGATCTGGTCCTGTGTAATGAGACAGAATTAATAAACAATCTCCTAGTAAAGGATCCCCGTGGAATGAGTGATCATAGCATGGTTGAATTTCAAATTCAGATGGAGGGTGAGAAAGTTGGATCTCAAACCAGCATACTAAGCTTAAATAAAGGAGATTACAAAGGTATGAGGGCAGAGTTGGCTAAAGTGCACTGGGAAATAGATTAAAGTGTAGGACTGTTGATGAACAGTGGCATACATTTAAGGAGATATTTCTCAACTCTCAAGAAAAATATATTCCAGTGAAGAGAAAAGGGTGTAAAAGAAAAGATAGCCATCCGTGGCTAACTAAAGAAATAAAGGATGGTATCCAATTAAAAACAAGGGCATACAAAGTGGCCAAAACTAGTGGGAGGACAGAAGATTGGGAAGCTATTAAAAGCCAGCAAAGAATGAATAAAAAAAATGATTAAAAAAGGAAAGATAGAGTATGAAAGTAAACTAGCATGAAATATAAAAACAGATAGCAAGAGTTTCTATAGGTATATAAAAAGGAAAAGAGTGGCTAAAGTAAATGTTGGTCCCTTAGAGGACGAGACCGGGGAATTAGTAATGGGGAACATGGAGATGGCAGAACCTTTGAACAAATATTTTGTATCAGTTTTTATGGTAGAGGGCACTAACAATATCCCAACAGTGGATATTCAAGTGGCTATGGCGGTGGGGGGGGGGGGGAGGGGGAGGAACTTAACACAATCACAATCACAAAGGAGGTGATACTCAGTAAAATAATGTGACTAAAGGTAGATAAATCCCCGGACCCGATGGCTTGCATCTTATGTCTTAAGAGAAGTAGTGGCAGAGATAGTGGATGCATTGGTTGTAATTTACCAACATTCCCTGGATTCTGGGGCGGTCCCAGCAGATTGGAAAACTGCAAATGTAATGCCCCTATTTAAAAAAGGAGGCAGACAAAAAGCAGGAAACTATAGACCAGTTAGCCTAACTTCTGTGGTTGGGAAAATGTTGGTGTCTATTATTAAAGAAGCAGTAGCAGGACATCTGGAAAAGCAAAATTCAATCAGGCAGAGTTAGAATAGATTTATGAAACGGAAGTCATGTTTGACAAATTTGTTAGAATTCTTTGAGGATGTAATGAACAGGGTGGATAAAGGGGAACCAGTGGATGTGGTGTATTTGGACTTCCAGAAGGCATTTGACAAGGTGCCACATAAAAGGTAATATATTAGCATGGATAGAGGATTGGCTAACTAACAGAAAACAGAGAGTTGGGATAAATTATTCATTCTCTGGTTGGCAACCAGTAACTAGTGGGGTGCCACAGAGATCGGTGCTGGGACCCCAATTATTTACAATTTATATTAATGACTTGGAAGAAGGGATCGAGTGTAACGTAGCCCTGTTTGCCGACGATACAAAGATGGGAGGAAAAGCAATGTGCGAGGACACAAAAAATCTGCAAAAGGACATATACAGGCTAAGTGAGTGGGCAAAAATTTGGCAGATGGAGTATAATGTTGGAAAGTGTGAGGTTATGCACCTTGGCAAAAAAAAATCAAAGAGCAAGTTATTATTTAAATGGAGAAAAATTTCAAAGTGCCACAGTACAACAGGACCTGGGGGTACTTGTGCATGAAACACAAAAGGTTAATATGCAGGTACAGCAAGTAGTCAGGAAGATCAATGGAATCTTGGCCTTTATTGCAACGTGGATGGAATATAAAAGCAAGGAAGTCTTGCTATAGTTATACATGGTATTGGTGAGGCCAGTTTTGTTTCCATATTTAAGAAAGGATATACTTGCTTTGGAGGCAGTTAGGAGAAGGTTCGCTAGGTTGATTCTGGATATGAGGGGGTTGACTTATGAGGAAAGGTTGGGCCTCTACTCATTGGAATTCAGAAGAATGAAAGGTGATCTTATCGAAACATATAAGATTATGAGGGGGCTTAAAAGGTGGATGCAGAGAGGATATTTCCACTGATGGGGAGATTAGAACGAGAGGGCATAATCTTAGAATAAGGAGCCGCCCATTGAGATGAGAAGGAATTTCTTCTCTCAGAGGGTTGTAAATCTGTGGAATTCGCTGCCGCAGAGAGCTGTGGAAGCTGGGACATTGAATAGATTTAAGACAGAGACAGATAGTTTCTTAACTGATAAGGGAATAAGGGGTTATGGGGAGCAGGTGGGGAAGTGGAGCTGAGTCCATGATCGGATCAGCCATGATCGTATTAAATGGCAGAGCAGACTCGAGGGAGCGTATGGCCTACTCCTGCTCCTATTTCTTATGTTCTTATGTACTCTGTTAAATTTTCCTTTTCTGTATCTTCACCTTCCAATTCATATAATTGTATGTATGTAAAATGTAATCATGCACAGCTAAGAGAAATGGTACATGATTTTAACTAAGCGCAATTTGGGAAGAAAATCAGGTGAGTTGACATAAAAGAATAATAAATCAACGTGCAATTAATTAAAGGAATTTGTTTAAAGGAATAAGTGGACAGACAGGGGCTGATATATCAGAATAACAAACATTAATTAAGAACAACTGTTGTCAAAGGTAGTATGTATCGAAGTCTTATTCTTAAATTAGATTCAAAAAGGGTTAAGTGGTATTAAAAACAATTGGATTTCAAATTTTATATTTAGAAAAATAAATTATAATCTGGAAATCAACAAATCTAGAGCCCCCGGATATCAAGGGGCATACAGAGTAGGATAAAGAAAAAAGGAAGGCTTATGACCAATACCGAGGGCTCAATATTGCAGAATCCTTAGAGTAGTATAGAGAGATCAGGGGTGAAATTAAAAAGGAAATTAGGAAAGCAAAATGAGGGCATAAAAAAATATTGGTCCTGAAATTCCTCTGGGGGTCTTCCCGTGGGCAATTGCCTCCTCGCTGGAGATTTTTTACGAAAGTACCTGGTGGTCTAGGAAGCGCCCTGGATTCTGATGGGGAGGCCTTCTCTTCCCATGCTGCGAAGCATGCTCCCGTCCCACGCAGAAGATGCAGTCACGTGTCAGTCAGTCACAGGCAGTCCCTCGGAATCGAGGAAGACTTGCTTCCACTCTTAGAATGAATCCTTAGGTGGCTGAACAGTCCAATATGAGATCCACAATCCCTGCCACAGGTTGGACAGACAGTCATTGAGGGTAAGGGAGGGTGGGACAGGTTTTCCGTATGCTCTTTCCGCTGCCTGTGCTTGTTTTCTGCATGTGCTTGAGGCGCTCAGCGCCCTCACGGATGCACTTCCTTCACTTAGGGCGGTCTTTGGCTGGGGACTCCCAGGTGTCGGTGGGGATGTTGTAATTACAGGCCAGTCAGCCCAACCTCAGGGGTGGGAAAATTACTGGAAAAGCTTCTGAGGGACAGGATAAATCTTCATTTAGAAAGACATGATTAAACAAGGACAGTCGGCATGGATTTCTTATGGGAAGGTGTCTGACTAACTTGATTGAATTTTTTGATCAGGTAACAAGGAGGCTGTTGACAAGACAGGACAGGTGATGGCCACAGTCATGTTTGTTTGCTCAGTCAATCAGGTAAGTATTTGACAGGTTCCCATCAATAGCACACAGACGAGCGTATCTCTGAGTTCTCAGTGCTATTAATGGGAACAAAACCAAACACACAAAGTAATAAAAAATAAAAAGCAGACCACACATATTTTAAATTAATTGAAATTAAAGTTATTATGTATTATAAAAATAAAATATTTTCCCTATTTTTTATAAAGTTTTTTTAATTATAGTTTTTAACAATAAACTATGTGTTTATAATTAAATTTTATTGTGTTTATGTATGTTTTAAAACACTTGCACCTGTAAAAGTAGGCTCTGCGCCAGCTTTTTCAGGCCTAAGATTTTTGAGGACATTTGCTGGGCAAGAAATGCATAAACCCCGCAATCTTGCCCAAGAAATGTCCTCGCTCCTGAGATGTCTACGATCTGTCCAGCTCCAGCTTGACAGATCAGAAAAGCCGGTTTTTCCGATGCCTTCCCGGGTCCATAGAAACTTGTTACGGGTCTGGGACGTTGGAATTTCTACCCCATTGGCAAATAAAATCAAGAAAAACCCAAAAATATTTTATAAGTACATTAAGAGCAAAAGGATAACTAAAGAAAGAGTAGGGCCTATTAAGGACCATAACGGTAAACTGTGTGTGGAGGTGGAAGATGTGGGTATGGTTCTTAATGAATACTTTGCATCTGTTTTCACAAAAGAGAGAGATGATGCAGACACTAATCAGGGAGGAGGAGTGTGAAATATTAGATGAAATAAATATAGTGGAAGAGGAAGTATTAAGGGGTTTACCAGCTTTGAAAGTGGATACATCCCCAGGCCCAGATGAAATGTATCCCAGGCTGTTAAGAAAAGCAAAAGAGGAAATAGCAGAGGCTCTGACCATCAGTTTCCAATCCTCTCTGGCTACAGGTGTGGTGCTGGAGGACTGCTAACATTGTACCATTGTTTAAAAAAGAGAAATGGATAGATCAACGAATTACAGGCCTGTCAGCCCAACCTCAGGGGTGGGAAAATTACTGGAAGAGATTCTGAGGGACAGGATAAATCTTCATTAAGAAAGACAGGATTAAACAAGGACAGTCAGCATAGGTTTGTTATGGGAAGGTGTCTGACTAACTTTGATTGAATGTTTTGATGAGGTACCAAGGAAGCTGTTGACAAGACAGAACAGGTGATGGCCACAGCAGCACTAAGTCTGGAATCATTGCCTCACCCTTTTGAAATGCTAATGTCAACCTTTTTGCAAGAGTGAAAAACCCATTTGCCTTGTTGATCGACCCGAAACCCCCCATCAAAACACTTTGGGGGAGAAATTTGATCATGCCTTTGTTGCGGCGTTGTCCTAGATGGAGCGATAAATTTTGCACCGGTAAATGGAGTGTGTCTGCCACCGCCATATTCATCAGCTGGGCCCGGAGTTTGGAGCAGAGCGCTAAGGGAGGCGTTGCACACCTCCTTTAGGGCACTAGGCTGGCTGAGCAAGTTAAAATCCCGAGCTAAACAAACGGCCTCGGAGCGCTCTAAGAGGGGCCTTGGGGGGAAAAAAACTGAGAACAACCACCAAAAGCATCCCCAATACATAAATCACGCCGCCGCAGCATAAATCTAAAAAAAAAATCAAACTTCCCCGAGGTCGACATTACTTACCTCACTGCGGCTGCTACAGCTCGGACAGCCAGCTTCCACAGGCGTTCCCAGTAGGGTGCTCTATGGAGCACTACGGATCGGGCAGCAGCCAAAAATCGAGGCGGTGTAGCAAACAGGAGTGTTACACACTGGCTCATCTCTTCCGGGCGGTAATGCTCCGTGCCCCCTCGGAACCGGCACCGAATATCCCGGCGGGGCGCTGGAAGCTGGCCGTCCACCATTGCCACCCCTCCGGTGTGCTAACGTGGCGGCAGAAGACCGAAAATCCAGCCGTGTGTGTGATAATGGTTGAACTGTGAGGTGGTGAGGCTCACACTGCGTACTATGAATTCCACGTAGAGAGAGGTCCTGTGGGAAGGAGGAAGGGAGGAGGGACAGTAGGAGTATGTTTGAGTTTGTGTGTAGTATTGTCACATGTGGCGGAGTCTGGTCTCCAGTCGTCTTGGATCCCCTTGCCACTGGACCGAGACCTTGCTCCGTCAAGCCCGTGCTGGTGTGCAACGGCCACCCTACGTTAAAAGAATTCACGAACAAGCTTCTTCCACCATTTAAAATGAGTTCATCAGTCATCTGAGTACTCATTTTTAGTGTGAAAGCAAGTTATCCTCGACCCCGAAGGACTGCCTATGATGATGATGACATCGAACAGAAGGAGGACGTTACCTTGTATGATAATAGACTATTCACTGACCCAGGATGGGGAGGTGATCAAGTGGTACATTAAAGAGTGGATTGCATCATTCATTGTCACGGGTAGAATCTTTGTATTATAAAAAGGGTGTGTTTAGGGACAACCCTCAGCAACTTTCAAGGAAACAGCGGGCGGATTTGTTCAACCGCATCTATGGAAACATGCTCCTCTGAATGTCAGCCGGGATGAGTGGTGTTTGAAGTTATACAGATTTACTGTTTGAAGCTAAAGGGAACAGTGCAGTGACATTTGTCATCCATAGTGTAATAAACAGTTAAAAGAATACTGCGTTGTGAGCCTTGACCATTTTTATCCCACTCAGATGGGTTCAGGTCAGATTCTGGAATTAGAGGAAAGAGAAAGGTGCGGGTTGACCTGTCTTCATAAATGGTACCCAGACAGGGACCTGATAGGGGAAAAATAGAAGATAGTGTAGAGCAGTATGTGGGTAAGAAATTGCTGTTGAAAGATGTATGGGTATGAGTCACCATAACTGAATCCGATCCTCTAAAAGCTGAAAAATGGGAGGAAATTCCCATGGCCAAGAGAAAATCAAAATGGATACGCGCTGTGTGGTTGTTAGCATTTCGGCAAAAAACACAACAGTTCATCATCATCATAGGCAGTCCCTCGAAATCAAGGAATATTTGCTTCCACTCTAAAAGTGAGTTCTTAGGTGACTGTACTGTCCAATACGGGAATTACAGTCTCTGTCACAGGTGAGGGAAATGGTGGGGAGACTGGTTTGCCGCACGCTCCTTCCGCTCCCTGCACTTCATTTCTGCATGCTCTTGGTGATAAGACTCGAGGTGCTCAGCGCCCCCCCAGATGCACTTCCTCCACTTAGGGCAGTCTTTGGCCATGGACTCCCAGGTGTCAGTGGGGATGTTGCATTTTATCAAGGAGACTTTGAGGGTGTCCTTGAAATGTTTCTCTACCCACCTTGGGCTCGCTTGCCATGTAGGAGTTCCGAGTAGAACGCTTGCTTTGGGAGTCTTGTGTCAGGCATGCGAACAATGTGGCCCGCCCAGCGGAGCTGGTTGAGTGTGGTCAGTGCTTCGATGCTGGGGATGTTGGCCTGATCGAGGATGCTAATGTTGCTGTGTTGGTGCACAGCAGTTAGCACAAGAACATCAGCGGTATGAAGAAAGGTTGCAGGAGAAGGATGAAATGCTGCAGGCAAAGGATGCAGAAATAGCAAGATTGATGAAAGAATTTTCAGAAGCTAGACAGGAGAGGAGTAAAAAGGAATTAGAAGAAGAAAAAATAAGAAGAAGCTGGAGGAGAAGTTAACGGAAAAGTTTGAAAGGAAAAGGAGAAGCTCGAGAAAATGTTTGAGGAGCAAAAGTTTGAGAAGGAAAAGCTGGAGGAAAAGTTTGAAGAGAAGTTTAAGGAGAAATTGTGCAATAAAGAGCAATATTTGAAAAGTCAGTGTGTGAATCAAGGGGACGAGGGTAAAGCTTGGAAGGAGGAAGCTAGTAACCAGTAGCAACTGCCAGGAGAAGCAGAGAAGGATAGTGAGTATTTGAAAGCTGCCATTAGGGTGGAGCAGAAACATGTTTTGGATAAATTACAGGGCCAGCAGGACCATGCCGAATGCAAAAGGCAGAGAAGCATTGTGTGTGCCATGTCCTCATGGTCTGGGAAGTTACTAAGGATATTGTTTAAAAGACGGGAAAATATAAACTTTGAAGTGAAACCGACACTTAAGCTGCCAGCTTTTGTGCTGAAAGAAATGTAGTAAAATGTACTATGGATGTTTGAGAAGTCACGGAATGTTTTTTGTGTGAAAGACTGTCTTTGTGTAAAAAGATGTCTGCTACCTTTGTTTTAGCTCCACCCACTTTTCTGTGCCAGAGCTAAAGCTGTTTATCCCTTTGTGTGCTGTTAAGTTTATTAATTAAAATGTGTAGTTTTGTTTTAAGTCAATTCAAATTGTAACAAAGCACTGTCTTCTTAATTTAGTTACTGAAAGTTTACTTGAAATTATAAATTGGAGTTATTGAGGTTGATTAACCTATTAAAACCAGACTTTCATTGTGGCCACAGTGAAATTCTGGTTATTTAAAATTGTGTAGGGGTCTCTCATTCCGGACAGGCGACTTTCACATTAGGAAAAAGAGGAAAGAAAGGGGAATACCTGGTAGATACAGGGGCATTGCATACCGTGATCCACGCAAAGGATTCGCTGAGGTCCAATAGGTCTTGCGGCAAACCGCTAGAGGATTTACGGTAAAAACGCTGGCTAGCACAGTATCAAGATCTCTTTGCATAGTCATAAATGTCAAGGGCATGCATGTAAATTCTGTAAATTAATATGTTACTTTTTTTTAACCATTCGGGTCTGCGTGTAGTGGGGCCAACGCAGAGCAAACCTTTGTTTATTTTATTTTACAGGGGAAAAGGAAAAAGGAGGAAAAGATGAAGAGATTGTTTGCGCTTCTGTTGGGAATGGTGTGGTGCGAAAGTGTGAGCTCCGAAGTAGATTGGTGTTCATCGACAGTTACCTACCTGGGGAAAATACCCAAAGCTGAA
Organism: Pristiophorus japonicus; assembly: GCF_044704955.1. Lineage (NCBI taxonomy): Eukaryota > Metazoa > Chordata > Chondrichthyes > Pristiophoridae > Pristiophorus > Pristiophorus japonicus. Next base: position 139,803,183 of record NC_091988.1, read on the forward strand.
ACATGTGCTAAGGAACTGTATTTTGCATGTCCTTTTGACAGCTCTGAAAAAGTGACAACGGGATGTGAGAATAATTTATCTTTGGTAAAAGTGATAGAGGTAAAGGAAGGGAAGAAAAAGTGGGGTAAGACATACAAAACATTAAAATGATTCCATGGTAGAAACAATGATGGAATTTGGGAATGACAGTTCAGATAAATTCTTGGATAAGAATCGTATCTCATGTGTTGGTCATAATCCACTTCACCATTGTGATCTATTTGCTATGTCTGGCGATGGCGGAGAAAAGATGGCGGAAGAAGAAGAGACAATAAAAACATTAATACGTGATGTCTTGGTTCAGCAAGGAGAAGCAGGATTAAAAGTGACTGACTTCCTGTGGAGTCAGTACAACAGTCAGTAGGGGGTGGACTCCTATAGTCAGGCCTGCTGGAAGAACGCATTTAACTTAAATTAAAGTAAGCTGACAGTTAAAGGGTTAACAGGCTGCACTGTAAAGGCAGTTTTGTAAATTGACCAGCAATTTTTGTATGAACTTTTAAAAACAAGCCGTCAGCAGGAATGACCTGCAGGAGGAGATTACTCAGACGCTCTAAGGAACTGTATTTGCATATCCTTTTGATTTTATCAGACAACACAATGACACGTGTTGTTTAAATCTAAAGGAACACCTATCGATTCACTTCTCCTGGTGAGGCTGTTGAAAAGATAGAATAGGGGATTACCACGACCCCACCAAATCTGGAGTGCTTGTCTCACCTTGATGAAATGCTGATGTCAACCTTGTTGCACCCTAAAACTAGTCCAGAACCGTCCCCTCCCTTGTTGGGTTTGCTACATACTGGCTAAAAAAGGTCTTATGAATGCATTTTAAGAATTCTGCTCCCTCTATACCTTTCACATAAATTCTATCCCAGTTAATATTAGGGCAGTTGAAATCCCCTACTATTACTGCCCTATTGTTTTTGAACTTCTCAGAAATGTGCCGACATATTTGCTCTTCTATCTCCCTCTGACTGTTTACAGGTCTATAATACAGTGTGATGGCCCCTTTTTATCCCCCTCTCTATCGCATCTGAAAACCCTGTAAAGACAAATGTTGAGCTGCCATTCCTGCCCTTCTTTCAGCCATGTCTCAGTAAGCGCTATGATATCATATTCTTTCCCATATGTCTGTCTGTGCTCTCAGCTCATCTGCCTTATTCCCTAGACACCTTGTATTGAAGTATATAATATTTAGCACTGCCAAACTCCCTTGTTGTCTAGTTTCTAGCCTTTGTTTCCTCTGTCTTCCAGATTATATTTCTGATTTTCTGCTTTCCAATTCCAGCTTTGCTTCCCCCCCTTCTGAATGTACTCTCAGGTTCCCATGGCCCTGTCAAGCTAGGTTAAACCCTCCCCAACAGCAACGCCGCCCTCCCCCGTGCCCCCCCCCCCCCCCCGCCGTGAGTATATTGAACCTGGCTCTGTTGAAGTGCAACCCATCCGGCTTGTACAGGTCCAACCGCCCCCAGAAACAGTCCCAATGCCTCAGGAATCTAAAGCTCTCACTCCTGCACCATCTCTCCAGCCATGTATTCATAGAAACATAGAAACATAGCAAATAGGTGCAGGAGTAGGCCATTCAGCCCTTCGAGCCTGCACCGTCATTCAATAAGATCATGGCTGATCACTCCCTCAGTATCCCTTTCCTGCTTTCTCTCCATACCCCTTGATCCCCTGAGCTGTAAGGGCCATATCTAACTCTCTCTTGAATATATCCAATGAACTGGCATCAACAACTCTCTGCGGCAGGGAATTCCACAGGTTAACAACTCTCTGAGTGAAGAAGCTTCGCCTCATCTCAGTTCTAAATGGCCTACCCCTTATCCTAAGACTATGTCCCCTGGTTCTGGACTTCCCCAACATCGGGAAATTCTTCCCGCACCTAACGTATAGTCCCGTCAGAATCTTATACGTTTCTATGAGATCCACTCTCATCCTTCTAAACTCCAGTGAATAAAGACCCAGTTGATCCAGCCTCTCCTCATATGACAGTCCAGCCATCCCTGGTGTCATGTATCCAACCAGCATTGTAACCCATGTATAATCTGACCTAAGTTGTACACTGTGAGAACACTGACCACTAGGTGGTGAAATTGTGGGAGGCACTCCTAACCTGGACCTTCAGATATAAAAGGGGAAGCTCCACTCACTTCCATCACTTGAGTGCTATGAAATAAAGGACAGGTCACAGACTGACCTTCTCTCAAGCATGGGCCTCGTGTGCATTTATACTGTATAGTAAGGACGTATCAATGGCGATGAGAAACTGGGATTTAAACCACGCGAGCATGGCCACTGGCAGAACAGATGAGAGGTACTGTGTTAAGGAATGGTTGGGACAGAGATTCAACATTGTTAAAGCAGCACACAGTTCTCCAGGCAGACAAGGGCAGTCGGGCATGCTCCAACATGTAGTCGAACTCAGAGGAGGAGTTCGACAGAGACAATGGCAAGCTGAACGGCGATTCACGCCATTGCAAGGGACAATGGGGCCAGTAATGGGGCCATCAACACGCTGTTAATGGCGCACTCAAGGGCAATAACAGGGGCAGTCAGGGACGATCGACTGGCAAGGGACCTTTTGTTTCAAACAGCAGCTCATGCTGGAGGCGTGGAGGCACTCACTCAGCCGGAGTTTGCAGAGGTAAGCAAAATACCTGCAGAAATTGCAGAAATGAACGCTGGGGGAAATCGCTGGAAGCTGAAGTTCAGCGAGTTCTTGTGGAGCACGTATACAGTTCATACACCAGGACGCCACCGATAATGATGAAAGTGCTCCTCAATGGCATCCCAGTATCAATGGAGCTAGACACGGGGGCCAGCCAGTCCCTGATGGGTATCAAACAGTTCGACAAGTTGTGGGCGTCCAATGCCAGGAGGCCAAAATTATCGCCAATTGACGCACAGCTACGGACATACACAAAGGAGATCATTCCGGTGCTCGGCAGCGCCACGGTAGTCGTGACCCACAAAGATTCGGAGAACAGGTTGCCACTCTGGGTTGTCCCGGGGAATGGTCCCGCACTACTGGGGAGGAGTTGGCTTGCTGTCGTGAACTGGAAATGGGGCGATGTCAATGCAATTTCCTCTGTGGAGCGAGTATCATGCTCACAGATCCTGGACAAATTTGACTCATTATTTCAACCCGGCATTGGCACTTTCATGGGGGCCAAGGTAGTGATTCACATAAACCCTGACGCCGGACCAGTACCCGCTACCGAGAGCGGAGGACCTCTTTGCGACACTATCCGGTGGCAAACTTTTTCAAAATTGGACCTGACCTCAGCTTACATGACCCAGGAGCTGGCGAGTGAGTCGAAGAAGCTGACCACCATCACGACACACAAGGGGTTGTTTGAGTACAACAGATGTCCATTCGGAATTCGCTCGGCCGCCGCGATCTTCCAACGAAATATGGAAAGCCTCCTCAAGTCGATTCCAGGGACGGTGGTTTTTCAGGACGAAATACTCATTACGGGTTACGATACTGAAGAACGCCTCCACAACCTGGAGAAGGTGCTACACAGACTGGACCGGGTAGGGCTGCGATTGAAAAAGGCGAAGTGCGTCTTGCTAGCTCCAGAGGTAGAATTCCTGGGGATGAGGGTAGCAGAAGACGGGATCAGCCCTACTGCGTCCAAGACGGAAGCGATCCAGAGAGCACCCAGAACCCGTAACACGACGGAGCTGCGTTCGTTCCTGGGGCTCCTGAACTATTTTGGTAACTTTCTTCCCAAATTGAGCACGCTGCTTGAGCCGCTACACGTGCTCCTACGCAAAGGTCGCGAATGGGTCTGGGGGGGACAGCCAGGAAAGGGCTTTTAATAGAGCACGCAATTTGTTGTGTTCCAACAATCTGTTAACGCTATATGACCCATGTAAGAAACTTGTGTTAACGTGCGATGCGTCGTCCCATGGTGTCGGGTGTGTGTGTTGCAGCATGTCAATGCCAAGGGTCAGTTACAGCCGGTAGCTTATGCCTCCAGAAGTCTGTCCCAGGCAGAAAGGGGCTACGGGATGGTAGAAAAAGAGGTGCTCGCATGTGTATATGCGGTAAAGAAAATGCACCAGTACCTGTTTGGCAGGAAATTTGAGCTGGAGACAGATTACAAACCCCGAACGTCCCTTTTAGCCGACAACAAGGCCATAAATGCAACCGCATCAGCCCACATACAGAGGTGGGCACTCACGTTAGCCGCCTATGACTACACAATTCGGCACAGACCGTGCACCGAAAACTGTGCCGATGCACTCAGCAGGCTCCCACTAGCCACCACTGAGGGGCTACCGAGCATGCTGCTGAGATGGTCATGGCTGTTGAAGCTTTCGGAAGCGAAGGCTCACCCGTGACAGCCCGTCAGATTAAAGTCTGGACAAATAGAGACCCGCTATTGTCTCTAGTCAAGAAATGTGTCCTGAATGGGGACTGGGCAGCTACATACAGGGCATGCCCTGAGAAATTTAAACCATTTCACAGGCGCAAGGATGAATTCTCGATTCAGGCCGATTGCCGACTGTGGGGAAACCGCGTAGTCATGCCCCAGATGGGTAGAGAGGTGTTCATCAGAGAACTCCACAATGAGCACCCGGGCATTGTCACGATGAAGGCAATTGCCAGGTCACACATTTGGTGGCCAGGGATAGACGCAGATCTGGAACTTTGTGTTCGCAGGTGCAACACGTGTGCCCAGCTGGGCAATGCACCCAGGGAAGCCCCTCTTAGCCCCTCGCCATGGCCTGCCAAGCCTTGGTCATGCATCCATGTGGACTACGCAGGTCCTTTCATGGGGAAAATGTTTTTGGTTGGAGTAGACACCTACTCCAAATGGATCGAGTGTGACATTTTAAATTCAAGCACATCCTCTGCCACGGTAGAAAGTCTATGGGCAATGTTCGCCGCCCACAGTCTACCGGACATCTTGGTCAGCGACAATGGCCAGTGCTTCACAAGCACTGAATTCCAGGACTTCATGGCAGGCAATGGAATTAACCATGTTAGAATGGCATCGTTCAAGCCGGCCTCAAACGGCCAGGCAGAACGAGCAGTGCAGATAATCAAACAGGGGATGCTCAGAATCCAAGGGGGTTCCCTACAATGCCGCTTATCACGCCTCCTGTTGGCCAATAGATCTCGACCACACTCACTCACAGGGGTTCCACCCACAGTGCTAATGAAAAGGACGCTCAAAACCCGGTTATCCCTTATACACCCCACCATGAAAGAAATTGTCGAGAGCAGGCGCCAGTTACAATATGACTATTTGACAGGAATGCGAGGGCGCGATGTATTAATGTAAATTACCCTGTCTTTGTCCTCAACTACGCTGCAGGGCCCAAATGGCTCGCAGGCACTGTGGTTGCCAAAGAGGGAAATAGGATTCTGGTAGTTAAACTTACCAATGGACAAATCTGCCGCAAACATGTGGATCAAACAAAAAGGAGGTTCAGCAACCCCATAGAAGAAGCAGAGGAAGAACACGATGTAGAGTTCACTCCACCACAGGTGACCGAACACAGGAACCAAAGGGAGGAGAGCCCAGTCACTGTGGGCAGTCCGGACAGGTCTGAGGCACCGCAAACAGCAGACACTCAGGCCAGCGCCCAACAACCGGAGCCCCAACTCAGGCGTTCTACAAGGGAACGTAAACCACCAGAGACTTAACCTGCGATCCCAATAAGACTTTGGGGGGAGGTGATGTCATTTATTCAACCAGCATTGTAACCCATGTATAATCTGACCTAAGTTGTACACTGTGAGAACACTGACCACTAGGTGGTGAAATTGTGGGAGACACTCCTAACCTGGACCTTCAGATATAAAAGGGGAAGCTCCACTCACTTTCATCACTTGAGTGCTATGAAATAAAGGACAGGTCACAGACTGACCTTCTCTCAAGCATGGGCCTCGTGTGCATTTATACTGTATAGTAAGGACGTATCACCTGGAATCAATCTGGTAAACCTTCACTGCACTCCCTCAATAGCAAGAACGTCCTTCCTCAGATTAGGAGACCAAAACTTAACACAATATTCCAGGTGAGACCTCACTAAGGCCCTGTACAACAGCAGTAAGACCTCCCTGCTCCTATACTCAAATCCCCTAGCTATGAAGGCCAACATACCATTTGCCTTCTTCACCGCCTGCTGTACCTGCATGCCAACTTTCAATGACTGATGAACCATGACACCCAGGTCTCGTTGCACTTCCACTTTTCCTAATCTGCCACCATTCAGATAATATTCTGCCTTTGTATTTTTTGCCCCCAAAATGGATAACCTCACATTTATCCACATTATACTGCATCTGCCAAGCATTTGCCCACTCACCTAAGCTGTCGAAGTCACCCTGCAGCCTCTTGGCGTCGTCCTCACAGCTCACACCACCACCCAGTTTAGTGTCATCTGCAAACTTGGAGATATTACACTCAATTCCTTCATCTAAATCGTTAATGTATATTGTAAAGAGCTGGGGTCCCAGCACTGAGCCCTGCCTGTCATTCTGAAAAGGACCCGTTTATCCTGACTCTCTGCTTCCTGCCTGCCTACCAGTTCTCTATCCACGTCAGTACATTATCATGCGCTTTGATTTTGCACACCAATCTCTTGTGCGGGACCTTGTCAAAAGCCTTTTGAAAGTCCAAATATACCACATCCAATGGTTCTCCCTTGTCCACTCTGCTAGTTACATCCTCAAAAAATTCCAGAAGATTGGTCAAGCATGATTTCCCTTTCATAAATCCATACTGACTTGGACCGATGCTGTCACTGCTTTCCAAATGCGCTGCTATTACATCTTTAATGATTGATTCCAACATTTTCCCCACTGCTGATGTCAGGCTAACGAGTCTATAATTAGCCGTTTTCTCTCTCCCTCCTTTTTAAAAAAGTGGTGTTACTAGCTACCCTCCAGTCCATAGGAACTGATCCAGAGTCGATATTCATCTGCTCTATCCTCCTATTTCTGTACTCACTAGCATATGGCTCTGGGAGTGATCCGGAGGTTACTACCTTTGAGGTCCTGCTTTTTAATCTCTTTCCTCGCTCCCTAAAATCTACATGCAGGACCTCATCCCTCTTTTTACCTATGTAATTGGTGCCAATATAGACCATGATCTATGGCAGTTCACCTTCCCCCACTCAGAATGTCCTGCAGCCATTCAGTGACATCCTTGAGGCAATTGTCATGTATCTCACATTACTGTATATAACTGTATCTTACCATGCTGTACATGACTGCAACTGGATATGACCTGTAACAATAAGCATACCTTACCACCAGGGGTGCACTTGCGGGAGACACTCCATACCTGTCGCATTGTGCTATATAAAGGGAGGTCTCAGGCAAGTGCGGCACTGGAGAGCTGGAATTAAAGGTGCAGGTCCTGAGTGACCTTGACTTCAGCATGTGTCTCGTGTAAGTCAGTATATTAGAGTCAGGAATTAACAGCAACATACCATCCTGGAGTCACGTCTGTTGATGCAGTAATACCAGTCTGCTCCCCTAACTATCGAATCTCCTCCCACTATTGCTCTTCCACTCTTCTTCCTCCCGCCCTGGTGCCTCTCTTCTGTGTGGCGGTCACCCATTCGCTCTCTGCCTACACACTATTAAGCTGCGGGGTGACCACCTCCTGAAATGTGCTATACATGAAGTTCTCAACCTCACGGATGCACTGCAGTCAGGCCAGCTGCCGCTCAAGTTCTGAAACCGGGAGTTCGAGCTGCTCTAGCTGGTAACACTTCCCGCACACATGGTCGTCCAGGCCATGAGAAGCATCCAGGACTTCTCACATAACACAGGATGTGCATTCCACAGGACTGAGCAAGTTTTGAAGGCACAAAGACTTAAAAAAAAAACGAAATTCGGATGATTACGCAAAGTCACGTAATGACATCAGGCCTTTTTACAAATCTGTAAAGGAGTTAACCTTTTCCATTGACAGCTGTTTTACACTGGACCTTACTAATTTGAATTAAAATAAAGAAGACTCACCTGACAGACAGAGGAAATGGTGGGATATTCAGAATAAGAATAAAATGGAACTAGCTGGTCAAGAGTTAAAAGCTAAGGTAAACAGGCTGGAAGAGATGTTTAAAAAAAAAACAAGACCAGATGGATAGTGCAGTGCGCAGTCATAGCACCATCACCTATGGCAATAGAGCCAATGTACCCCATGGTGGGTAGGTGTAGTCCACAAACCCAACCTAACAGTAAAGCAGACAGCGATGTTTGAAGGAATAGTGGTGGCATTGGTGTTGATTGGAGTTTGGATAATATATAGATGGGTCATCGTGCAGGCTCGAGCATAGCAGGCTCAAATGCAAAACCGATGGCAGCCCAGACAGGGACATGAAGTGATAGAGATGGTACTACTATAAAGAATATGGTTAACCTAACCCTTACCTCCGATTCCACAGAGTAACAGCAACACAAGTAGACCAGAACCTAACACCTGGTGACGACCAGGCTATCTGTTTAAAATTTTCAGATAAAACACTCACCAAGATGGGACCGCAGTGGTGACTTCGACTCTGGGGACTCATGATACTGGGAACCTCAAGACCCACGCAAACACTGGATGATACCAACGGATTGCAGCGCACTCAGGAAATAAACAACTACATGAACTATGGAGTCTTGTTTAATTTAACGAATGGAATGTGCATCGCAGCAACTAAGGATTGGAGCAAGGACAGGACTTATTTTAATGCATGGTTACAAGTGAATCCTAATAAGAACCGGGTATGTGTACAGTGCTCCACGGGTATAAGGAGCAGCTGCATTAAACGGAGGGATGCCAAAGGGCCCGATGAATGTACCTTCGGCATAATTTGCGTGCCTCCGGGACAGTCCCAGCAATCAGTCATCCGCAAAAAGGGAGTGGGGCTGTGTGGGTACGACGAGGAGGTGGGAGCGGCTGCAATATCATTGTATGTGTGCTTCTCACCTTCGCCAACGTCACGCCCCGTACGAACCACTACATTGCCCGAGGAACTGCCTTGTCCAATAAATACCAAGGGGCCAGAAAATGGGATCATAATGTACAACGAAGGGGAATTATTGTATGATAATGTTAAACATGAAATTGTGCCTGTCCTGATCAATATTTCAGGCATCCAGATGCCGGAATACTGTACAGGACAGTCAAGGAAAATGTACAATGTATTAAGTAAAGTTGTAATGCAGCAGGCTGCCAATGCAATGGGTACCAGTAGATTCCGAGGACAGGAGTCAGCCCCCAGGATAAAGAGGGGAATAGTTAATGATGTTGCTACCGGCTTCAATACAGGGACCTCCGTAGTAAACTCGATAGACATACAAGGGTTAAATGAGAGGGTGGAACAGCTTAGAGGGGTGATGAAGGGGTTATTAGAAAGGGTGGAGCAAAACCAGGAAGACCAAGCCAACCTAGGAAAGGAGGGTGCCGAAATCCAGTTGGATGGCATCTCAGTCCTGGAAGCTCACGCCAAAACCATCAATCACCTCATTGATAGAGAAAAAGAAGATACCGGAAAGCAAAGACAGGGGCAACTCTGTCACGCTTATGGTCTGTGGATGGTGAGACAGATCCGCCACAATCTCGATCAGATCCAACGCGGGGAGGTACCCGATTTAGCTCAGTTGGCTAAACAGAGGGGGACACTGGATAATTGTACTCCGAGTATACCCAGCGATTCCAGATTGCCAGATGGGTAGGAATACTGGGATAGGGATAGTCCTATAGCCACGCAGGACTCAGGGCCGTTCCACCTGTACCAACTGGAGAATATCGGAGTAATACGGGAAAATGTCTCCATACGTTACTATCTGACCACCACCTCCGCCGTTCGCCGAAACGACATACTTACCGGGATTTCCCTAACAGAATGCAAGCAAAGGGGGGAGATCACAGTATGCCCTCACCCGGTAGGCCGAGGTGAGCTAGACGAGTGCGGGTTTAACCGAACCGATGGATGTGTACTAGAAATAGTGCCCGCACACAGGCACTTCGCGAGGGCAGGCTACGGAGGGAAGGGAAGATACTGCGTCTCTACCACAGAGCGTTCATACCAGTATAATGACCTGCAGTGCTCAATACCGCAGCCAAACTTTTGCTTTGCGCCACTACGACCTGTCACGATCAGGCAAGCGCATATCACCCAGGTTAGGCGCTGGAAGCCCGAAGTTATTGATGTAACCGATCAGCTCCACGATCATTTGCAGGATTATGACGAGCCAGATCAGGTCCCTATCCCACATCTAACCGAAGTATTACAAGAATTGAGGCTCAGGGTGGGTCAATCCGTAAAGCTCTACCACCAACTGCAAACTAAAATCAAAGTACTGGAAAAAGATATCGATGAAGACTTACAAAGTCAGAGTTGGTGGAGAAAGGTCTGTGACTGGGGAATAAATGTGAACATCCATCCTTGGATTTGAATAATTTCACACATACTGGTCGGGATACAATTGATCTTAGCAGTAACATGGGGTATAATGGCCTGCCAGGCATGCAGACACCACGCACAACGAAGAGGGACCCATGACCGGTCCCCGGATACTAAACAAGCCTGTCTAATAAAGGGGCAGGAGGATTTGGCCTTTGTCAATTTGATTTAAGCAACCGGGACTCCTGAAACCGCATGACTGGCCAGCACGTTGAGGCAGGGAGTACCGGGCCGTGCACAAAATCTAATAAAGGTAGGGCGGTCGGTTAAAGGGGGACTAGGACTAGTCCCTTTACCGAAAGGGGGGAATTGTTGTAGGCATTAGGCACCTGCTGAATATATCTAAACTCATATCGGTTTAAAGTAGCCACATGTAAAATGGCTGCCCAAGCATGATGGGGGCTCGGTTAGCCAAGTTAGCTAAAGCTGCTGACTGAGCACTCACACTGCAGAGCCTGTTCTCAGGAATGTCTTGAATCAACAGCTTGAGACAAGATAGTATATAGAACACTGCGGTACCTAGTACGGAATGTCCTCAAGTCAGTGACCCCCATATAGGGTGCCTAGCAACCATAGAGATAAGGAGCTAGGCACCGGCAGAATCCATGAGCAACGAAGTTAAGGGGGGCCTGGAGAGCATCACACAGATAGGGATCCGCCCCCAACTGTCACAAACTGATCATGCAGCCCCCTGATGTACCAGGGTTAATTCTATTGGCCCATTTAAACCTATATGTAATCTATAATCATTATGATTGGATTGTGTCCAGCCGAAGTGGGCTGAGTAACTGTAATGAACTATTGTAAAACATATAAATATCGATGAATTTCTTTGGAGTAGAGTGCCTGGAGTTAACCAGAGGCTCTCTCCCCGTAATAAAAGCCGTTTTGGCGTTGGAACCGACCCAGAGTGTCGAGTGATTCTTGCAGGAAAACATGCGTGCTAACATCCTCGCTTCGAGGGATTGCTTATGATGACTCTGCCGCTGGTCTCTCGCTCTAACTGTATTATACAGGTTGATCAATGAAACTGAAAGAGCATTGCTGTTCGGAGTGAGGAAAATATTGTGTTACGCATCATTTGTTTGGTTTGGTGTTTAACAATTTGCCCTACACCAATAAAAACAAAAACCAGCATGACCAAACTTGGAGATAGAATATTAGTGCCTGTTAGGGCCCACAATGTTACAGAAATTCAAGGACAGGTTACCCTCTGGATCAGGGGTTCTCAACCAGGGGTCCGCGATCCCCAAGCTGGGCAGGAGAAGATTCCGCGGGGTCTGCCAAAGTCACTCGCTGCTGAGCAAGAACAAGCCTCAGAGAAGCTCCTTGGCCGGGTCATTCCCTTGTCCAACGGGGGGACAGAACGGGTGCAGCTCACGGTGTCGGAATTGGAGGACACGGTGGGAATCCAGAGCCTGCGAGTTCTCTGGTGGGAGAAGGGAGCGGAGGACCCGGCAGAGGGAGAGGGAGCGAGAGAAAGAGAGAGAGAGAGGGAGAGAAAGCGCGGTGCCTCTGGCCGGCTGGAGGAGCAATGCCTGCAGCAACGTCTGCCCAATACAATGTCATGGCTGCACTGTACATTAATGATTTAGATGAGGGGATTAAATGTAGTATCTCCAAATTTGCGGATGACACTAAGTTGGGTGGCAGTGTGAGCTGCGAGGAGGATGCTGTGAGGCTGCAGAGCGACTTGGATAGGTTAGGTGAGTGGGCAAATGCATGGCAGATGAAGTATAATGTGGATAAATGTGAGGTTATCCACTTTGGTGGTAAAAACAGAGAGACAGACTATTATCTGAATGGTGACAGATTAGGAAAAAGGGAGGTGCAAAGAGACCTGGGTGTCATGGTACATCAGTCATTGAAGGTTGGCATGCAGGTGCAGCAGGCGGTTAAGAAAGCAAATGGCATGTTGGCCTTCATAGCAAGGGGATTTGAGTACAGGGGCAGGGAGGTGTTGCTACAGTTGTACAGGGCATTGGTGAGGCCACACCTGGAGTATTGTGTACAGTTTTGGTCTCCTAACCTGAGGAAGGACATTCTTGCTATTGAGGGAGTGCAGCGAAGGTTCACCAGACTGATTCCCGGGATGGCGGGACTGACCTATCAAGAAAGACTGGATCAACTGGGCTTGTATTCACTGGAGTTCAGAAGAATGAGAGGGGACCTCATAGAAACATATAAAATTCTGACGGGGTTAGACAGGTTAGATGCAGGAAGAATGTTCCCAATGTTGGGGAAGTCCAGAACCAGGGGTCACAGTCTAAGGATAAGGGGTAAGCCATTTAGGACCGAGATGCGGAGGAACTTCTTCACCCAGAGAGTGGTGAACCTGTGGAATTCTCTACCACAGAAAGTTGTTGAGGCCAATTCACTAAATATATTCAAAAAGGAGTTAGATGAGGTCCTTACTGCTAGGGGGATCAAGGGGTATGGCGAGAAAGCAGGAATGGGGTGCTGAAGTTGAATGTTCAGCCATGAACTCATTGAATGGCGGTGCAGGCTAGAAGGGCCGAATGGCCTACTCCTGCACCTATTTTCTATGTTTCTATGTTTCTATGTTACAGGAACGACAGCAGTGCTCGGAGCAGGTTTTCCCCAACAACACATGAAAGGTGGGGACCTCAGCGGGTCTGGCAGCTTTCTGTGGAGAGAAACAGAGTTAACGATTCAGGTCGATGACCCTCCAAACTGACGAACTTCTGACGAAGGGTCATCGACCTGAAACGTTAACTCTGTTTCTCGCTCCACAGATGCTGCCCGACACGCTGAGTATTTCCAGCATTTTCTGTTTTTATTTCAGATTCCAGCATCCGCAGTATTTTGCTTTTGCATCAAAAGGTGGGTATGGGGAGCTGACCGAGAGGGTTCGTGGTTACATTGGAAATCCGTCATGTTTCGTATCAGTCGTAGAGTTCTTGTCCTTTTCCTTCCTCTGCTCAGCCGCTCCGGAAAGCGAACAGAGAAAAGGTGAAGTAAATGCCCGGGTTCCGGCCTTGTGCACGCACGGATCTCGGCCCGCCGGCCTCCCACACAAGGCAAGACCCAAAACCAGCAGCGACAAAGCCAAACACACACCGGGAGCCAGTCTGACAACTGACAAACTCACTCGGGCATTAAAATTGTGCAATCCAGCGAAGAGGTTTCAGCACTGACTGATTGACTCATTCAATGTGTGTCGAACTGAATCAATGGGGAGCAGGAAAGAGGAAAAGATAAAATGGCAAAAAGAACAGGAATATGGTGTTACACGACGTCCATAGAATTTTTTTAATAGAAAGAAAGACTTGCATTTATAATAGCGCCTTTCATGACACCCAGACACCCCAAAGCGCTTTACAGCTAATGAAGTACTTTGTAAAGTGTAGTCACTGTTGTAAAAATGTAGGACACAGGGCAGCCAATTTGCACACAGCAAGCTCCCACAAACAGCAATGTGATAATGACCAGATAATCTGTTTTTGTTATGTTAATTGAGGGATAAATATTGGCCAGGACACCAGGGATAACTTCCCATCTCTTCTTCGAAATAGTGCTATGAGATCTTTTACATCCATCTGAGAGGGCAGACGGGGCCTCGGTTTAACATCTCATCTGAAAGACGGCACCTCCGACAGTGCAGCACTCCCTCAGCACTGCACTGGAGTGTCAACCATTGAGTATAACCCGGGAACACTCTTTTCCTCAGGCGGACGAAGGCTGTACTGGCGCACTGGAGGCAGTGTTGAATCTCGTCGTCAATGTCTGCCCTTGTTGATAAGAGGCTCCCGAGGTATGGGAAATGGTCCACGTTGTCCAGGGCCACACGGTGAATCTTGATGACTGGGGGGGGCAGTGCTGTGCGGCGGGGACAGGTTGGTGGAGGATCTTTGTCTTACAGATGTTTAATGTAAGGCACATGCTTTCGTACACCTCAATGAATATGATGACTATGACGCCTACTGTACTCAGAAACATGGACCATATACAGTAGACACCTCAAATCGCTGGAGAAATACCACCAACGATGTCTCCGCAAGATCCTGCAAATCCCCCTGGGAGGACAGACGCACCAACGTTAGCGTCCTCGACCAGGCCAACATCCCCAGCACTGAAGCGCTGACCACACTTGATCAGCTCCGTTGGGCAGGCCACATTGTTCGCATGCCAGACTCGAGGCTCCCAAAGCAAGCGCTCTACTCGGAACTCCTTCACGGAAAATGAGCCAAAGGTGGGCAGAGGAAACATTTCAAGGACACCCTCAAAGCCTCCCTGATAAAGTGCAACATCCCCACCGACACCTGGGAGTCCCTGGCCAAAGATCGCCCTAAATGGAGGAAGTGCATCCGGGAGGGCGCTGAGCACCTCGAGTCTCATCACCGAGAGCATGCAGAAATCAAGTGCAGGCAGCGGAAAGAGCATGCGGCAAATCAGTCCCACCCACCCTTTCCCTCAACGACTATCTGCCCCACCTGTGACAGGGACTGTGGTTCTCGTATTGGACTGTTCAGCCACCTAAGAACTCATTTTTAGAGTGGAAGCAAGTCTTCCTCGATCCCGAGGGACTGCCTATGATGAAGATGATAACCCGGAAGGTGGGGCCTCAGAAGCAAAAAGGTTGAGAATCCCTGTTCGAGACAGGTGACTGTACATTTTGGCCATAAAAGAATTATGTGTACTTAATATAGAATAATACAGAAGGTTAAAAAATAAGCAGATTAGTTAGAACTTGCTAAATGAATTACAAATGATATAATTATATCAGCGGGAGTTTTGCGCAGGCGGCAGGATGTTGCATCCGCCGATGCTGATGTCATTGCTGTGCGCAGCACCCCGGAAGAAAATTTGGCTCTCGCCCCCTTGGTTGTGCGACTCCCATTAAGAGCGATAGGTTGAGCAGTCGGGGTTCGGTTGGATGTCGGCTAGAGGAGCGCTATTTAAAGACACCAGCATCCGGTTTACTTTTAGTCAGCCAATAATGTTTTCTTGTTATTTTCACATAGGCACACAGGTGCTTTTACCAATTTGAGCGATTTGCTGTTGAAGGGGTGCTGTGGCTCATGAAGATTTGTGAGTTTCATTGAGGGCAGATTTGAAACTCCAACATTTGGATCCTTTCATGGGAGCTGTGGGGTTGTGCTGGCGCTGGACCTCGCCCTCCAGCTTCACCATCAGAGGCAACTGAGGCACAGAGAAAGAGTGCAATTTGTGGGCAGTGATAGGAGGGCCAACAGGGCTCTCAACAGGCCTTTCCCTCACAGTGTATTCTGGCAACAGTTCTCCTACATCAATTTCACTGAGGAACAGTGTGCTCAAAGGCTGCACTTCAGCAAGGATGTAGTCACAGAGCTCTGCCACTGCCTGCAACCAGACCTCAAGCCTCAGACCAGGGTGACCTCGGCTCTCTCAGTGGCAGTCAAGGTCACCAACGTGCTCAATTTCTACACCAGTGGATCCTTTCAGTGTGCAACAGGAGACATCTCCAACATTTCCCAGTCTGTCGTCCATTGCTCCATCGGAGGGGTCACAGATGCTCTGCACAGAAGGAGAAGGGACTACATTTCCGTCCGCATGACCAGGGAGAAGCAGGACGAGCAAGCATGTGGCTTTGCCAGGTTAGCGGGCTTCCCCATGGTGCAGGGCACCATTGACTGCACCCACGTCGCTTTGCATGCACTGTATAACAATCCTGATGTATTCCGTAATCGCAAAGGCTACCACTCACTGAATGTGCAGTTAGTGTGCGACCACACACGCCAAATCCTCACTGTCAATACCCAATATCCTAGCAGCAGTCACGATGCCTTCATCCTGCGCCAGACCAGTGAGCCAGCTCTCTTCCAGCCACCACATGAAGCTCGTGGCTGGCTGCTGGGAGACACGGGCTATCCGCTCTCCAGCTGGCTCATGACTTCCCTCTGCAACCCCAACACTCGTGCTCAGCACTCATATAATGAGAGCCATGCAGCCACCAGCAACATCATTAAGCAGACACTTCCGTTGCCTTGACCGCTCGGGAGGAGTCCTCCAGTACTCGGCTGAGCGGGTGTCCCTTTCCGTCGTTGTCTACTGCATGTTGCACACTTGGCCATCATGACAGCATAGCCATTGCCACCAGGCATAGCTCCACGACCTCAGGAGTAGGAGGAAGAGGGTGAGCAGGAGGAGGAGGACAAGGAGGAATAGGAGCAGCAACAGCAGTGACAGAGAAGACAGGCAATTTCTCATTCCATATTGCACCCCAAAACTGAAATGAGAGATGTTATGTATGTATGTAAACTGTACCAAAATGCAAGACTAGGGGGCACACTTGTGGGAGACCTAAGGATCACCTGTGCACCCTTGGGCAAGCAGGTATAAAAGATGATTCACCATGCTGCTTCCCCATTCTGGAGTCTGAATAAAGAGACCATGGTCACAACAGTTTGAGCTTACAATACAGTCCTGTGGATTTATTCTGAACATAACAAATTGGCGACGAGTAACGGATCACGAACTTTCACGCGGTAATGGCTGCCGTTGGTATTCTTGAGAGATTTGTTGAGGGTGATGATTGGGAAGCCTTCATTGAGCACCTTGACCAGTACTTCGTGGGCAACGAACTGGACACGGCTGAAACAGCGATCAAGCACAGGGCGATTCTCCTCACCGTATGTGGGTCATCGATATATGGCCTCCTTAAAAGTTTACTATCACCGGTCAAACCAACGGACAAATCTTATGCAGAGCTGTGTACACTGGTTAGGGCACACCTCAAGCCAAAGGAGAGCATTCTGATGGCCAGATATCGCTTTTACATGCACCGACACTCCAAGGGCCAGAACGTGGCGAGTTTTGTTGCCGACCTAAGACACCTTGCGGGGCAGTACGAATTTGCAGGATCCTTGGGGGAAATGTTGCGAGATTTTTTCGTGCTTGGAATTGGCCATGAGGTCATTCTTCGCAAACTGTTGTCTGCCAAATCCCTAGATCTGAGCAAGGCCGTCAGGATAGCCCAAGCCTTCATATCCACGAGCGATAACACGGAACACATATCTTCACAGAATCGAAGCTCACCGGCAAGTACTGTGCATAAAATAATGTTTTCAGCAGGCAGAACGGCACAGGGCAGGCCCCACATGATTGCAGAGGCCAGACCTAGGCCTAGAGTGACTCAGAGTCTGCCGTGGGGCGTGAATGCATATTCATTAGCACATCACATCATAATTCTAAAAGGACAAAGAGTGTTAAAAAACCAAGCCTGAAGGCTCTGTGTCTCAATGCGAGGATCACGATGAACGAGTAGGAGAGGCAACTAAACCTGAGGATGAAGAAGAAGTATATGGGATACACACCTTCACCACCAAAAGCCCTCCGATAATGTTAAAAGTTGAACTTAACGGCACTCCAGTCTCCATGGAACTAGACACGGGGCGAGTCAATCAGTTATGAGTCAGAAGGCATTCGAGAGGCTGTGGAGCGACGAAGCACAGCGACCCAAGCTGATCCCGATTCAGGCAAAGCTGTGCACCTACACCAAGTAACTGATACCAGTTATTGGTAGTGCGGACATAAGAGTATTCCATGAGGGAGCAGTGCACGATTTACCACTGTGGATTGTTTCAGGTGATGGGCCAACGCTGCTTGGTAGGAGGTGGATGAGGAAGATTTGATGGCACTTGGAAGACCTCTGCATACCTTCTCCGGCGAATGATGTCTCCCCTTCTCAAAGGCTGAGCAAACACCCACCTTCAGCTGAACCAGGCATCGAAGTGCAGATTAATTGCAGATCCCCGAGGCACAGGCCGCTCATCACGACCACGAGGAGGTAAAGTTCAACCGAGCAGCGATACAGGCGCGGTATCCACCACCCAAAGCCAATGACCTCTTTGCGACGATGGAAGAGGCTTCAGGTCGACCATGCGGCCGAAACAATCCGAATGCGTCTTCCCGATGCCAGAGATTTATCCCTGGGGAGGAAGATCGCAGCGTTCGGCATCACGGACATGGACGCGAGGGCATCCAGACCACGGGACGAGATGGCCTCCAGGCACTGGATGAGAGTGCATCCAGACCACGGGACGAGAAAGCTTCCAGACCATGGGACAAGAGAGCGTCCAGACCACGGGAGGTCGCCGCAATGGAACGGAGTAATGTGTCGCCCAGCAAAGGAAGAAGACTAGGTTTGGGGCAAAGGTAAAGTGGCAGCTACTAAGAAGGCCAGTAACCCACCACATTCCAA
The DNA here is from genome assembly GCF_044704955.1 of Pristiophorus japonicus. Classification (NCBI taxonomy): domain Eukaryota; kingdom Metazoa; phylum Chordata; class Chondrichthyes; family Pristiophoridae; genus Pristiophorus; species Pristiophorus japonicus. Next base: position 139,821,859 of record NC_091988.1, read on the forward strand.
TAAGTTGCTTGCACTATGTAACCCATTTGAGCAGTCCTTCGCGGCCAATGATGTACCATTATATGGGGTCGGGGGGACCTTACAACAAGCCAAAGTAGCGGGAGAACACCAACCGGTCGTATATGTATCTGACAAAGTACTTGTAACAAGTGATGTGTTATCACACAGGGCCGGGTGTGTTGTACAGCAAGCCAAAGTAGCGGGCGAACCCCAACCAGTTGTATATGTATCTAACAAAGTATTCGTAGTAAGTGATATGTTACCGCACGTGGTTGGGAGCGTGTTGTGCAGCAAGTAAAAGTAGTGGGCGAGCCCCAAATGATTGAATATGTATCCAATAAGTTAAGCAAAGCAGCAGCCTGTATTCACGGGACTAAAGAGACATACCAAAGAGTGTCCCAAGATGTGCTCGAGTCAGACGAGCCGCCCATCCAACAAGTTAGGGAGAGCAGAGGCACCAAAATCGATGAGTTGCTTCGAGAATGTCTAACACTATGCACTGTAACATGATCTACCACGGGCCAGGCACTGAGAACAGTACTAATGCCCTCAGTTGGCTACCGTTGCCCACCACCGGAGTGGAAACGGCGCAGCCTGCAGACCCACTCGCGGTCTTGGAAGTGCTAGAAAGTGAGGGGTCAACCGTAACGGCCCCCCAGGTTAGGACCTGGACCAGCCAGGATCCCATGTTACCGCCTGCCAAAGGTGAACTGCTAGACAGGAAGTTGAACATATCCATCGCAAAGACGAAAGGTCCATCCCAACGTTGCAAAGTAAGGCAGGGCGGCTATACACAGTCGGTGGTCCGGGGCCCCCATACCATGGCCCAGGACCCACGGTGACCACTAGGCCTCCCGCCACTACCGAAAGTCTCAGGGCCATTGTGGCCGTCCTGGGCTTGCTAGACCTCAGGGGCAGCGACAATAGCCGGAGTAGGCAGCTCAAATCATTAAACCTAGCACCATGCGTGTCACGTTAGACTCACCACAGACTCAGCTATCCTGGGTGCTACGCAGTCACCAGACAGAATCACCCAGAACCAAGCCTTCCGTATGCCATTAGCAGAGAATGCACCTTGATCGCATGGCCCCCCCCCCCTCCCCTCACGACATCAGAATAAGTGATGTAGACCATGTTCAGGGCCCCAGTTGGGCCACTAGCACCGCATTAGCCAAGGGAGGGGATGGAGTGTAAGTGATGAAAACGGAGCGTTTGATTGTGAAAACGTGTACCGGGCTAACACGTTAAGCATTTGGACCAGACCAGACTGCGAACTACAGATAACCAGGAACCACTGTGAAAGGACCTGGCCCCCAGCGACCCACTAACACCATCAACTTCGCCGTCAACCATGAGGATGAACCCACCACGTCAGGACTTCAACCCAGGCGATCGACCCGGGCTCGCAGGGCGCCAGATCGCCTCAACTTGCAAATAACTTGCACATAAGACTTGGCGGGGGGGGGCGGGAGTGATGTTATGTATGTATGTAGACCTTACCAAATGTAAGACTTGCCACTGGGGGGGCATACCTGTGGGAGACCTAAGGGTCACCTGTGCACCCTGGGCAAGCAGGTATAAAAGGTGATTCACCATGCTGCTTCCTCACTCTGGAGTCTGAATAAAGGGACCAAGGTCACAACAGTTTGAGCTTACAATACAGTCCTGTGGATTTAGTCTGAACATAACAAGAGACAATAAAAATTATGCAACATTCCAATAAACATTGAATACGAAACATTAACCACATATATACACAATGACAACATTTACTATTTTCCCTTGTGCAAACCCTTACTTCCCCCCTTAACACTGCCTTTTCCTATTCTGCTGCTCCTACATTGTGTTTCCCCAGTGGCTGTAGATGAGCTGGTGGAAGGCTGCTGAGTGTTAGGGCCAGAGACTACAGATGGCCTTGCAGGACTTCCTTGACCAGCTCTGGAAGGAAGGCCCAGCTGTAGACTGCACCACACCACCTCAGACTTGGCAGCCACAGTCTACGGAGCGACAAGGGCAATGGTGGAGTGACAGTGGTGGGATCAGCAATGCCGTCATCCAAAGAGTGGATAACAGAGTCCTGTTCCATTGACCCACTGCCACTCCTCTGGGGCAGCAGCTCAGCATCCCCACCAATCTGCTGGAGCACAGATTGGTGGCCTGCTGCGAAACTGTGAGAACCCAGGTGGACTGTGGTGGAACCAGCGACGATGGCAACAGTCAGAGCTTGCGGGGCAACCAGCTGAGACTGCATGAGAGCAGTCTGAGCTTCGATGCCAGCAACCATTATCTGCATTACAGCACTAAGACGTTGCATCGCTTCCACCTGTGTTGCAATGAAAGCTGCCACATCGTCCATGACACGTGTCATGAGATCTGGATCCCCACGGTCTCTCTAGGAGTCCACCATCCTCTGCAGACTGGAAATGATGGGCTCCATGGTGTGAACAGAGCTCTGTGCAATGTTGGAGGCGGACTCCTCCATACTGCTTACCATTGCCGAGAGGCCCCCGGGCACCCTTGCCATTGCACCTATCATCTCGGAGTGCATGGCCATCATCCTTGTTGTGACCACCGAGCTGGTCTCCAGTCATCTTGGTTAATCCTTGCCACTGAACCAAGACCTAGCTCTGTCAAGCCCGTGTGGTGGCTGGTGTGCAATGGCCATCACACATTTAAAAAATCCACGCATAGGAATCTTCCACCCTTCAAGATGTAGTTCGGGTCCTTCATTGAAACACCTGTGAACTCATCCTTTTTTGGCGTGGAAGCAAGTCATCCTCGTTTCAAGGGACCGCCTATGATGATGATGTACAGCATAACTCGCGCATGAACTCACCCTCACCCCCTCCCTTTCCCTTTCCCCCAGCTTGCTGCAGCCTGCTCGTCCCCAGTGCGGACCCCTCTACTAAGCTTGCCTCTAACGATCGCGCAGTGCCAGTCTCTGAGGTGGTGCCTGAGGGTGAGAGATGCAGTGAAGAGATGCTTTGGTCCTCCTCCTCTTCGCCTTCCTCACTCTCATTGGGGGGCTCAGGGATAGGCTGGTCATCTGGTTATCTGAAAGCATAAAGGCACAAGACTTAAGGTGAGGACAGGGGACAGGAATGGAGCAAAGAATGCAGACAGTATCAGGAGCTGGAAAGTGATAAAGGCTTGTAGTGTGAGGGGGAAGTGGGATGAGAGAAGGAGAGGGGATGAAGATACTGTTGTTGAGCAATTACACATTGATACAACCTCCCCTTTAAGAGCTGGAATGAGACAGTATGAAGGATTGAATGATCATTGCTAAACACAATGCACCTGAAATTCAGTAGAATCTGATGGTAGCACCCCTGGAGCGGGTAGGTCCGAGGGCCTCCTCGTAGGACTGCTCCTGGGCATGGCCAAGGGTGCCATCAGCCGGTCCAGGCAGCGGGCGGTCGAGGGGGTCGTTCAACCTGACTGCCTGCCTCTCTTCCGCGCGTACATCCGCGCCAGGGTGTCCTTGGAGATGGAGCATGCGGTGTCCACCGGTACGCTCGCTGCCTTCCGCGAGAGGTGGGCACCGGAGGGACTGGAGTGCATCATCACCCCCGGCAACCAAATTTTAATTTGATTTTATGTTTTAAAGTTTAATTTGTTTTAATTGCCGGTTTTTAGTGTCCCCCTCTCCTTTTATAGGGGGCACTTGTAAATTATATCATTTTAATGCCCCCCCAAAAAAAATCACACAAAAAAACCCCAAAAAAAAACAAAACAAAAAAGAGGGGCGGTATAAGTGTCTGGAGTGTCCCCCAGATCGGGGGGCACTTGATTTAATGTTTATTTTGTCTCCCCTAAAAAAGAGTTGGTAGCACCCCTGTGATGCCTCACTAAGGTCATTAGGGCTTAATTTAGCCCCCCTTCCTTTCCTGGGACGCTAAAGCCCAATTTAGTAGTTCAGAATTATTAGAGCCTGGTGCTAAATTTTCAAAATTTCAAATGTTGTCCACCTGCCAAATTTCTCCCCCTAAATCTTTAGTCATCCAGTGAGCTCTAGCTTTGAATATCCTTCCTTTCCAACACATGGGAATGTGTCTACTCTGTACCCAAACCATCTCCTCTTTGAAGGCCTCTCATCGTTCAATGACTGTTTTGTCTACCAATTTTTGATTCCAATCGACCTGGGCCAGATCCCTTGTCAACTCACTGAAATTATCCCTCCTTCATTGAAGTATTTTTACGCTTGATTTTTCCTTGTACTTTTCCATACTATTCTAAACCTGATGATATTATGAGCACTGTTCCCCAAATGCTTCACGTGCCCCACACCATTCCCCAGAACTATATCCAGCACTGCTTTCTTCCTCGATGGGCTGGATGCATACTGATCAAGAAAGTTCTCGTACACATTTCAGGAATTCCTCCCATCTTTACCCTTCACACTGTTACTATCCCAGTCTATATTAGAGTAATTGAAGTCCCCCATTATCACTACTCTATAGTTCTTGCATCTTTCTGTAATTTGCCTAAAAATTTGCTCCCTTATCTCCTTCCCAGTATTTAATGATGTATAGTATACACCCAGCAACGTAATAGCTCCTCTATTATTCTTTAATTCTAACCAAATAGATTCTGGCCCAGAAATTCGGTACGCCTGGAAAGCTGGTGCTCTCCCCACCTTTTTGTGGCCATTAGCGCTGAAATTTTTTTGAGGCTGGGCCACCCCATATTCAGCTCCAAAAATGAACAAATGGGTTCCAGTGCTAATGAACCCTTCCAAAGTGGATTTTTCAGCGGTGTGGCTGTCTTAATTGGAGCGTTATCACCACTGAGAAATTCAGCATGCAGGTAAGGGTTTCTAATGAGCCAGCTGCTCCCTGGTCTTTTTAATGGCCAGGGTTTGCAGCAAGGCCCTGATGGGGGAAGGATGGTTGGTGTAAGAGGTGCAAGGAGAGCTAACAGGTTCACTGATATGAAGCTGGAGAACAGGAGAAAAATACTGTTCCCTGATGTGGGGAGACCTAGCAAACAAGCATTCCAAATGAAGGTAGACTGTAGATATATTGGCCAGTGAATTTTTTTGCAGTTCATTCTCTAAATTAACCCAGTAACCGTGCACAATATTGCATGAAGTTTTGTATTGAAACAGGTGTACTATAAGAAAACTGAAAGCTGTCTAACCTAGTCATCAGTCAATGTTATTAATGCAACAATCAACAGGTTAGATGCAGAAAGAATGTTCCCAATGTTGGAGAAGTCCAGAACCAGGGGTCACAGTCTGAGGATAAGGGGTAAGCCATTTAGGACCGAGATGAGGAGAAACTTCTTCACCCAGAGAGTGGTGAACCTGTGGAATTCTCTACCACAGAAAGTAGTTGAGGCCAATTCACTAAATATATTCAAAAGGGAGTTAGATGAAGTCCTTACTACTCGGGGGATCAAGGGTTATGGCGAGAAAGCAGGAAGGGGGTACTGAAGTTTCATGTTCAGCCATGAACTCATTGAATGGCGGTGCAGGCTAGAAGGGCTGAATGGCCTGCTCCTGCACCTATTTTCTATGTTTCTATGTTTCTATATAAAGTTCACCAGCTAATTCCCTATATTAGAACACTTAAAAAGCAATTCATTGGCAGTGAAGTGCTTTGGGCATTCTGAGGTTGTGATTAGATGTTATCTAAATGCAAGTTCTTTTTTCTAATTAATGAATTTGCCTTTAGAACCAGGAATTGAATCAGATGGCTCAATTAGAATTACCCCTCCACATCCACTGGAGTTACGATGGTAACTTCAACAGGAAATCCTCCCATGATCTCTACTACTACTCTATGGCATGGTGTTCTTAATTACCTTATACTGATTACTTGAAGAATGTTGATCGATACGCTGAGAAATGTAAAATACAGTAATATACAATAAAAAGGCCCTTTGAACGCAGCAGAAATGTATGCTGACAAATTAATCAAAAATTAGGTAATCAATTTATTTGTCAACTCTGTGAAACCAGCACTGTTAAAAATGGAATCAATGAGCAACATTTAAATTTTGACTGATCCTATTGCTATTCTCACACTATTGCTGTTTCACATCATTTTAAAACCTTTGCATTACATGATAAAAAAATAATGTCTAGAAAAATAAATATCTGACTTTTTCCTGAAATCTTATGCTACTTTGAGCTTTATGACAATAGGCTTTAGCACACAACTGTTATGCATATACATTTAAAAAATGGATGGCTTAGTGGTATGCTTTACAGAAAAGTAAAATTTTGCATTGACTGTTTCAATGATGAAACAATATTTCAGTCACAATGTATTCACATTCCTATTTTGTACAAATATCATACATTTATATAATATCTTTCATGGAATCATCGATGATACAACACAGAGGTGATTTGATCCACCATGCCTGTGTTGGCTCTTGGTTGATCTACCACTTAGTCCCATTCCCGTGCACTTTCTCCATAGCCTTGTACATGTTTTCCTTTCAAGTCTTTTGAATGTTACTATTGAAACTGTTTCCACCAGCTTTTGAGGGAGTGGGTTCCAGATCATGCATAAAAATTGTTTCCTTATGTTGCCTCTGGTTCTTTTGCCAATCACTGAGCCAAGGAAGGAGACCTTAAGATAGCTGACAAAAAGCTTGGTCAGAGGTAGGTTTTGAGAAGTGTTTTAAAGAGGTGGTGATGTTTAGGGAGGGAATTCCAAAGTGGAGGGACTAAACAGCTGAAGGCATGAGTGTCATTGTTGGGCAAAGGAAGTGGGGCCAGAGTTAGAGAACTGCAGCATTCTTGGAGGGTTGTAGGGTAAAAAGACACAACAGAGAGAGGAGTAAGGTCATGAAGGAATTTCAGGGATCATAAAACGACCCATGTCTTGGTTTGTGTGTTGTATCTGTAACTATACTGTTTGTAAATTGCCTTTTATGCTGAAGTTAAAGAATAAAATGATTATAACCAGAAGGCTGAATTCATTACTACTCAAGTGAAAAAACAGAAGTTTGTTTTAAGACAACACTGGCAAGCCGAGCGAAGGACCTCATCCTGTTGCTGTTTGAAAACCAGGGGTGTCGAGACAGGATTGAAGTCGAACCTCAACCACCAAGAACTCAATCGTGAATGAGCTCTGGGGCAGGAGATAGATTATTTTCACCATCGACAAACCAAGGTGACACAGCAGAACTCAGAATAAAAGAATCTATATGTGTGAATAGTATTCAATTTGATAGTAGGGTATAGCAGATAAAAAGTTAATCGGTGGTTTAATGTGACAGTGGCTGAAGGACTATGGTACTAATCATATAGTCCTCAATCTCTTATAGGTATCATAGAAAGGGGGAGGTTGTTGTGAGGAAATTGGAGATGATCACCTCCAATAAAGGCTGAGTCCAAGGAGAGTGCCAAACAGAGAACTGTAATAATGTGATGTTAAATGATAATAACAAAGTATCCCCATGGAGGGTGGGGGCAGAAGATTGTGAAGGCAGGCAGTTGTTAAGCTCACAACATGGCGACATAAGGGTTAACAACAATCAGAGAGATGAAAGGGAGAAGGAAAAGGGATGCTAGAAATCAGGAATGGTAATCTCAGCTGTATGCCAACCAAACACCAGGCACTACAGGCAGAAGTAGAGAAATTGAATAACAAATTGGGTGCTGTACAGGCAGAATGGAGATTAGCCGCCAACCAACAGTTGAAGTGGCACCAATTACATGTCCAGCTACAGAGTTCTTCAGGAGTGGGAAGCCAAGCTCATTTTTCACGTCCCCAGTGCAGGGTTACTGATTTCAATTGTAGCACCCAACTGCTGCACCAGTTAACTCACCACAAATCTGAAATCAAATCTGGAGCTACTTGTCTGAATGATCAGTAATACTGTACATTTACCCACTAGGACCACAGTGTGAACTAGTACATTTGAGAGCTTAGCTGCCACTTCACATAAAACGCTCTTGTACATTTTTTATAACATTCTTCAACTTTGCTTTTTTAAGTATATGCAGAATCTTTTCTAGTATATTGTCTTCCATGATACTTTTTTTCCATTTCATTAGAAGAGGGTGTAACTTTTCATGGATTACATGCTTGTTCTGTTGTATCAGTTGTTTAATAAATGTCCTCCCCTCTTCAATCTGAAGTAAATTAAGAAATTTCTTCAGCTTCTTTTGTGGAATTTTCTGATATGCCACAAACTGAATAATTGCTTCATCACAAGTAGAGACAGCTGTTGAAAGAAAGTTAAAATGTAACATTTTATTAGGTGGATTACATTGGTGCTTAGCTTTTATACCTGTTGACATAATATTTAAGGTTGCAATATTTATCTCTCAAAAACATCACTAGAATAGATTATCTGGTCATTACGGGTGCTTGATGTGTGCAAATTGACTGCCACATTTCCTACATTACAACAGTGACAGCTTTGGGGCATCCTGAGGTCATGAATATAAATCTAAGTCTTTTTTTAATGCCTGCAGATTTAAAATCATTTAAAATAAACCAAGCATTAAAATAATGCTGCTCAGGAAATCCAGCTGTCCAAGACATCTGGGTGGGCATACGATTCCCAGCCAATAGGTGACCAATAGGACAAGTTGGAGAACTCTCAACCCAGTTTCCCCTCCCACATAGGGAGGCATATGGAGCCTGCTTGGTGTTTTCTTACAAAGCATCTTTTGAAGAACAGCATAGTGCAGTAAAACACAGCAGTGAGATTGGTGTCTAGGCAAGGAACTGAATTTGTGATGATAAGTCTTCATTCAAAATAAAAAACATTTCATTTAACATATTGGGTATTTTCAGATGCTAATGCAATAATCCACTAAAGCACATTACACACCTGAACCATTCACAAAAGTTCCATTGCTACTATATTTCTTGCAAGAAGTACACAGGGTGTTGTGATATCGATCACCTGGGACATTGACCTCTAAGCCTTCCTCAATGCAGTTTGTGTGTGCAAAACAAGGTTCAGAACTAGAGATTCTTGAAGAAAAATGGCCAGCGGTACATTGTTTACAATCTGTATCACTGTACGGAGTACCTGGAAAACACAAGGTTAATGGCTTCTGTTAAAACTCAGGGTAAATATCCACATATCTTTACATATAATGGAGCATGCAGTATATATTTGCAGTAAGTGGAGGTCAGGCTATTTTACTGTTTCAGTGACAAGCGATAACAAAATTGTGGTTTGTAATGAATTTGGGAACTCCATTAGTTGTTACATCAGGTACACTAAAACTAAAAAGAATTGCGGGACACTTGTTTGAGTATAATACCCCATTTTTCAACCCATTAAAAGTACTAAACCTCTGCACAAAAACCAAATTATTGGGCTCAGAAATTCTTGTGTTTGTACAAACACAGGTATGTACCAAAAGATCAAAAAAATGTTTTTTAATAAACAATGCCCCATAAGTTATAAATGATCAGTTATTCTAACAGAAAACAGTTACAGTTTTGTCAATTTATATAGTGAACTATACTTCTTATGGAAGACATTTTTGCAGAAAAATAAAAGCATCATTTTGATCATTTCTGAAAGCAAGCTACAAAATCAAGATAACAGTGTAAGTTCTAATAGTAGAAATATTAAACTTACCCATTTTAATTACGCCAACACCATGAGGGCAATTGGTGTGTTTCAGGCAGAATTCAAATTCAAAATAATAGCCAGCTTTACATTCACACACTCTGTTATGTGTAATATTACACTGGTGCTTTTCATATTGCTGATCTCCACAGAAGACATTACAGTAGCGACATTTCTGAAGGTAGTTCCAGTACTGAGTATAATGCAAGTCTGGGCAGGGTCCGCATATTGTCGGGTGGAGACTAGTACAGTGTTTTTCCACAAATGTCCCAGGTGGACACTGCTCGCATGTTAACATCTGACCAGTTATTGCATCTCTTCTTTGGTAAGTAGGTTTGGCTTTGATTACCGCAAACACACTTGAAATATTTTTCATTAGTACAATAGTGATGATGTACTGTAGAGAAAATAACAAAAAAAGAGAATTAAATGTGATTCAAACAGTATATCATTACCATTCAGAACCATCTGAAATAATTCTTTACAAAATACTCATTCTAGGTGCCTATAACTAGAAATGATAAAGCATAAAATGCACTAACAAGGGCGAACTCAGACAATGACAAGAGTACAGATATTTCCCTTGATAATAGTTAGGATTATAGCACAATTCAGTATCGTACATTTGCCCCTTTAAAGTGATTAACGGACCACTGTCTAGTTTTGAACAAGGCAGTCTGTTGTCTGTAAATTTCAAAAAAAATCAGCTAAAATCATTTTAGTTATCTCTCTATCTCATGACGAGGAGGGATTAATTCTGGTAAATAATGTGTTTGTCTAAAAATAACAATGACTACACTTCAAAAGTAATTCATTGCTTGTGAAGTACGTTGGGACATCTTCAGGATGTGAAAGGCACTATATAAATGCAAGCTCTTCCCTTCATTCAATGAATTTTCACCATCAGCAAAGCAAATCTCAGAACTCAAACCATGGCCCATGCCCTGCCAGTTTTACACTTCTCAATAATTGTCAACCCAATGTGATCAGAACTGCTTGCTCTTCTGCTCCAGCAACACATTTGTCTTAACCCCGTGAAAGCTGTCCTGACAACAAGACGGAGCATAATAAAGCATTTGTCTGTGAGCTGCATAGTTGGTGTCACGAAGCTTTAGGGGCTGCACAGGCATGATGGGCTACATGGCCTCCCTTCTGTGCTGTCTGACTTTATGAAATAAAGTTTAAATCAATGTTCCTATTAAATTTAAATATCCCAAGTTGCGGATACCAACAGATATTGGTGTCCTGAGTGAAGATCTCATCACCAATAAGACATTGCAAAGGACCCAAAGCCCAGAGCCCACATTATTCAAAGTACCTGTATAAGCCAGCAAATAAGGCAAAACAGGACTGCACTGCATGGGCATCAGAGGCTGGGGAGCCGAGGCTCGGGCCACAGGATTGGTACTCCTGACATACTACAGGCAGACAGAAGAGGGAGCAAGTCCTTTACACAAGCTACTTCACGGGCAGTATGCAGTACAAAGGCAGGCACATGAAGTCATTACCTCATCTGTCACCCAGGTAATCCAGGGACTGCATAGAATGGGACACCAGCAAATAGACTGAATTGCCCATAGTGCAACTACAAAGAATGTTACAGTGCAGCAAATCAGTGGCTTCATTGCAGCAAGTACCTGAAAGAGCGGTCTAATTAGAATTACATTTTTTTATTAAATAAAGGAATTGCGGTCAAGGCTCCTTAAGATTCTGTTAAAAATCTAAAAATTAACGAGCAACGACATTGACATTTAACAATGCAAGGTTCGGGTGGAACCCATTTACCCAGTTCATCTACTTACCTTGGCGATCATGATGGATTTTCTCTGGGCTGATCTCATCTGCTGGGGTTCCACGTTTACTGGTGCGTTTTATGCGAATGGTCCGAGATCGCGGGGGCGTGAATGATTCACATACTTCCGTGAAAAACCAGCACGTGTTTTTTTAAATAAGCAGCAGCACTACGTGCAACAGGGAAGTGTTTGTGCAGTGTGGCAGGGACGCTTGGAATTTCCCGGGTTTCCTCATCATCACACGGGAACCATTCCACATTATCGGAATTTGGCGTCGTTAGAATTTTCTTCGACATCAAAACTGCGATTTGGTAAATACGTCATTTCTCTTGTTGTAAAGGTCATGGTTTGGAAATAACCACTTTAAGGGGCTGTGGCAGTTTAATGATAAGCCAAAGAGTATGGAATGTTTTATATATCACATTCCTTTTTTCACTTGACTTTTTTTCAGTCTCAGTTGGAAATAATGGGTTAAATCCCGAACTTGCGATCTGTTAAGTTCCAACTAGGCAGACCATCCGTTGCGACTGTTAAGTCCTCATTTAAAATGATGTGATGGCACAGAATTGGGCTCATCATCATCAAAGGCAGTCCCTCAGAATCGAGGGAGACTTGCTTCCACTCTTAGAATGAGTTCTTAGGTGGCTGAACAGTCCAATAGGAGAGCCACAGTCCCTGTCACAGGTGGGACAGATACTGGTTGAGGGTAAGGGAGGGCGGGACAGGTTTGCCGCACGCTCTTTCCGCTGCCTGCGCTTGAAACATAGAAACATAGAAAATAGGTGCAGGAGTAGGCCATTCGGCCCTTCTAGCCTGCACCGCCATTCAATGAGTTCATGGCTGACATGCAACTTCAGTACCCCATTCCTGCTTTCTCGCCATACCCCTTGATCCCCCTAGTAGTAAGGACTTCATCTAACTCCTTTTTGAATATATTTAGTGAATTGGCCTCAACAACTTTCTGGGGTAGAGAATTCCACAGGTTCACCACTCTCTGGGTGAAGAAGTTTCTCCTCATCTCGGTCCTAAATGGCTTACCCCTTATCCTTAGACTGTGACCCCTGGTTCTGGACTTCCCCAACATTGGGAACATTCTTCCTGCATCTAATCTGTCTAAACCCATCAGAATTTTAAACGTTTCTATGAGGTCCCCTCTCATTCTTCTGAACTCCAGTGAATACAAGCCCAGTTGATCCAGTCTTTCTTGATAGGTCAGTCCTGCCATCCCGGGAATCAGTCTGGTGAACCTTCGCTGCACTCCCTCAATAGCAAGAATGTCCTTCCTCAGGTTAGGAGACCAAAACTGTACACAATACTCCAGGTGTGGCCTCACCAAGGCCCTGTACAACTGTAGCAACACCTCCCTGCCCCTGTACTCAAATCCCCTCGCTATGAAGGCCAACATGCCATTTGCTTTCTTAACCGCCTGCTGTACCTGCATGCCAACCTTGATTGCTGCACGCTCTCGGCGATGAGACTTGAAGTGCTCAACGCCCTCCCGGATGCACTTCCGCCACTTAGAGTGGTCTTCGGCCAGGGACTCCCAGGTGTCAGTGGGGATGTCGCACTTTATCAGGGAGGTTTTGAGGGTGTCCTTGTAACGTTTCCTCTGCCCACCTTTGGTTCGTTTGCTGTGAAGGAGTTCTGAGTAGAGCGCTTGCTTTGCGAGTCTCGTGTCTGGCATATGGACAATGTGGCCTGCCCAGCAGAGCTGATCAAGTGTGGTCAGTGCTTCAATGCTGGGGATGTTGGCCTGGTCGAGGACGCTAATGTTGGTGCATCTGTCCTCCCGGGGAATTTGTAGGATCTTGCGGAGACATCGTTGGTGGTATTTCTCCATCGACTTGAGGTGCCTACTATACATGGCCCATGTCTCTAAGCCAGGAGCTACTACAGCCCTGTAGACCATGAGCTTGGTGGCAGTTTTGAGGGCCTGGTCTTTGAACACACTTTTCCTCAGGCGGCCGAAGGCTGCACTGGTGCACTGGAGGCGGTGTTGGATCTCGTCGTCAATGTTGGGCTAATTGCCCACCAACTGCACATCAATTACTCTGCAAAACCTTAAGGCTGGTGCAAACAGGCGCAGGAGCCTATTTGCATAGCATAATGGGAGGAGGGAGGGAGTGGAGTGAGGAATAACATTTGAGTTATCCAGAAATCAAATTAAACAAAAGCAAAACAACACAGCAATAATTTTGTACAAAGAAGAACAAATTAACAGGATCATTCGAATTAAACAACTTAAAATCAAGAGAAATGGACTGCTCTCTTCAGGTTTGCAGTTTGCCATATAAAAAAATGCACTGGAAAGAGTACAGAGAACAGGAACACGATTGATGCTAAAGAGGATGAGGCATGCGAAAGCTGCTCAAGCTGTAGGAAAGCCACAAACCTCAATACTGGTAGATCTCCTGTGGGTGTGCTTAAGGTGAGTTGGGAGATCTGTGGAGTGGATTGTTGTAGGGGTGGAGTTGGCAATGGTTCGTCGTTACAGGAAAAAAAATTGAATTTATATAGCGCCTTGCACAACCCAAAGTTCTTTATAGCCAATGAATTACTATTGAAGTGTATTGTAATGTATTGTATTGTATGTCTTGAAATGTAGTCACTGTAGTAATGTAGAAAGCACAGATTTGGTGACAAGGTGGTGACCGAGATTCTCGTGTGTGGATCTTGTAAAATAATAACTTTTATTTATATAGTGTATTTAATGTAGTAAAATGTCCCAAGGCGCTTCACAACAGTGTTACAAGACAATACAGATAAATTTGACACCGAGCCACAAAAGAAGAAATTAAGGCAGATGACCAAAACCTTTATTAAAGAGGTAGGTTTTAAGGAGCGTCTTAAAGAAGGATAGAAAGGCGGAGAGGTTTAGGGAGGGAGTTCCAGAACTCAGAGCCCAAACAGCTGAAGACACTTCCGCCGATGGTTGAGCAGTTATAATGAGGGATAATTCAAGAGGGAAGAATTTGAGGAGCACAGACATCTTGTGGGATTGTGAGGCTGAAAAAGATTACAGAAATAGGGAGGGGCAAGGCCACGGAGCGATTTGTAAACAAGGATGAGAATTTTGAATTCGAGGCATTGTTTAACCGGGAGCCAATGTAGGTCAGAAAGCACAGGGGTGATGGGTGATCGTGACTTGATGCGAGTTAGTACACGGGCTGCTGAGTTTTGGATGACCTCAAGTTTACGTAGTGTAGAATGTAAGAGGCCAGCCAGGAGTGAGTTGGAGTCGTCAAGTCTAGAGGTAACAAAGGCATGAATGAGGGTTTCCGCAGCAGAAGAGCTGAGGCAGGAGCAGAGGCGGGCAATGTTACAGAGGTGGAAAAAGGTTGTTTTAGTTATGTTGTGGATATGTGGCTGGAAACTCATTTCAAGGTCAAATATGACACCTAGGTTGTGAACAGTCTTGTTCACCCTCAGATTGATGCTAGGGACAGGGATGGAGTCAGTGGTTAGGGAACGGAGTTTGTGGCGGGGACCAAAGATAATGGCTTTGGTCTTCCCAATATTTAATTGGAGAAAATTTCTGCTCATCCAGTACTGGATTGACAATTTAGATATGGCTGTGTCCTCATTGTAAGGGATTCATTAAAGCCTTTGCGGTGTACATCAAATGACTTGGTCCTCCCAGAAGTTTCCTTTTTTTTAAAAACAACTTCTTGTACTTCGCATTTTTGTTTTATTTTGAAGTGCTTTGGCCTTTTTGGTGTAATTTTTTACCTTTGCTAGCAGCTGCTTGTTATTTATTTGATTCCATCTGCTCTGATGACAATGCAGTTGTGTTTGGGGTCGACTGCAGATACTTGGCTTGAAGGTTATGCACAAGTGACTGGACTAATTAGGTGGTTGCCTGGGTAGACAAAAAGAAAAAGGATGGTGGGAAGTATATTATCAAATGTTATTCCAAAAATGGGTCTGCTAGATTTGCTGGTGGCTGAAATAGAGATCATTGGAAATAGATCCACTTAATTAGGGAGAAAGCGGAGAAACTAGTAGGGAAGTTAACAAAAGTGTGGTGAGTTACAAATTAAGGCACGAGCTTCTCACAAGGGTAGGAAAATTTGACAATTGAAATCTATGACAAGTGTATATTATCAATTATATGATTTTGATTGATATATTATGTTCCCTATCTTATTTTTAAATGTTAAGTTCACTACTTTGTGACAAAGAAGGTGAACAAAAGAATCGGTTCCATTTTTGTCTTTTCATGGGTCAACTTTCCTCATAACAAATCAGAATTCCAACTATGTGTAGTTTTTATTTAATTTACCCATTCAAAAAGTTTGACACCGAAGTGTTACGTAGGAAAGGTAATGCTGACAGACAGCGATTGCATATAGATAGTTAAGGTAAACCCAGAACACTATTTCAAAATAAAAGACAGAACTTGTATTATATAGTCCTTTATATAGCACTTTATTACGACTCAAGCAGTCTTGCTGTGATCGCCAAGGAATTAGAAAAGTAAGCTCAGAGAATATTAGTTTAAATTAATGAAAAGTACATTTAAATAGGTATCAGGAAAAGCTTAGTGATAAATATTCGGCATAATTAGGCTGGATAATAGGCAAAAGCATTGGCGGTACTAAAAATACAGTTTGATGCTGGAGAGTTAGAGTACTATAGGGATCAACTTTGATGGGCTGCTTGACCTTTTTCTTATGTTTATATTGCGTGTGTATATTTTGGGTGATTGAAGCTTGGGCAGATACAGCAGAGGAGCGGCAAGAGACTGTAGAGGGATGTGATCGGGTCCCAGGAGAGGCGTGCGTTCGAGGCTCAGAAGAGGCGAGGGCCCAGGGACAGCACGGGCCAGCCCACATTGCGATATGTGTGCGCACTAGGTCTGTGCAGTCGAGCTGGTCTCCAGTCGGCTTGGTTAATCCTTGCCACTGGACCAAGAACCAACTCTGTCAAGCCCGTGTGGTGGCTTGTATGCAACGACCACCACACGTTAAAAAAATCCACGCACACACATCTTCCACCCTTCAAAATTTAGTTTTGGACCTGGAATTTTAAGTCCTTAGGAGGAGGCCATAGGAGCGGGAGCGGAAGTTCGGGAGACCCATAAAAGGGTGCAGCCATCAGAGGAGGTCACAGGAGCGGGAGCAACAGTTTGGGTGACCCATAAAAGGGCGCGGCCATTGGAGGAGGCCACAAGAACGGGAGCGGCAGTTCGGGAGACCTATAAAAGGGCGCGGCCGTCGGAGGAGGCCACAGGAGCAGGAGCGGCAGTTCGGGAGACCCATGAAAGGGTGCGGCCGTTGGAGTAGGCCAGGGACAGAAGGTAAACAAAGAAGTAAAAAGAAATCGAAGTGTGACGTCACAGCCAACGAGGTAAGTGATTGGCTGGTGGATTGGTGAGTATTTAATCTTTTTTTTTTTCTTTTCTTATCAGTAGGAAGCCTTTGGCATTGTTGTCAAATTAAGTTAATTTCAGGGTTAAGTCTTGGCAGGAGAGCCCAGACCCATGTCATGCTCCTCCTGTGCTATGTGGGAAATCAGGGATGCTTCCAGTGTCCCTGACGACTACGTATGCAGGAAATGTGTCCAGCTGCAGCTCCTGACAGACCGCACTGCGGCATTGGAGCTGTGCTTAGATTCACTCTGGAGCATCCGCGATGCTGAGGATGTCATGAATAACACGTTTATTGAGTTGGTCACACCGCAGGTAAAGGTTACACAGGCAGATAGGGAATGGGTGACCAGCAGGAAGAGCAGTGGAAGGAAGGCAGTGCAGGGGTCCCCTGCGGTCATCTCCCTCCAAAACAGATTTAATATTTAGGGTACTGTTGGGGAACATAGCTCATCAGGGGAAGGCAGCAGCATCCAAGTTCATGGCACCATGGGTGGCTTTGCTGCACAGGAGGGCAGGAAAAAGAGTGGGAGAGCTATAGCGGTAGGGGATTCTATTGTAAGGGGAATAGATAGGTGTTTCTGCTGCCGAAATCGAGACTCCAGGATGGTATGTTGCCTCCCTGGTGGCAAGGGTTAAGGATGTCTCGGAGTGGCTGCAGAGCATTCTGGAGGGGGAGGTTGAACAGCCAATTGTCGCATATAGGTACCAACGATATAGGTAAAAAAAAACGGATGAGGTCCTACAAGCTGAATTAGGGAGCAAGGAGTTAAATTCAAAAGTAGGACTTCAAAGATAGTAATCTCAGGATTGCTATCAGTGCCACGTGCTAGTCAGAGTAGAAATAGCAGGATAGTTAAGATGAATACATGGCTTGACGAATGGTGCAAGAGGGAGGTATTCAAATTCCTGGGACATCTGAACCGGTTCTGGGGGAGGTGGGACCAGTACAAACCAGACGGTCTGCACCTGGACCCAATGTCCTAGGGGGAGTGTTTGCTAGTGCTGTTGGGGAGGGTTTAAACTAATATGGCAGGGGGATGGGAATCTATGCAGGGAGACAGAGGGAAGTAAAATGGGGGCAGAAGCAAAAGGTAGAAAGGAGATAAGGGAAAGTGGAGGGCAGAGAAATCAAAGGCAAAAATCAAAAGGGCCACATTACAACATAATTCTAAAAGGACAAAGAGTGTTAAAAAAATAAGTCTGAAGGCTCTGTGTCTCAATGCGAGGAGCATTCGTAATAAGGTGGATGAATTAACTGCGTAGATAGCTGTTAACGGATATAATGTAATTGGGATTACGGAGACATGGCTCCAGGGTGACCAAGGCTGGGAACTCAACATCCAGGGGTATTCTATATTCAGGAAGGATAGACAGAAAGGAAAAGGAGGTGGGGTAGTGTTGCTGGTAAAAGAGGAGATTAACGCAATTATAAGGAAGGGTAGTGCTGCGGAACACCAAAGAGCAGAAAACACTAGTGGAAGTTGTGTACAGACCACCGAACAGTAGTAGTGAGGTTGGGGATGGCATCAAACAGGAAATTAGGGAAGCATGCAATAAAGGTACAGCAGTTATCATAGGTGACTTTAATCTACATATAGATTGGGCTAAGCAAACTGGTAGCAAGATGGTGGAGGAGGATTTCCTGGCGTGAATAAGGGATGGTTTTCTAGAACAATATGTCGAGGGACCAACTAGAGAGCTGGCCATCCTAGACTGGGTGTTGTGTAATGAGAGAGGATTAATTAGTAATCTTGTTGTGAGAGACCCCTTGGGGAAGAGTGACCATAATATGGTAGAATTCTTCATTGAGATGGAGATTGAACAGTTAATTCAGAGACTACGGTCCTGTACTTAAAGAAAGGTAACTTCAATGGTATGAGACGTGAATTGGCTAGGATAGACTGGCGAATGATACTTAAAGAGTTGACGGTGGATAGGCAATGGCAAACATTTAAAGATCACATGGATGAACTTCAACAATTGTACATCTCTGTCTCGCGTAAAAATAAAACGGGGAAGGTGGCTTAACTGTTGCTAACAAGGGAAATTAGGGATAGTGTTAAATCCAAGGAAGAAGCATATAAATTGGCCAGAAAAAGCAGCAAACCTGAGGACTGGGAGAAATTTAGAATTCAGCAGAGGAGGACAAAGGGTTTAAGTAGGAGGGGGAAAATAGAGTATGAGAGTAAGCTTGCAAGGAACATAAAAACTGACTGCAAAAGCTTCTATAGATATGTGAAGAGAAAAAGATTAGTGAAGACAAATGTAGGTCCCTTGCAGTCAGAATCAGGTGAATTTGTAATGGGGAACAAAGAATTGGCAGACCAATTGAACAAATACTTTGGTTCTGTCTTCACTAAAGAAGACACAAATAACCTTCCGGAAATACTAGGGGACCGAGGGTCTGGCGAGAAGGAGGAACTGAAGGAAATCCTTATTAGTCAGGAAATTGTGTGAGTGAAATTGATGGGATTGAAGGCCGATAAATCTCCAGGGCCTGATAGTCTGCATCCCAGAGTATGTAAGGAAGTGGCCCTAGAAATAGTGGATGCATTGGTGTTCATTTTCCAACATTCTATACTTTCTGGATCAGTTAATAAGGTGACACACAAGAGGTTATACAAGATTGTGGCTCATGGGATTGGGCGTAATATATTAGCATGGATTGAGGATTGGTTAATGGACAGAAAACAGTAGGAATTATTGGGGCATTTTTGGGCTGGCAGGCTGTAACTGGTGGGACACCTCAAGGATCAGTGCTTGGGCCTCAGCTGTTTACAACCCATATCAATGATTTGGATGAGGGGATTCGTCAGTTTTTAGTTTCATTAATTTCTCTAATACTATTTATTTATTAATACTAATTTCTTTAAGTTCCTCATTCTCACTAGTCCCTTGGTTCCCCACCATTTACAGCATGTTTGTTGAGTCATCTACCATTAAGTTACTCAGTCAAATGTGATATAGTATGAATCAAAGTAGCAACTAACCACAGAATTGAACTCTTGCCCGAAACTCATTGCTATTCATTTCTTAAGCGATGATATAGTATAAAAAATATGAAGAGGATATATTGCAACAATTGGTTATATAATGACCTTCAGGCTGTTGGCAAGGATGACAAGTCAACACAGACAATAACCAAGCTCACATTTGACACGCAAAACACAAGTAAAAGAATGAATGAGCCTGAGTACATGAACACGTCAGCCCTTCAGATCATAATTAAATAAAGAATTACATGGGCCCTCTGGCTTCTTGCCAAAGGCAACCTTTTGCAATGTGGATTCTATAGCCAAAATAGATGACAGGATCCAGGGAGCACAAGGCGGCGGCAAATATAAATGCATTTTTAAAACAGACTTGTAAGAGTATTTTTTTTAAATTAAATTTAAAAATAAAATAGAGTAGAATAGGGAAGGCAAAATAAACGAGGAAAAGGAAAATAGAGCAATCAGAAGTATTTATTTTTGTAGTATGGGGTTAATCTTACCATATTACTCCTGAAAAAAATTACTGCAGATGCTGGAATTCTGAAATAAATTCTAGAAGTTCTGATGAAGTCATCAATCTGAACTGTTAACTCTGTTTCACTCTCTACAGATGCTGCCTGACCGTCTGAATAATATTCCTGATATTTGAATAGCTTTATTGCTGCAATGTGTGAGTTTCTTCTGAATCATAGTGTCTGAAACTAAGGCCCCAATTTTCCCCAATCAAAAATTATAGCGCTCACTTACCTGTACATACTTTTCTTTCATCAGCGCCGAAAAAAACCCGCTAGTTTCCGGTAAACGAAAGCTGAATGTAGTGCCGGCGCTAACCGACTCCATCTCGGGGGGGGGGGGGGGGGTGGCACTAACAGTTTGCGCCTAAAATGCACTGCGCATGCGCTTAAAAAAAAACTCTGCGCATTGCGCATGTGCAGAAAAAAAACTCTGCACATGCGATGTTAAAAAGAATATCAGCATGTGTAGGGTCTGTCTGCTAGCAGCAGGTCGAGTCATCTGTGTAGAAGACTTGGAAAAGGCTGCCCTGGGTGTTTGCTGCGCTGGAGGATGCGTCCTCTTGCTGTAGTTATTTTAGCTGCCGTTTTTTTTTTAAGAAGGTGGCTACTCTTCATTCCTTGGTTTATTTTGCATTTATTATCCAGTTGGAGCTTCGATGGAAAAGGCGCGTGGGGAAGATTTCTGTCTGTTTTTATTTTGCTTGCCGTTTTCTACACCAAGGAGGAGCCTTAAAAGTAAGTTTTATTTCAGTTATATTAATTTTAATCTGCGTTTGGTCTTGCCAATGTAAAGGAGGCTTCATCGTGAGTAGGGAATACAGTATACTAAATTGAAAGTGATATGTCCTTACGATACAGTATAAATGCACACAAGGCACATACTTGCGAGACGGTCACTCTGTGACCAGTAACCTTTATTCCAGCACTGACATGATGAAGGTGGGTGGAGCTTCCCCTTTTATACCTGAAAGTCCAGGTTAAGAGTGTGTCTCACAAGTTCACCACCCAGTGGTCAGTGTTCTCATGGTGTACAACTTAGGTCAGTTTATACATGGGTACAATGACAGTTGAATACATGACATCACCTTTCCCCCCCCCCCAAAAGTCTTATTGGGATTACAGGTTAAGTCTCTCTGGTGGAGCGCCTGAGTTGGGGCTCCGGTTGTTGGGCGCTGGCCTGAGTGTCTGCTGTTTGCGGTGCCTCAGGCCTGTCCGGACTGCCCACAGTGACTGGGCTCTCCTTCACTTGGTTCCGGTGTTCGGTCACCTGTGGTGGAGTGAACTTTACATCGTGTTCTTCCTCTGCTGCTTCTATGGGGTTGCTGAACCTCCTTTTTGGTTGATCCACGTGTTTGTGGCAGATTTGTCCATTGGTAAGTTTAACTACCAGAATCCTATTCCCCTCTTTGGCAATCACAGTGCCTGCGCGCCATTTGGGCCCTGCAGCGTAGTTGAGGACAAAGACAGGGTCATTGACATCAATACATCGCGCCCTCGCATTCCCGTCATGGTAGTCACATTGTGACCGGCGCCTGCTCTCAACAATTTCTTTCATGGTGGGGTGTATGAGGGATAACCTGGTTTTGAGCGTCCTTTTCATTAGCAGCATTGCAGGTGGAACCCCTGTGAGCGAGTGTGGTCGGGATCTATTGGCCAACAGGAGGCGTGATAAGTGGCTTTGTAGGGAACCCTCTTGGATTCTGAGCATCCCCTGTTTGATTATCTGCACTACTCGTTCCGCCTGGCCGTTTGAGGCCGGCTTGAACGGTGCCGTTCTGACATGGTTGATACCATTTCCTGCCATAAAGTCCTGGAACTCAATGCTTGTAAAGCATGGGCCATTGTCACTGACCAAGACATCCGGTAGACCATGGGCGGCGAACATTGCCCGTAGGCTTTCTACCGTGGCAGAAGATGTGCTTGAATTGAGAATGTCACACTCGATCCATTTGGAGTAGGCGTCTACTACAACCAAAAACATTTTTCCCATGAAGGGACCGGCGTAGTCCACATGGATGCGTGACCATGGCTTGGCGGGCCAGGACCAGGGGTTAAGGGGGGCTTCCCTGGGCGCATTGCCCAGCTGAGCACATGTGTTGCACCTGCGAACACAAAGTTCCAGGTCTGCATCTAGCCCTGGCCACCAAACGTGTGACCTGGCAATTGCCTTCATCAAGACAATGCCCGGGTGCTCCTTGTGGAGTTCTCGGATGAATGCCTCTCGGCCCACCTGGGGCATGACTACTCGGTTTCCCCATAGTAGGCAATCAGCCTGAATCGAGAGTTCATCCTTGCGCCTGTGAAATGGTTTAAATTCCTCAGGGCATGCCTCATACGTGGCTGCCCAGTCTCCATTCAGGACACATTTCTTGACTAAAGACAGTAGCGGGTCTCTATTAGTCCAGACTTTGATCTGACGGGCTGTCACGGGTGAGCCTTCGCTTTCGAAAACTTCAACAGCCATGACCATCTCAGCAGCATGCTCGGTTGTCCCCTCGGTGGTGGCTAGTGAGAGCCTGCTGAGTGCATCGGCGCAGTTTTCCGTGCCCGGTCTGTGCTGAATTGTTTAGTCATAGGCGGCTAATGTGAGTGCCCACCTCTGTATGCGGGCTGACGCATTTGCATTTATGGCCTTGTTGTCGGCCAAAATGGACGTTAGGGGTTTGTGATCTCCAGCTCAAATTTCCTGCCAAACAGGTACTGGTGCATTTTTTTTTTACTGCATATACACATGCAGGCGCTTCCTTTTCTACCATCCCATAGCCCCTTTCTGCCTGGGACAGAGTTCTGGAGGCATAAGCTACCGGCTGTAACTGACCCTTGGCATTAACATGCTGCAACACACACCCGACCCCATAGGACGACGCATCGCATGCTAAAACAAGTTTCTTACATGGGTCATATAGTGTTAACAGATTGTTGGAGCATAACAAATTGCGTGCTCTATCAAAAGCCCTTCCTAGCTGTCCCCCCAGACTCATTTGCGACCTTTGTGTAGGAGCATGTATAGCGGCTCTAACAGTGTGCTCAATTTGGGAAGAAAGTTAGCAAAATAGTTCAGGAGCCCCAGGAATGAACGCAGCTCCGCCGTGTTATGGGGTCTGGGTGCTCTCTGGATCGCTTCCGTTTTAGACAGTAGGTCTGATCCCGTCTGCTGCTACCCTCATCCCCAGGAATTCTACTTCTGGAGCTAGGAAGACGCACTTTGCCTTTTTCAGTCGCAGATCTACCCGGTTCAGTCTGCGTAGCACCTCCTCCAGGTTGTGGAGGTGTTCTTCAGTGTCGCAACCCGTGATGAGGATGTCGTCTTGAAAAACCACCGTCCTTGGAATCGACTTGAGGAGACTTTCCATGTTTCTTGAAAGATCGCGGCGGCCGAGCGAATCTCGAACGGACATCTGTTATACTCAAACAACCCCTTGTGTGTCGTGATGATGGTCAGCTTCTTCCATTCACTCGCCAGCTCCTGGGTCATGTAAGCTGAGGTCAGGTCCAATTTTGAAAAAAGTTTGCCACCGGATAGCGTCGCAAAGAGGTCCTCCGCTCTCGGTAGCGGGTACTGGTCTTGGAGTGACACCCGATTGATGGTGGCCTTGTAATCACCACATATCCTGACCAACCCATCCGCCTTGACCACCGGCACAATCGGGCTCGCCCAGTCACTGAATTCGACTGGCGAGATGGTGCCTTCCCTCAGCAGGCGGTCCAATTCGTCTTCTATCTTTTCCCGCATCACGTACGGCACTTCTCTGGCCTTGTGGTGTACTGGCCTGGCGTCCGGGTTTTTGTGAATCACTACCTTGGTCCCCATGAAAGTGCCAATGCCGAGTTGAAATAGTGAGTCAAATTTGTCCAGGACCTGTGAGCATGATATTCGCTCCACAGAAGAAATTGCATTGACATCGCCCCATTTCCAGTTCACGACAACAAGCCAACTCCTCCCCAGCAGTGCGGGACCATCCCCCGGGACAATCCAGAGTGGCAACCTGTTCTCCGAATCTTTGTGGGTCATGACTACTGTGGCGCTGCCCAGCACCGGAATGATCTCCTTTGTATATGTCCGTAGCTGTGTGTCAATCGGCAATAATTTTGGCCTCCTGGCCATGGATGCCCACAACTTGTCGAACTGTTTGATACTCATCAGGACTGGCTGGCCCCCGTGTCTCGCTCCATTGATACTGGGATGCCATTGAGGAGCACTTTCATCATTATCGGTGGCGTCCTGGTGTATGAACTGTATATGTGCTCCACATGAACTCGCTGAACTTCAGCTTCCAGCGATTTGCCCCAGTGTCCATTTGGCCTCGTAGGGTTTACATCGGGCCCATCCTCCTCATACATCAACCTGGCTTCACGCTTCCTGCACATATGCGCCAAGTGGCCGCTGACATTGCAATTTCTGCAGGTATATTGCTGATACCTGCAAGCTCTGGCTGTGTGTTTGCCTCCACACCTCCAACATGAGCTGTTATTGGAAACAAAAGTTCATTACCAGTCGATCGTCTCTGTCTCTGTAACTGTCCTTAAACGCACCATTGACAGGTGTTGATGGCCCCATTACTGGCCGCATTGTCCCTTGCAATGGCATGAATCGCCGTTCAGCTAGCCATGGTCTCTGTTGAATTACCCCTTTGGGTTCGACTACATGCTTGGGCATGTCCGATTGCCCTTGTCTGCCTGGAGAACTGTATGCTGAGTTAACAATGTTGACTCCCTGTCCTTTTGCTGCATTTAAACCAAGATTTTTGTTAAACATCATTCTGGTCTCTTCCTCCAGAGATGGATGTCTGGGCCATCAAAGCCACCATCTCCAGGGTCAGGTCTTTGGTCTCAATCAGTTTCCTGAAAACCCCAGCGTGCCCGATGCCCTCAATAAAAAAGTCTCGCAGCATCTCCGCTCTGCATGCATCTGGGAACTTACGTAGGCTCGCCAGTCGCCGGAGGTCTGCCACGAAGTCTGGAAAGCTTTGTCCTTCTCACCGCTGGCGCGTGTAAAACCGGTGTCTCGCCATGTGCATGCTGCTCGCCGGTTTAAAGTGTTTCCCGATCAACTTACTGAGCTCTTCAAAAGTCTTGTCCGCCGGCTTCTCTGGCGCTAGAAGGTCCTTCATCAGGGAGTACGTCCTGGATCCACAAACCGTCAGATGAGCCCTGCGTTTGTCGGCTGAATCCTGTCCCAGCCATTCCTTAGTGACGAAACTTTGCTGTAGTCTCTCAATAAAATCATCCCAATCATCACCAAAACAGTACCTCTCATCTGTGCTGCTAGTGGCCATGCTCACGTGGTTTAAATCCCAGTTTCTCGTCGCCAATAATATGTCCTTACTATATAGTACAAATGCACACGAGGCCTATAATTGAGAGGTCACTCTGTGACCAGTAACTTTTATTCCAGCACTGAAGTGATGAAGGTGGGTGGAGCTTCCCCTTTTATACCTGAAAGTCCAGGTTAGGAGTGTCTCCCACAAGTTCACCACTTAGTGGTCAGTGTTCTCAAGGTATACAACTTAAGTCAGTTTATACGTGGATTACAATGACAGTTGAAAACATGACAGAAAGAATGAAATCGCTGTTTCACCTGGTAGGAACGATTGGGGCCCTGGACGGTGGAAAGGGAGGAGGTAAAAGGGCAGGTGTTGCATCTCCTCCGCTTGCACGGGCTAGTGCCGTGGGAAGGGGAGGACGTGCTGGGGGTGATCGATGACTGGACCAGAGTGTCGCTGAGGTAGCAGTCCCTGCAGAATGCTGAAAGGGGAGGGGAAGATGTGTTTGGTGGTGGGATCAGGCTGGAGGTGGTGGAATATGATCAGTTGGCAGAGGATGATCCGTTAAATATGGAGGTTGGTGGGATGTCAGGTGAGGACACGAGGAACTCTATTATGATTCTGTGAGGGAGGGGAAGCGGTGAGAGCAAAAGTGCGGGAAATGGAATGGACACGGTCGAGAGCCCGGTCAATCATGGTGGAGGGGAATCATTGGTTGAGGAAACAGGAAGAGTTATCAGAAGCACTGGTATGGAAGGTGGCATAATTGGAACAGGTGTGATGGAGATGGAGAAACTGGGAGAATGGAATAGAGTTCTTACAGGAAGCAGGGCGCGAGGAAGTATAGAAAAGGTAGTTGAGAGAGTCAGTGCGCTTGTAATGGATAGACCATGGAACTATTTGAAGAGCAGGAGTTCTCTGGTGTCTTCAGTAACATTTCTCCCTTAATGCTACAAAAACTAGTCATTCATCATTTACTATTTATGGGACTTTGCTGTGTGCAAATTGGTTGCCATGTTTGCCTATATAACAGTGCCTCTACTTCAAAAGTAATTTATTTGGCTATGAAGCACTTTGGGACATCATTAAGTGTTATATAAATGCAAGTTCTGTTTTTGTTAATGGTAGACTTCATCCAGCTGGGTGGGACTGCACTCACCTGGTTCCATTCTTATCTATCTAATCGTAGCCTGAGAATCACCTGCAATGGCTGCTTTTCCTGCTCCCGCACCATTACATCTGGTCGACCTACCATCTTCCACCATTCATAAACTTAAGTTCATCCAAAACTCTGCTGCTCGTATCCTAACTCGCACAAGTCCTGTTCATCCATCACCCCTGTTCTTGCTGACCACATTGGCTCCTGGTTAAGTAATGCCTCGATTTAAAAATTCTCATTCTTGTTATCAAATCCCTCATGGCCTCTCCCCTCCCTATCTTTGTAACCTCCTCCAGCCCTACAACCCTCATATCTACGCTCCTCCAATTCTGGTCTCTTGTGCAGCCCCGATTTTAATTGCTCCATTGGTGGCCGTGCCTTCAGCTGCAGAATTCACTCCCTAAACCTCTCTTTCCTCTTTTAAGAAGCTTCTTAAAACCTACCTCATCTGCCCTAATATATCCTTATGTCTCTTGCTGTCAAATGTTGTTTGATAATGTTCCTGTGAAGCGCCTTGGGACATTTTACTACGTTAAAGGCGCTCTATAAATGCAAGTTGTTGTTGATATTGACCATGTCCAGTCAATGCAGATAAATCAAATAAAGCAAACAGAATGCTGATTGATATTGTTAATCTATTAAACTATTACTCTGTGGTCACCATGTTGAAACCATATAGTGCCCTGGTCAGGCAATACAGAGGGGGCCACAAGACCGAATATCATGATTGGAAAAACTCTTCAGCTTTGAAAGGTGTATAAGGTACTAGGCTGAATAGGAGATATTAACCTGGAGCACTATTTAAAATTAAACCGACATTAATTTAACATGACAGATACAAACTAGAAGAAGGCAAATTCAGGGCTAATGTTTGGAAGCATTTCTTCACGTAGAGAGAGATCAATACTGTTGGGACTGATTTCTTGTTTGTTTTTGTTTAATTACTTTAAACACTAGATTACACACACACACTCAGTTGTAGTAATGCAGGATCAGATCTTTATTGAAACCTCAAACTATCCATAACTAGTATGAATGCACAAATCTTTTCATACTACACAAAATCAATATGAACAAGCTGATGTTGAGCCATCACACTATCCACAATTCCAGTGTGAGTTACTAAACTGTGTTCCTTTACATTTCTTACACCAATTTTCACCGTGGATCATACAGTCAATAAATCATAGTACACAAAGATGCATACAAATGTCAACAGAACAAACTAAACCAGATACAACTGTTCCAAGTTGTTTTACTGCTGTAGTAAAACTCTTCACATCTATTGTATTACTACAAACACAAGTTAACAAGCTTACATATTCCAGACCATTACAGATATGGCTGACTCTCGCACATTCTACTATTTTCTTTCCTGGGAAGCCATCTTTACTTTAAAACCCTCTTCCCCAATTTACATCCGATGCTCAGCAGAAAGCTGTTTTAACTTTTGACTCATCGTGTGCTGGTCTCAAGATAGCCCAGAAAGAATAGCGAGGTGCCCAAGTAGTGTGAACCCTTATTCCCACAAATACCTGTAATGGTTTTCGGGTAGAGAAGCGGAGGCAGAAACATTAGAATTCTTCAAGCAGCCAGATGCACTGATCGGGCAATCATAGGTTTCTATAAATTGCATAAATGTGCTTTGTCATCTGTACTAAGGTGAAGTTTCACCAACAGAATCAGTTATTTTGGAAAACATGATGCATCAGCAATTTTCATCTGGGGTTCAACACTTTCATGATTGATGTTAATCTCCGATTCATTTAGTTTAATCTGATAACAAACCAGTTTCAAAGTCATGCTATTTTTAAAAATAGACAAGGTAAACCCAGAAGACTATTTCAAAATAAAAGAATTTGCACTTGTAAAGTACCTTATTACATCTTCAGCATGTCTCAAAGTGATCGACAGCCAAGGAATTACAAAAGTAAGCCCAGAGAATATTAGTTTAAATTAATGAAAAGTACATTTAAATAGGTATCAGGAAAAGCTTAATGATAAATATTTGGGATAATTAGGCTGGGTAATAAAAGATAAAAACACTGGAGATTTTGAAAATATAGTTTGATGCCCGAGAGTTAGGGTATTACAGGGATGAGCTTTGATGGGCTGCTTGGCCTTTTCTTGTCTTTATTTCCTGTAATACTCTTGTTTTTAAAATCAAATTCAGTCAACAACACCACTCTAATGAGGGTTTGAAGCTTCAGTTTTCCCTGCTCCTTGGGAATGTCTGAAACTTATTGACATTAGCCAAAATATTTCCAGTTAGCTCTTCACTAACATTGAAAACTTAACTGCTGTCTGGATCAGTGATGCAGAATTGGCAGGACAACTCCATATCCGAGCTGTTCTCTCTACCACAGGTTCGGGTATCAAAAAGGAGTTACCCCAATTAGAATTCTTCAAGCAGCCAGATGCACTGATCAGGCGATCATGGGTTTCTATGAAAGGGCTAAATGCGTAAATGTGCTTTGTCATCTGTACTAAAGTATGATGCTGCAGTTTCACCAACACTTAGTGATCACCAGATAGATGAGTCAATTATTTTGGAAAACATGATGCATCACCAATTTTCATCTGGGGGTTCAGTGGATCTTAAGTGGGCGGTATGTACAGAGCTGACAGGTTTGTTTGTTATTACACAGATCTTACACAGGTGGGGCATTGTGTACAGATTGTTAACAAGTTTATTGGGTATGAAGTGAATAGTGAATGTCATGACTTCTATCATCCACTCCAAGATGTCCCTTGTAGGGAGTTGGAAGAACATGATCAGTCTTCCGAGTTCCCCCTCTCCACTCCGATTCCCACCCCCTCCCCAGTGTCGTTCTTCCCCCCCCCCCCCCCAACCCACCCTCTTCCTCCCCCAGGCACTCTCCTCCACCTCCCTCACCCCCAGCCACCCGCTGTCGCTCGGGGCCTGGGGCTCAGTGGGAGGCTTGAGGCCCAATCGGAGGCTCGGGCTCAGCGGGTGGCTCGGGATCCGGTCGGAGGAGCAGGCACGTGGGAGGAGCATCAGCTCGGTCAAAGAACCCGTGGAGAAACAACGTGGTCGGACTGATCGCAGGGTCCCACTTCCGGTTCCGGGTGAGAGGCATCGGAGGCAGAGTCTCAAGAGGATGGAGACGCAGAAGGACAGAAAAAGTGCAGTACAAATAGTCAGTCCCATTTTTAAATAGATTGTAGTATTTTCTCATATTAGGCAAGAATATAAATGGTCTAATAAACCCTTATTTACTCCTTTATTAATGAACTATAATAAAAATGTTATCAATCTCTCTCACCCCCCCACCCCCCAAGTCGCTCTCACTACCAGTCTCCTCCCCCCCCACAGCGATCTCAGGCCGGCAGACTCTGGCCTCTCTGGTGGGGGTGGAGCTTGGCAGCCACGCTCGCGTGTGCACAACTCAGGAGCCGAAGATTCCAGAGTCGGAAGGCCTCCTCCGCCCGCTGCACTCCGCTCCCGCCACTGCCGAGAAAAGTGGGATGAAACTCCCGCCCACTCTGCCTCAGCGGCACCAGGCGGAAAAAATGATGCACCGCCCGGGGACCGCCGAAAAACAGGCGGAACTTGTGTTTCACCAAATTCGGGTCCCTGGAGTACTGTGTACAGTATTGGTCTCCTTATCCAAGGAAGGATATACTTGCCTTAGAGGGAGTGCAACAAAGGTTCACTGATTGGTGGGATGGGGTGGAGAGAGAGAGAGAGAGAGAGAAAGAGGGGGGGGGGGGGGTCCTATGAGGAGAGATTGAGCAGACTAGGCCTTATATTCCCGAGAATTATATACAATATAATGGGAAGTTTTTATATCTGTACCTTACAGTCTCCAAGAACTAATTTGATTTCAGTGTTAACCAATAATTGATTGCTTTTCATCCAGAATAGTTTTATGACATTTGAATCACTGCACAGGACTTTAAAAAACAGCAGATTTTAATTTATGCAAAATTGCATGCTAAATATATACCCCAGAGGGTTGTGGATGCTCAGGCATTGGCAGAGAACGATAGACTTTTGGATACTAAGGGAATCAAAGGATATGGGGACAGTCTGAGAAGGTGTTGAGGTAGAAGATCAGCCATGATTTTATTGAATGCCAGAGCAGGCTCGAAGGACTGAATGGCTTACTCCTGCTCTTATTTCTTACATTTTCACCCCCCTATCTAGCCGTCCACTCATTTCATGCTCTGGCACTCCATGGGAGTTTGTGTCTGTGAGGTGGGGGGGGGGGGGGGGGGGGAAGAGGAATGAAGATGATGGATGTGCCAAACCATAACAGGATGGGATAGGATTAATGGACTTGCTGATCTTTATTTGTCCTTTTACATATATTCTTTCTTTCTACGTACCTGAAAGAGAACATCTCTCTTTTCTCATATTTATGTCCATGAATCCAATGAGAAACCACCTAATACCGACAGTTTGTTAAAATATTTTTTATTCATGTACTCCAAATGAAGCGATCAGTTACAAAAATCGGAATCTCCCTGGAATAAAGTGTACGATTAATTCAAAAAGTTACTTTCAGACATTTTGACATTGTCTTTAAAAAAAAAGTTTAAATAGGATAGTTTATGCCTAAAGAAAACACTATTTTATGGAGAAATAATTTCCTTGATATTAGTTATGCAGAATACAAGCTCAATCAAGAATGTCCTTTGTGAAAAGACTGTCCATCACTTCATTCACAGGCTGTGCATCATCTGTCCAAAAGAAAACTTGCCTCAAGTATCTTCTGTTGGTGGTTTCTTTGCACCGTGGGCACTTTTTATTTTTCTGGAAAGATGATAGGACAATAAAATGTTTGGAAAGGGTGCTGCATTTTAACACAATTATATTTTGAACCTTGGACTGCTGACCGATTCAGGGGAATTGACCGTCTTTGGTCCATGCAATTTTGTTCAGCTCACACAATGACAGTGTGAAATAACTACAATAGAGTAAAAAAAGGTTGTAATGTCAGAATAACCTTAAAGTAATATTAGTCTTATAGAAATAACACAAAAATGTCTTTTTCAACCTCTCCTATCTCGCTGTCCTACCTAAGCTACTTATTTTTTTTATTAAAAAGAATACAATCTCTTGGCTTCTCATCATCCATTTTGGAGGTGGGAGCAAGAATGAAAAAATAAAGGTTCAGTTTTTTTTTAGCCAAGTTCAGATACTGAAGATTAATGTGGTTGTAACTAGGTTAATCTTGGATATGTTTTTGTATTTCAAAACATAGAAGAGGTTGAATAAGGGCCCTTAGAATACAACAGTGTCTCAATGAATAAATGTTACTGTGGTGCTGGAATCATTATTTGACTTAAACTCAAATAACATCACTATTCCTTTCCCCCAAAAGTACTTAAGGTTCAACATGAATTGAATAGACAGATAACACTAAAAAATTATAAATAAACCACCCATCTGGTTCTGAATGTACATGCACCAAGTAACTGCATTTTCAGCCTACTGCGAACTTTCTCAGATTTGATCACTTTTTAGCTAGTGTTCTGGTTTCCAAAAGTATATGTAGAGCAAATATATAAAAATTACAACATCTTCATTGCTAAGCAGGCTCTTTTTTTAACTAATAAATTAAAAAGCTAGTCTAACCTTCAACAACTGCTTCCAGCAAGACATGCAGCAGATGAATTCACAGGATTGACAATTAAATGGCACTGTTGCATCAATCCTGCAAAGTATGCAGTGGAAACCTAGCAGAATATGTTGCAAAGTTTATAACATTTCTTTTGAAGAAAAGAAGAACTACAATTCATATAAATTAGCTGGTCTTGATGTCACATGTTTCAGTGTGTTCTATGCAGAAACAAATAAGCACTTCAAGCAGCAGATGCCAGTAAAGGGGCATCTTTGCTCTTCTGGAGAATTTACAGATAGACTCATAGGATTACATAGGATATACGGCACAGAAACAGGCCATTCGGCCCAACCAGTGCATGCCAGCATTTATGCTCCACTCGAGCCTCCTCCTGTCTTTCCTCATTTGCTGGATGCCCATAGTACAGTACATGCAACATCTGCTATAGCAGAAACAAGTCTGGAGCTGTTTCAGGTATTTAAAAAGAACAGCAATTAACCAGTGACATAATGACAATTTTGGGTGAACAGACCATTAGAAATGAAAAGATCGGGCTCAACGTCTGGTACGTGTGCTCAGGTTTTATAGGTCAACATGACATAGGATGGGAGTTAACATATGCAGTACATAATTTGACCATCTCTGTGTGTGCCTGATTAGTGTAAGCTCCAACAATGCAACTTCAAAAAGGAGAAACACCACTGAAACAAAATCGAATATTTAAAGACAATAATACTCAGTCTAAAAAAACATAAAAACACAAAACTGAAGAACACAGATGAGCTTTTAAAAGTTAAATTTAACCATCTGATTTTAAAATAAGTACTAATTGAGGAGCGTTCATGTTTGGAAAAACAGGGAGTCCAAGAGTGATCAATAGCTTGTTTCATTCTGTATATTGATCAGATAGTGTTAGGCACTTCAAAATTCAGTACCGGCTAAGAATGTTAAACCTCAAAACTACATGGGGGCAGAGAATGCAGCAGTACCGTCAGCAAATCAGACTGCACGAGCTGCTCATTAAATAATCACCAACTCTGCACTTTTTAATAAGCAGCTTTTATTGATGTGTTACATCACAATTCGCCCTATAGTAATATAAAACAGATTTCATGTTTTCCTGTGTATACGCAGCTTTCACATGATTGTACTTCAATCTGTTTCAGCCATTTTGAACATTAATGGTTGGCAATGAATAATTGAACTCTACAATTTTTTTTGAACCCTGAAAAACTTTTAAGAAAAGCAGGGGAGTTCACCTGATTACGGCCAACGTTGGGAAGTCCCGAGGAAGAGAATGGCGCTGTATAAATGCAAGTTCTTTAATTATTTACTCTTTCCTAAAACTACGTTGTAATAAAGGAAATTATAATTATGACCACTATTTGCTACTACTCTTAAACAGCAGCCCGCCCGCCCGCCCCATAACTGAACCTCGCATCTGGAAGTTCTTCCTCACTGAAAGATGGAATGGACTTCCAAATTGGGTAGTGGAGGCGAAAACCCTGGCATATCATTTAACAATTTAGATGCTGCAATTGGCAGAACGTCAAATCTTTCTGGATGGATGGGCTGAATGGCTTAGTCATCCATAATTATGTATCTTGTGATTTTGTGAATCCAATAATTAACATCAAATTATTGCTCTATTAAGGAGCCTTCCTTCATGGCAAGTCACCATAAAATAAAGCCACCATATTGTCTCAGACATTAAAAGAAACCTTGAACTTGTTGAAAGACAGCATAAGATAATATGCAATGGAACTTGTAAAAAAAAGAATAAGTGAATCTCACCCGAATTGTACGCCTTGTGTTTTTCAGTAAACCAATGAATCCTGTTGCTTATCCTCTGGGTATTCACTTGGTTTTCTTAAAATGGACCCTTTGGTTTTCATCGAGGTGAATGAACAATTTGCAAGCAAGTTTGTTTGCTTTAAAAAAACTGCATTTATATAGAGCTTTCATGACCTCGGTACATCCCAAAGTACTTTTAAAGTGCAGTGCCTGTTGTAATGTAGTGAAGTGAATGAACAATTTGCACACAGTAAGCTCCCACGAACAGCAATGAAATAAATGACCAAATCATGTTTTAGGTATTGGTTGGGGTTAATTGTTGGCTAGGACATTGGGAAAACTCTTTTGCTCTTCTTCATGGTATCTTTTAAGCTGAGGGGGCAGACGGGTGCTTGTTTTAATGTCTCATCCCAGAGAGGGAAGCAAGAGTGCTACCACCGAGCCATAGCTAACATTGCAAGAATAGGACACTTTGTCTGGAAAAGGGGAAATGGTGGGAAAGGAAAA
The DNA here is from genome assembly GCF_044704955.1 of Pristiophorus japonicus. Taxonomy (NCBI): domain Eukaryota; kingdom Metazoa; phylum Chordata; class Chondrichthyes; family Pristiophoridae; genus Pristiophorus; species Pristiophorus japonicus. The sequence continues at coordinate 139,856,401 of NC_091988.1, forward strand.
AGCCTAAAAGTAGTAGTTAAAAAAATTTTTTTTGGGGGGGGGGTGTGGGGGAGAGAATTTCAGGTTTGCACACTATCTACTTAGAAGTAGTATTTTAGTCAACTGGAGCTCTGTTCTGGAATATATTAATTCATGCATCTTACCAAACTTCAACTTCATATCGGAGGAGAAAGGCAGCAATGATTCATTTGTTGATGGGGGTCGTATGCTTTTCCTTCCCATCTCTCGAACTTCGGAGGGACAGCTTTTTACCAAATTGTCATTAATACAGTGTAAAGTGCTTGGTGTCTCTGAGACACTCGAGGGCTTTGGTTTTCCACTGCTTGGAAAGAATGCTGAAATCTTGCTTTGCGTCATTCCAGATACTTCAGCTATTAAAAATATCACAATGGGTCAAAAACTTGTGACAGGATGTTCAGATATACTTAAACGTTAGATAACTAAACATTAAAATGTGACTGCTCCACCTTGGGTATCTACCCATGGAAAACTCAAACGGAGTGACTCCTGCCAACGAAACGGAAGCTGCACGTTAGCATTCTGCACATAACGGTCAGGTCTCAAATTAAAAAAAAATAATGTTCACGACAACAGATGGATGATCTGAGAAATGCTGAAGCACATCACTAATTAAAAAGTAGGACCTCAAAAGTAGTAATCTCAGGATTGCTACCAGTGCCATGTGCTAGTCAGAGTAGGAAACGCAGGATAGCTCAGATGAATAAGTGGCTTGAGGAGTGGTGCAGAAGGGAGGGATTCAAATTCCTGGGACATTGGAACTGGTTCTGGGGGAGGTGGGACCAGTACAAACCGGACGGTCTGCACCTGGGCAGGACCAGAACCAATGTCCTAGGGGGAGTGTTTGCTATTGCTGTTGGGGATTGGTTAAACTAATATGGCAGCGGGATGGAAACCTATGCAGGGAGACAGAGGGAAGTAAAATAGGGGCAGAAGCAAAAGATACAAAGGAGAATAGTAAAAGTGGAGGGCAGAGGAACCCAAGGCAAAAATCAAAAAGGGCCACATTACAGCAAAATTCCAAAGGGACATAGAGTGTTAAAAAGACAAGCCTGAAGGCTCTGTGCCTCAATGCAAGGAGTATTCGGAATAAGGTGAACGAATTAACTGCGCAGATAGCAGTTAACGGATATGTTGTAATTGGCATCACGGAGACATGGCTCCAGGGTGACCGCTGGGAACTCAACATCCAGGGGTATTCAACATTTAGGAAGGATTGACAGAAAGGAAAAGGAGGTGGGGTGGCGTTGCTGGTTAAAGAGAAAATTAATGTAATAGTAAGGAAGGACATTAGCTTGGATGATGTGGATTCAGTATGGATGGAGCTATGGAATGCCAAAGGGCAGAAAACGCTAGTGGGAGTTGTGTACAGACCACCAAACAGTAGTAGAGGTTGGGGACAGCATCAAACAAGAAATAAGGGATGTGTGCAATAAAGGTACAGCAATTATCATGGGCGACTTTAATCTACATATTGATTGGGCAAACCAAACTGGTAGCAATGCGGTGGAGGAGGATTTCCTGGACTGTATTAGGGATGGTTTTCTAGACCAATATGTCAAGGAACCAACTAGAGGGCTGGCCATCCTAGACTGGGTGATGTGTAATGAGAAAGGACTAATTAAGAAACTTGTGCGAGGCCCCTTGGGGAAGAGTGACCATAATATGGTAGAATTCTTTATTAAAATGGAGAGTGTCACAGTTAATTCAGAGACTAGGGTCCTGAACTTGGGGAAAGGTAACTTCGATGGTATGAGACGTGAATTGGCTAGAATAGACTGGCGAGTGATACTTAAAGGGTTGACAGTGGATAGGCAATGGCAAACATTTAAAGATCACATGGATGAACTTCAACAATTGTATATCCCTGTCTGGAGTAAAAATAAAATGGGGAAGGTGGCTCAACCGTGGCTAACAAGGGAAATTAAGGATAGTGCTAAATCCAAGGAAGAGGCATATAAATGGGCCAGAAAAAGCAGCAAACCTGAGGACTGGGAGAATTTTGTAAGATAGCAGAGGAGGACAAAGGGTTTAATTAGGAGGAGGAAAATAGAGTACGAGAGGAAGCTTGCTGGGAACATAAAAACTGCAAAAGCTTCTATAGATATGTGAAGAGGAAAAGATTAGTGAAAACAAACATAGGTCCCTTGCAGTCAGATTCGGGTGAATTTATAATGGGAAACAAAGAAATGGCGGACCAGTTAAACAAATACTTTGGTTCTGTCGTCACGAAGGAAGGCACAAATAACCTTCCGGAAATACTAGGGGACCGAGGGTCTAGTGAGAAGGAGGAACTGAAGGATTCCTTATTAGGTGGGAAATTGTGTTCGGGAAATTGATGGGATTGAATGCCGATAAATCCCCGGGGCCCGATAGTCTGCATCCCAGAGTACTTAAGGAAGTAGCCCTAGAAATAGTGGATGCATTGGTGATCATTTTCCAACAGTCTATCGACTCTGGATCAGTTCTTATGGACTGGAGGGTAGCTAATGTAACGCCACTTTTTAAAAAAAGGAGGGCGAGAGAAAACGGGTAATTGTAGCCTGACATCAGTAGTGGGGAAAATGTTGGAATCAGTTATTAAAGATGAAATAGCAGCACATTTGTAAAGCAGTGACGGGATCGGTCCAACTCAGCATGGATTTATGAAAGGGAAATCATGTTTGACAAATCTGCTAGAATTTTTTGAGGATGTAACTGGGTAGAGTGGACAAGGGAGAACCAGTGGATGTGGTATATTTGGACTTTCAAAAGGCTTTTGACAAGGTTTCACCCAAGAGATTGGTGTGCAAAATTAAAGCACATGGTATTGGGGGTAATGTACTGACATGGATAGAGAACTGGTTGGCAGACAGGAAATAAAGAGTCGGGATAAACGGGTCCTTTTCAGAATGGCAGGCAGTGACTTGTGGGGTGCCGCAGGGCTCAGTGTTGGGACCCCAGCTCTTTACAATATACATTAATGATTTGGATGAGGGAATTGAGTGTAATGTCTCCCAAGTTTGCAGATGACACGAAGCTGGTTGGCGGTGTGAGCTGTGAGGAGGATGCCAAAAGGCTGCAGGGTCACTTGGACAGGTTAGGTGAGTGGGCAAACGCTTGGCAGATGCAGTATAATGTGGCTAAATGTGAGGTTATCCACTTTGGTGGCAAAAACACAAAGGCAGATTATCTGAATGGTGGCAGATTAGGAAAAGGGGAGGTGCAACAAGACCTGGGTGTCATGGTACATCAGTCATTGAAAGTTGGCATGCAGGTACAACAGGCAGTGAAGAAGGCAAATGGTATGCTGACCTTCATAACTAGCGGATTTGAGTATAGGTGCAGGGAGGTCTTACTGCAGTTGTACAGGGTCTTGGTGAGACCTCACTTGGAATATTGTGTTCAGTTTTGGTCTCCTAATCTGAGGAAGGACGTTCTTGCTATTGAGGGAGTGCAGCGAAGGTTCACCAGACTGATTCTGGGATGGCAGGACTGACATATGAGGAGAGTGTGGATCGACTGGGCCTGTATTCACTGGAGTTTAGAAGGATGAGTGGGGATCTCATAGAAACATACGAGATGAGGAGAAACTTCTTCACTCAGAGAGTTGTTAACCTGTGGAATTTCCTACCGCAGAGAGTTGTTGATGCCAATTTATTGGATATATTCAAGAAGGAGTTAGATATGGCCCTTACGGGCTAAAGGGATCAAGGGGTATGGAGAGAAAGCAGGAAAGGGATACTGAGGTGAATGATCAGCCATGATCTTACTGAATGGTGGTGCAGGCTTGAAGGGCTGAATGGCCTACTCCTGAACCTATTTTCTATGTTTCTGTAAGGTTTCATTAATGTTACTATAGTTTGATTGTTAGTATAGTTGGGTTAATTTTACTGGTGATTTTTCCAGTTTAAGAACCGCTGGCTCGAAGGACAAGCCACAACTTTTGAAAATAAGCTCACGGTTCAAATTTCTAACAAAATTCTCCAAATTCGCTTCTTTATTCCTCATTTTAGGAAGTCCGGCGACAATACTGTGCATGTTCAACTACTTCCGGTGCGTTGGCTCAAATCACAACGTCACTGGACTTTATGGGCTCAATTTTCCCCAGTATTTGTGCTGTTTTTTTTGGAGTAGGCTGCTTTTTCTGGCATAACTTAAAAATCCCCAGTTTCCCCAATCAATTTGTACCAGCATAACTGACTTAGTTACTTTTTTTTAGGTAAGTTTTTTTTTCTCAAAAGGGGGCGTTACCAGCCACCTATGCCAGTTCTGACCATTTAGGCAACTTTGCCCAGCTAATAGTTACTCCATTTCTACTTAGGCCAGCGTATGTGGCCACTCGAGAAAACCCTTGCAGAGAGTTAAAGAAATCGGCACAGGTATGGAAATCGGCGCAGGTAAGTGCAGCAAATGCCCGGACAGCAGCAGCAGGAAAGGTAAGAGAGAGGGGGAGAGAAGGTGGGGGTAGGGAGAGAGGGAGAGGGGTTGGGGGGAGACTTTCGGGTGTAGTTAGGTGTGGGGGCCGAGAGGGAGGAGACCACTCAGCCTTGGGCTAGGGGTGGGGGAAATGGACCGGGAGGCCAGTCGGCCAGGGCTAGGGGCGGGAGAACGCACCGGCAGGAGAATCGAACTGGTGGGGACCGAGAATGGGACTGGACCGGCAAGCTGCTATTTTGTGTTTTGCAATTCTGTGTTGCGAGGTGGCTGCATGCTTGCGTCCCCGGTTACCATGGCAGCCCAATCTTTTTGGCTCAGATCAAGGCTTCACCCTCCTCGGGATAGGCCACGCCAAAATGAAGAGATCCTAAGGGGAAACTTATAACACTTTTTTTTGGGCATACTTGGGCCACAAAAAATCGGGCGTTTCTCTTCAAGTACACCAAAAAAATGCTTTGAGGAAAATTGAGCCCTATAAAAACTGCTGTGTATTTGCTATTTTATTTTTGGCGAAAAAAAGACTTTAAAGATTATTAGCATGGTTACAAGATGTAACAGCATGATTAGTTCACTATAGTTTAAAGCCTCATAAAAGGGTTTAATTTCCTCTTCTGTTGAAAGCTCCATTCCCAAAAGTCATCCCATTCCAAGTCAACTTTCCTATTATTCTCCTGAGAAACTTTTCCCAGTTTAATATTTATTGAAACCTAAGTACCTTCCTGTTCAGCTAACTTCCCCACCTATTTACAAGACTCATCATGCCTCTTATTTCAAGAGGTGGCCAGATTTTTGTTTTTGGAGAAAACAAAATATTAAGGTGGAAAAAAATGAAACCATCTTGATACTATTCATTTTTATAAATTTGCAATTGATGTGACTGCTTTCCACAAAATATCTCATTGTTTTCAATCGCCTCAGCTTGGCAATACTGTAGCAAAGAGAAGTCAATGCTGCAGATGAGTTTATTAGGCAAAGATCACCACCAGATCACAGAACTTTCAACTGGCTGGGATAGGAGTGTTTAAGGCTTAAAACAACCTAATTAATGTAAATAAATAATAATACATTTTTGGGGGGAGCTGTTCTTGTCCGATATAGCAAGAGAAGAAAGAAAAAGTGAAAGATTTTAAAGATGGAAGTGTTATGATAGAATATTTTAAGTTAGATAGAAAAAGAGCAATACTAGTGAAGACAAAATAATCAGGGAGAAAGGGTAATTAAAATCTTCACATTTAAAAAGTGCTGAATATTACAGTAGTAAAGCTACTCCTGCTTTGAGTGATGTTATGACTGAAATATTAATATTTACTTCAGTATCACAATCTGAGTGCTGAAAAAGCAAGAACCAGCTAGTCCATGGAAAATGTCACTTCTTTGTAATCCAAGGGTTAAAACATTATCGACAGCAAACTGAAGTTACAGAAATAAAAAATACTTACAATAAATATGCAGTTTGCTGGCTAAGAGATTATCTTGTGAAAGATAGTAAATGGCCATCATAGATGCTAGGATATTCTTACCATTCTCATCACTCTGGTTTTCAGTCAGCACTGTATGTTTAGGGAGTTTCTCTTCCGTCTGGTTCAGAATTCCCCCAAGTCTCTCAGGCTGTTGCTCCTTCTCAATGAATTGCTTACAGTCTGTTCCTGTCAGCTCTTTGCACATCTGGTTAAACTGCTGTTTGTGATGTGCTCTAACAAATATATAAAATTCTGCAAACATATAATTAGCAAACATTGCCAGGATTTCATTTTAAATCAAAAATAAACTGCTTGCACACCAAATTCTTTTCAATGGCACAAATGTAGTTCTCTTGAAGCAGAGCTGTGAGCACTGCATAAACAAGGTATCAACAGAATTTTCTCTAAATTTTGATTGCCCATTTTGATTGCCACTGACACGGTCCTTGGCCCCCTCCTCTTTCTCATCTAAATGCTGCCTCTTGGTGGCATGGGCCAGCTTCCACATCTACGCTTATGGTACCCAGCTCGAGCTCTTCAACCCCCTCTTTCAACCCCTCCACTGCCCCTGAGCAATAGATTTTTGTAACAGCATCATGGGATATGGATCAAAGGCTGTAAATGGGGAGAGTTCAAGACACTAAATGCAAGTTGATGATGATTGGAAGTCAGCACAGGCAGCTTAAAGTAAGCCCATCTCTGAAGACTTTATGACATTGACTATACCAATAGTTGGTCTTAACAAATTAGGTCGACCGTGATTACATTAATTGAAGAGGATATCGTTAAGAGCAGAGTACTTTCAATATTTCTCATTGAACATAAAGCTGAAGAACTTTCTACTGTGAAGCTTCTTGGGAGGCCTTCTATGCGACAGGTACTATATAAATGCAACTTGTTGGAGCTAGAAAGCAGCAGTTCATACACTTCCTTCAAAACTTTCACAGATTGAAGCTATCTGAAGAGACCCAAGCAGGAGTTCTCAGACTCTGCTATGCAGTCCATATAAAAACAAGCATCCTGGTTTAACAATATCTTGGCTATTTACAGAGATTTTAAGCATATAAATGAAGGGAAGAACATACCATGGTTACAAAAAACAGGTGACATGCAATCAACACATGTCTCCTATTCTGAATCTAAATTAATGGAGCACATGCAATTAATATCGAACACAGAATCCAGATTAAAGGGGAACATGTAATCATCATCAAACTCTTTCTGAATCCCGATTAAGTCACGGATACTGATTGCAGGCTTGATGTTGGACTTGTGTCTGGGAGTGGTATACGTGTGACCCCCCCCCCCCCCCCACGCAACCCATGGAAATATTGTGACACTCAGCAACGTAAACACGTAAGTTTTGATTCAAGAGTTTAAACACTCACTAGAGTAAATAAAGTGTGCGTACTTCTTGATCCGTACAGCCTTTGTGCAATCACTAGGGAATATAGTGGTTTCCAGGAAAGAATCATGAATAACTACATGCAGTTTTGGTTTCCATATTTACGAAGGGATGTAATTGCTTTGGAGGCAGTTCAGAGACGGTTCACTCAGTTGATTCCGGAGATGAGTGGTTGACTTATGAGGAAAGGATGAGTAAGTTGGGCCTCTACTGATTGGAATTCAGAAGAATGAAAAGAGATCTTATTGAAACGTATAAGATTATGAGGGGGCTTGACAAGGTGAATGAGAGAGGATGTTTCCACTGCTAGGGGAGACTAGAACTAGAGGGCATAATCTTAGAATAAGGGGACAACCATTTAAAACTGAGATGAGGAGAAATTTCTTCTGAGGGTTGTGGATCTGTGGAATTCGCTGCCTCAGAGAGCTGTGGAAGCTGCGACATTGAATAAATTTAAAACAGAAATAGACAGTTTCTTAAACGATAAGGGAGTAAAGGGTTATAGAGAGCGGGCAGGAAAGTGGAGCCGAGTCCATGATCGGATCAGCCATGATCGTGTCGAATGACGGAGCAGGCTCGAGGGCCTGTGTGGCCTACTCCTGCTTCTATTTCTTATGTTCTTATAACCTAGAAGCTAGACAACTGTATAGCAGAGAGATAGATGCAGCATTGTATAACTACTCGCTGAACAGAGATAGGGCCCGAAATTCATCAGGACGTAAGGTCTGCCCATTTCTCAGCGGTGCGTCGTTTAAAACCGCCAGAATATCGCAGAGATCGAAGAGCTAGTTTGGTGGAATTTTTTTCGGCGGTATGCGAACGATGTGCAGCGGGCGGTATGCAGTATTATAGTCAATCAAGATCGACTGCCTTGTCGATGGACGGTGAGTGTGGCACTGCGCATGTGTGAATTTTTTTGGGGGTGGCTTTTTTTTCCCAGATACTTTTCCCCCGCGATTTCGGGGGTCAGGTGTCACCTGCGCATGCGCAGAGAGTTGAAGTCGAGGGAGAGAGACTGAGAAGGAACAGCAAAGTATTCAAGGGTCAGTTGGTTTAATCACAGATTCCAGAGTCAAAAAATATTAACAAATAATAATTATACAACATCAACAATAATAAAACATGTTTTATAAATCCAAATCATATAATAAATATAAATATAATGGAAACAAGTTGAAGTGCCGGATAATTGAGGAGGATGGGTGGTTGAGGGCGCCCGCCTTCGACAAGACGGAGCTACCTGCCCTGCTGGCGAACATCCACGGAGAGATACTCCGACTTAATGAAGGGTGGTTGTGGAATCCCCACAAAAGCGTACAACAGAATATGGGACAAGATCGGGGAAACTGTGTCCTCAACAAGAACAATGGTACGCACTGGGGAAAGGTGTCATAAGAGGTGGAATGACCTGGTGAGGGTAGCAAGAGTGAGTAATGATTATATTTATACACCCCCCATGTGCCATGAAAATGTAGATTCAGTGTCACATGGATGATGTTATTTATCCCGAGGTTACGGCAATGTATTTGTGCTTTCAGGCAATGACAAGAGGATCAACGCAGTGTTTTGATATGTGTGTGTGTGTGTAGTGAACCTGTGTGTCTGCGATGGTAAATGGATTGAAGATTTTTACTTTCATTTACTTCACTTTCTGCAAAAGACGACATCTGCAATAGCAGCCGATCAGCGGTGTACGGGGGGAAGGACCCACAACCCAAGTACCATTGATGGAGATTGAAATCCGTGCCCTGTCGCTGGTCAGGGATAGCAACCGTGCTACCACCGATGTTGGAGCTGACCCATCCACACAGGATGGTCAGTTCAATACAATCCCCGGTCTGTGTTGCGGTCCTGTGTCATGTAATGTAACTATAATCTTGGCCTCATGTAATGTAATGCAAGTTTATTGCACTGTACTGCAATGGTGGGGGCATGTAACGCAATGCATATGTATATGTATTGTTGTCTGCGATATGTAATGTAGTAATGCAGCAGTGGACATTTAAGTAAGACTGCGCTACGTCACTGTACTCATGTAACCCTGACCCCTTCCCTGGTGCTAAGCATTTTAAAATGTTGTTTTGTACTTCCAGACTCTGAGGATTCAGACTCTGAGGATTCAGACCAGACCTACACGGAGACCAGACGACAGACCCACTACCTCCACCTCTGGCGTCACCCAATCCTCTCCCAACTTCACCCTGCCAGAGATGAGGAAGAGGAAGAGCAGCTGATCCTGGAGCGAATGGAGGTGCGGGTGGAGACGGAGGAGGATACACTAGTTCCATGTAGGCCAGCTGAAACATCCTCCACCACTGACTACTATATTCATGGGATTCCCCCAGGTCTCCTGATTCTGCAGAACGAAGCAGTGCGCAGCAACGCACCCCCAGCGTTGCATCGTCTTTGCTGCAGTGTACAAAAAAGGTCCGTTGCTGCAAGACAGATAGGTGCGCCCGTCACAGGCCAGCATCGACATAGGTCGAAAGCTGCTCAAGGCCATAGCTACGATAGCCAGAAACAGCGCGGCGCATTCAGAACAGCAGTCGGAGGAGATGTTGTGTCTGATCACCGTGATGGAGCGAACCACCGAAGCTATGCGGCAATCGACTGGATCGGGACATGACGCGGAATCCCCCCGTGCCATAGTAGTCGAGTCGAGAGCACTTGAGGGCAACGAGCTGCCAGCAGCTTCCAGCTCTCCGGATCACGAGCCTCTCCTGAGGCCCCATTTATTGCGCCTGCAATGTCTGACCCCCAAAGACAGCAACAGCACTCTGGGTGCGGTGCAGCAAGCCGGCTTGGTACCACCAAGTGTTCATTGTTCATTTAAAATAGTTGAAGTTTGATTTTTAAAAGTTTATTTCAAGTTGTTAAAAGTTGATACAGTTGTTCAAAGTTATAGTTAGAAGTTTTACAATTGTTATATATTTTTTACATTTTTACATAAACGTTTCAATTGAATTTAAGCACTCTTGTATAGTGTCAAACTTTTGGGGTAACAGTCATCAGGGTCCCAAACACAGCTCTCCAAATTCAAGCAAAGCGTTCATTTATGAGCTGGTGATGTAACGATTTTGCAGTGGCATACGCTCCGCGTGCCTTCCGCTGTGGTATTGGGAGTGGGTGGTGCCATGGGTTCATCTGGAAGCTCCTCATCCTCCTCCCCATCATTTTCCTCTTCTTCCTCTTCCATCTCCTCAGGTGATCCCGCAGTCCCGTGGCAATTCCTGTCCCCACATGATTGCTAAATTATGCACCATGCAGCACACCGCTGTGAACTGAGCAACCTGCTCAGGGTGGTATTGCAGCCTGCCTCCCGAGTGGTCCAAGCATCGAAAGCGCTGCTTCAGCACTCCAATTGTCTTTTCGATAATATTACATGTGGTTATACGGCTCTTATTATATCGTTGCTCAGCTTCTGTGTGAGGGTTCCACAGGGGGGTCAAGAGCCAGGTGGCGAGGCCGTACCCTTTGTCCCCCAGCATCCAGCATTTACCTTGTGGCTCAGACTTCAACAGGTCAGACACAGTGCTCTTATGCAAGATGTGCGCATCACGGATGCTCCCTGGAAAGTAGGCATTCACTACCATTATGCGCTGCGTACGGTCACATACGAGCTGCATGTTGAGGAGTGGAATCCCTTATGGTTTCGGTACACCTCTGCCTGCTGTAATGTGCTCGCAGGGCAATATGGGTACAGTCAACGGCACCCTGCACCTTGGGAAAGCTGGCAATGCGTGCAAATCCCAAAACCCTCTCACTCTTGTGCCTCCCTGGTCATTGGGAAGTTTATAAATTCCATCCGGTGTGCAGACAGTGCTTCGGTTACATGTCAAATGCAGCGATGAGTAGCGTGCTGAGAAATACAGCATATGTCCCCAGCTGATGCCCGAAAAGAGTTGCATGCACAAAAGTGCCGCAGTCACCTTCATCTCGACAGAGTGCAGTAATGTTGGTGGTACTGGGCTGCAGGTTTGCCTTAATGAGCTGGCAAATCTCACTGATCTCTTTTTGGAAGCGCAGCCTTCGAACGCACTGTGAATCGGTAAGGTCCAAGTACGAGCGTTTCTCCCTGAAAATCCTCCTCTTCCTCATCAGTCTGCGACCTCCTCCATTATCCTGATAACTCTGTTCAATAAACCTTCTCCCATCTAGATCCTGCTTTAGACAGGTAGTCAGCAATACAGGTTAAGATAGTACAGGCCCCCTTCTTTTTAAATCTCCAGAATCTCCTTAAATATCCTCAGATAAACTCAAATAATTTTTCAATGAAAAAAATATTAACTGAAATGCCTTCTATCTTAATAACATACTCAGTACCAATAAAAATACCATTCTCACTGTAAATCGCACTGTAAAGTCACTGTTCACCTCAGAAATACTGAGCTGCTGCCTTTGCTGACTGTTCCCAATTTCAAAATGCAGCACCGAGCACTACCGCCCACTTAAGATCGAGTAAAACCATCTTTTCCAGGACGGTATGCAGCTCCGGTGATATGTCGGCAGTATGTGATGAAACTTGCACTTTTTGGGCGGTATGCGGGCGGTTCTGCATGGCGGACGGTGTGTATACCGGTTCTGCATGGCGGACGGTGTGTATACCGCTCGGCGTTATGTCGATGAACCCTCCGCCGAATGGTATGTACGTGTTTTTTGACGAAACTTGCATTTTTGGGCGGTAAGCGGTCGGTATGTCGATGAATTTCGGGGCCATAACCTTTACCACGAGACTCAGTATGAACAAAATACTTACTTCTTAGCAAATGAAAATCCTCAGACTTTTCTGTAAAGAGAGCGGCTATTTCAGACACCATGTTGACATAGTCATCAGTCTTTTTATATGTCTGAAGTACCGTTGAGAATCTGCTGTATTTACTAGGTCCCAAAGCTTTCTTAGCATCATTAATATAAGCAGCAAGTAAATGTTGTTTCTTCTGGTCTGCTGTTGCAGCTAATGTTTTTGAAGGTGCAGCAGTAGAAACAGTTGGCTCGTAATTAGAGATTTCACCTATATTTAAGGCAGACAAAAGCCAACATTAACACAATCTTTTAATCTAATTTAGAAATCAGTCATCTTATATAAAATAGTGTTATGAAAAATCACATTCAATTTTTCTGCAATAGTAAGTGCATTCACTTGAAGCAGCTTAAACATGCACAAAGAATTCCCAACTTTCTCTGTCCCCTTAGGAAAACCTGGGACTGACAGCAAGTTATCACTTCAGTAACTATAATTACATAAGATATTGAGCTCTTGTATATGAAAAATATAAAAAAAGTCAATTTACAATTGTCTGTGATCTTTATACAATTAAGATTAATTAATTTTCATAAATGTTGTACACTCCAAGGTTTTTGAATTAGGACCATTGGTAAGGGAATTAGAAAAGCAACTTCTTCCTCCCCAATAAAGCATTTTGAAGTACATCCAAAATGGGAAAAAAATAATTTACTACTAGTTATATGTTCTAAAATTTAACAAAACTATCTGCAAAATAGTCTATACATTAACAAAAGAATTTGCATACCTTTGCTACCTGGCCCACAGTTTAAGTGTTCTCCACCTTTGTTGAGATGTGTGCAAGCATTTAGCTGTTGAGATGAACTTGCTGACGATGCAAATTTGTTCTCTGCAGACTCAATCTTCCATTTATTCTCACTATCTGGAATTTTCATAAAATGATCATTATAATTATCCTGCTTCGAGGAGATGGGCAGCATGGCAGCTTTAGAGTCATCCTACAGTGATCATAGTATCATTTTTAGGTAACAGAAAGAGACTTTCGTGAAATCAGAAAGAGACTTTTATTTAATATGGATTCACGTTTATCATACATAGAATTCGGAAGATGCTATAAAAGTAACATTAATAAAATGTTCAGGTTGTAGAAGTGAAATTCAAAGCTTTATGATCCCATAATATTTCACCCTCCACTCCTGTCAGTAGCAACTCCTGCTAAGGATAGCTCTCAGCAGGCTTACCAAGCTATTGGATCAAGAGGTAGGCATCAAGATGAGCCCAATTGTGTTCTTAGTCAAAATCCACACACACTTGCCAGCAAGGATTGGTGGACAGTGACCAGGATTTGGAATTCTGCTGCTTCCTTCCCCTCTTCCTATCCCAATGGAATGGAGGCTGAAATTTGTGCCGCTTTCCCCTGTCTAGCTAAGATAACTCAGTGCAAACCAGGGCCTGAACATGGGACCCAATGACAACTAATTGAGAATGTTGATATGGAAATTTACACTATACTCATAGGCAGTCCCTCGAACGAGGATGACTTGCTTCCACATGAGTTCACAGATATTTCAATGAAGGACCCGATATTCCAGTCCTGAACTCCAGTTGAAAGGGTGGAAGATGCCTGTGTGTGGATTTTTTTAAAACTCGCGGTGACCGTTGCACAGCAGTCACCACACGTGCTTGACAGAGCTAGGTCTTTATCTAGTGGCAAGGGTTAACCAGGATGACTGGAGACCTGCTCTGCAGCACGGACCTAGTGGGCACACATATCGCAGTATGGGGTGGTCTGTGCTGCCCCTGGCCCTTGCCTCTTCTGGGCCCTGTACCCTCATTTGCCGCTCCTCCGCCACAAACATTCGCCACACCTCAGCCACGATCTCTGATTGCTATATCCTTTATGAAATTTATTATTGAATCTGCTTCCACCGTCCTTTCAGGCATTGTGTTTCTAATCATCATAACTCGCTGCGTTAAAATGTCTTCTCATCTGCCCTCTGATAGAATCATTGTATGTAGTTTGCAATACAGAAGGAACACTTAGTGCCAGCTCTTTGTTACAGCAATCCACAGCATGCGTCAGCCATGGCTCAGTGGTAGCGCTCTCGCCTTTGCTTCAGAAAATTGTGAAGTCAAGTCCCACTCCAGAGACTTGACCACCATACAAGATCTAGGCTGGCACTCCCAGTGCAGTACTGACGGAGTGCTTATGAACCAAACTGGAAATCTTACGACAAAGCTTGGACATTAGCTTAGATGATGTGGAATCAGTATGAGTGGAGCTGCGGAATACCAAAGGGCAGAAAACTCTAGTGGGAGTTGTGTACGGACCACCAAACAATAGTAGGGAGGTTGGGGACAGCATCAAACAAGAAATTAGGGATGCGTGCAATAAAGGTACAGCAGTTATCATGGGCGACTTTAATCTACATATAGATTGGGCTAATCAAACTGGTAGCAATACGGTGGAGGAGTATTTCGTGGAGTGTATTAGGGATGGTTTTCTAGACCAATATGTCGAGGAACCAACTAGAGGGCTGGCCATCCTAGACTGGGCGATGTGCAATGAGAAAGGACTAATTAGCAATCTTGTTGTGCGAGGCTCCTTTGGGAAGAGCGACCATAAAATGGTAGAATTCTTTATTAAGATGGAGAGTGACACAGTTAATTCAGAGGCTAGGGTCCTGAACTTAAGGAAAGGTAATTTTGATGGTATGAGACGTGAATTGGCTAGAATAGACTGGCGAATGACACTTGAAGGATTGATGGTGGATAGGCAATGGCAAACATTTAAAGATCACATGGATGAACTTCCAACAATTGTACATTGGTCTGGAGTAAAAATAAAACGGGGAAGATGGCTCAACTGTGGCTAACCAGGGAAATTAAGGATAGTGTTAAATCCAAGGAAGAGGCATATAAATGGGCCAGAAAAAGCAGCAAACCGGAGGACTGGGAGAAATTTAGAATTCAGCAGAGGAGGACAAAGGGTTTAATTAGGAGGGGGAAAATAGAGTGTGAGAGGAAGCTTGCTGGGAACATAAAAACTGACTGCAAAAGCTTCTATGGTAAAGGGAAGAGAAAAAGATTAGTGAAGACAGACATAGGTCCCTTGCAGTCAGATTCAGGTGAATTTATAAATGGGGAACAAAGAAATGGCAGACCAGTTGAACAAATACTTTGGTTCTGTCTTCAAGAAGGAAGACACAATTAACCTTCTGGAAATACTAGGGGACC
This sequence comes from Pristiophorus japonicus, assembly GCF_044704955.1. Taxonomy (NCBI): domain Eukaryota; kingdom Metazoa; phylum Chordata; class Chondrichthyes; family Pristiophoridae; genus Pristiophorus; species Pristiophorus japonicus. Next base: position 139,871,684 of record NC_091988.1, read on the forward strand.
AAGGGTCTAGAGAGAAGGAGGAACTGAAGGAAATCCTTATTAGGCGGGAAGTTGTGTTAGGGAAATTGATGGGATTGAAGGCCCGGGGCCTGATAGTCTGCATCCCAGAGTACTTAAGGAAGTGGCCCTAGAAATAGTGGATGTATTGGTGATCATTTTCCAACAGTCTATCGACTCTGGATCAGTTCCTATGGACTGGAGAGTAGCTAATGTAACATCACTTTTTAAAAAAGGAGGGAGAGAAAAGGAGTAATTATAGACCGGTTAAGCTGGACATCGGTAGTGGGGAAAATGTTGGAATCAATTATTAAAGATGAAATAGCAGCGCATTTGGAAAGCAGTGACAGCATTGGTCCAAGTCAGCATGGATTTACAATCATGCTTGTAAAATTTTCTAGAATTTTTTGACGATATAACTAGTAGAGTGGACAAGGGAGAACCAATGGATGTGGTGTATATGGACTTTCAAAAGGCTTTTGACAAGGTCCCACGCAAGAGATTGGTTTGCAAAATTAAAGCACGTGGTATTGGGGGTAATGTATGACATGGATAGAGAACTGGTTGGCAGACAGGAAGCAGAGAGTCGGGATAAACGGGTCCTTTTCAGAATGGCAGGCAGTGACTAGTGGGGTGCCGCAGGGCTCAGTGCTGGGACCCCAGCTATTTACAATATACATCAATGATTTAGATGAAGGACTTGAGTGTAATATCTCCAAGTTTGCAGATGACACTAAGCTGGGTGGCGGTGTGAGCTGTGAGGAGGATGCTAAGAGACTGCAGGGTGACTTGGACAGGTTAGGTGAGTGGGCTAAATGCATGGCAGATACAGTATAATGTGAATAAATGTGAGGTTATCCACTTTGGTAGCAAAAACACGAAGGCAGAACATTATTTGAATGGCGACAGATTAGTAAAAGGGAGGTGCAAAGAGACTTAGGTGTCATAGTACATCAGTCATTGAAAGCTGGCATACAGGTACAGCAGGCGGTGAAGAAGGCAAATGGTATGTTAGCCTTCATGGCTAGGGGATTTGAGTATAGGAGCAGGGAGGTCTTACTGCAGTTGTACAGGGCCTTGGTGAGGCCTCACCTGGAATATTGTGTTAGTTTTGGTCTCCTAATCCGAGGAAGGACGCTCTTGCTTTTGAGGGAGTGCAGCGAAGGTTCACCAGACTGATTCCCGGGATGGCAGGACTGACATATGAGGAAAGACTGGATCGACTGGGCCTGTATTCCATTTAGAAGGATGCGGGGGGATCTCATAGAAACATATAAAATTTTGACGGGACTGGACAGGTTAGATGTAGGAAGAATGTTCCCGATGTTGGGGAAGTCCACAACCAGGGGACACAGTCTAAGGATAAGGGTTAAAGCCATTTAGGACTGAAATGAGGAGAAACTTCTTTACTCAGAGAGTTAACCCGTGGAATTCTCTACCGCAGAGAGTTGTTGATGCCAGCTCATTGGATATATTCAAGAGGGAGTTAGATATGGCCCTTACGGCTAAAGGAATCAAGGGGTATGGAAAGAAAGCAGGAAAGGGGTACTAAGGGGAATGATCAACCATGATCTTATTGAATGGTGGTGCAGGTTCGAAGGGCCGAATGGCCTACTCCTGCACATATTTTCTATGTTTCTAAAAGCAAAATGCAAAGAAAGCTGGAAATCTGAAATAAAAGCAGAAAATACTGCAATTACTCAACAGGTCAGGCAGCATCTAACAAAAGGTCTACAACTTGAAACATTAACTCTGTTTCTATGTCTATATATGCTACCTGATTTACTGAGTATTTTAAGCACTTCTTATTTTAGAAATCTTATTGGCCATGTTTCCACAGCATGTCTAGTCTTTTACCATATATTTTGCCGTGTATTTTAGGGGATAGTTTCTTGGAAATGCATAAATACAAACATGCATCGATGTGTCAGCCGTGACTCAGTGGGTAGGACTCTTGCCTATGAGCCAGAAGGTTGTGGGTTCAAGTCCCACTCCAGAGACTCGAGCACAGAAATTTAGGCTAATATTCCAGTGCAGTGCTGCAATGTCGGAGGTACCGTCTTTCAGATGAGACAATAAACCCAGGCCCCGTTCACCTTCTCAGGTGGATGTACAATGGCACTATTGTGAAGAAGAGCAAGGGATTTCTCCCCAATGTTCTGGCCAATATATATATATCCCTCAATCAACATCACTGAAAAAAAACAGATGATCCGGTCATTATCACATTGCTGTTTCTAGGAGCTTGCTCTGTACAAATTGGCTGCCGCTTTCCCTACATTACAACAGTGACTACACTTTAAAAGTACTTCATTGGCTGTAAAACACTTTGGGATATCCTGAGGCTGTGAAAGGCGCTATAGGAATCCAATTCTTTCCAGTGGTTAAGACACATGAGAATTGCAATAACAACCTGCATTTATATAGCACTTTTAACATAGCAAAATGTCCCGAAGGCGAATTATGAAGCAAGATCTGACACCGAGCCACATAAGATATTAGAAACGAATTTAACTAACCCAACTCAACTTCATAAATCAATTTAACTAAATTCCACAATTGTTGTTCTGATGATTGATTTCTCAATTTTCCATGCTGGCCAATCTCCCATTCATTCCCCGAAGTTAGCAATGACAAAGCTTTGTCAGTGAAACGCATTCCAGTTTTCCGTTGTGTCACTATTAACTGTTCCCACAGAGTTTATCACTTCCAATTCTAACTAGCTTAGCCTTCCCATGGCTAGAACCTCCACTTTTGTGGTTATTGCTCAAAAATGGGCGATATTTCCGGAGTGGACGGTTAAAAAAAGGTTTTCAGATCGCCGGCTTCTCGCCAAATATCAAACCATCTCGTCTCCACTTTTGAAAATGGGCGTTACTGCGAGCGATATAAAATGGACGGCAGCGTTACATTTTTCTGACCTTCTGCCGAAAAGTGTGGCCATCCTTTGCAGCAGTATGGCAACGCTCGATTTTTGCGATTCTGGAGGTCAAGGGTCACCATGACATGCATAGAAGAGGGGAGAGAGAGAGAGAGAGAGAGAGCTCAGAGGGACTGAAGGCGTGGCTGGGTGTAGTGTGGCTGCTTTGGGAGGAAGGGGGGAGATTTAGAGCCTCACAGCAAGTAGGCAAACAAAAAGTAGCTGTTACCAGCCACATATTTGACTGAATTTGCCCCATAATGGAGAGAGGAGGAGGAGGCATCACAGCACGCTGTAGAGACTGACGCTGGAGAGAGCAGTGAGGTGGGAGAGGTGCTCATAGGAGGCCGCACAAGAGGCAGGAGGTTTTCGGATGAGGCAAATGCCTCCCTCCTGCAGGAGGTCGAGTTACGTTGGGGTGATTTGACACAAGGAGGGCATGGGAAGCCCACCCCAAAAGCATACCAGAGGATATGGACCGAGATAGCAGAGGTGGTCTCGTCAGCGACCAACGAGGTGTGTGAGGGCAACCAATGCCGCAAACGATGGAACGACCTTGTGGGATCCACAAGAGTAAGTATTACATTGATTTACATGTACATATATATTTATAGAATTTGATTTGTAACAGTAATGAGTGACTATCAGCAGATGTGAAGTCTTGCACTTATACCCCGGGAATGTTTTACTCAAAGCCTGCGGTCACGGTGTACGTCTTTAGGTAAAGAATGCTAATAATCATAATAATCATGATTACATCTGTCGGTTATGTGTTGTATCAGTGTCTGTGACGGTACCTAGCAATGATATAGAAACATAGAAAATAGGTGCAGGAGTAGGCCATTCAGCCCTTCAAGCCTGCACCACCATTCAATAAGATCATGGCTGATCATTCACCTCAGTATCCCTTTCCTGCTTTCTCTCCATACCCCTTGATCCCTTAAGCCGTAAGGGCCATATCTAACTCCCTCTTGAATATATCTAACAAACTGGCATCAACAACTCTGCGGTAGAGAATTCCACGGGTTAACAACTCTGAGTGAAGAAGTTTCTCCTCATCTCGGTCCTAAATGGCTTACCCCTTATCCTTAGACTGTGACCCCTGGTTCTGGACTTCCCCAACATCGGGAACATTCTTCCTGCATCAAACCTGTCCAGTCCCGCCAGAATTTTATATGTTTCTATGAGATCCCCCCTCATTCTTCTAAACTCCAGTGAATACAGGCCCAGTCGATCCAATCTTTTCTCATATGTCAGTCCTGCCATCCCTGGAATCAGTCTGGTGAACCTTTGCTGCACTCCCTCAATAGCAAGAAGATTAGGAGACCAAAACTGAACACAATATTCCAGGTGAGGCCTCACCAAGGCCCTGTACAACTGCAGTAAGACCTCCCTGCTCAAATGCCCTGGCTGTGAAGACCAACATGCCATTTGCCTTCTTCACCGCCTGCTGCACCTGCATGCCAACCTTCAATGACTGATGTACCATGACACCCAGGTCTCGTTGCACCTCCCCTTTTCCTAATCTGCCGCCATTCAGATAATATTCTGCCTTCATGTTTTTGCCACCAAAGTGGATAACCTCACATTTATCCACAATGATCTCATGCCATGTCGTCTGTCACTTTTACAGAAGAAGCTATCGACGATGAGGTCCATGCAGAGGCAAATGGGTGGGTGGCCACCAGTCCCCAGCGACATCACAGAGATGGAGGAGCGAGTGCTCGCACTCGTGGGGAAGCACCCCCGGACGCATCTGCAGACACTGAAGTGATGCCATGTGAGTAAAGCTTACACAATTACGTCATGTAAAGTCTATAGATACCACACCCACTCATATCCGAACAATCATATATGATAGATGATTTCTAAAAGTATCATGGAAATAATGCTGGCCTAATGAAAATCATTGCAATGCACAATGTGTTGATGGTCATGAATTGTGATGTCGGTGATGATTTTGAATGCGGTGATGCTTTTGTCGTGCATATGCTGTAGGTAGCACTGGACTCACTTTGTCACCCTAGCACCCCCTTCTCCTCCAATAACCTAATTTGTATTTTGCAGCTCAGTCAGCAGCGCAGCCCCAGGCAAGACCACAGAGGCCAGAAGGTGGGGACGCGGGGCAGGAGTCAGCGGACGATCCGACTACATCGCGTGGATAGAGGATTGGCTGACAGAGAGTCGGGATAAACGGTTCATTCTCTGGTTGGCAACCAATAACTAGTGGGGTGTGGCAGGGATCAGTTACAATCTATATTAACGACTTGGAAGAAGGGACTGAGTGTAATGTAGTCAAGTTTGCTGATAGTACAAAGATGGGAGGAAAAGCAATGTGTGAGGACACAAAAAATCTGTAAAAAGACATAGACAGGCTAAGTGATTGGGCAAAAATTTGGCAGAGGGTGTATAATGTTGGAAAGTGTGAGGTCATGCACTTTGGCAGAAAAAAATCAAAGCGCAAGTTATTATTTAAATGGAAAAAGATTGCAAAGTGCCGCAGTACAGCTGACCTGGGGGTACTTGTGCATGAAACACAAAAGGTTAGTATGCAGGTAGAGCAAGTACATCAGGTACATCTTGGCCTTTATTGCAAAGGGGATGGAGTATAAAAGCAGGGAAGTCTTGGTGAGGCCACACCTGGAATACTGCGTGCAGTTTTGGTTTCCATATTTACGAAAGGATATACTTCCTTTGGAGTCAGTTCAGAGAAGGTTCACAAGGTTGATTCCGGGGATAAGGGGGTTGACTTATGAGGAAAGGTTGACTACTCATTATTCAGAGGAATGAGAGGTGATCTTATCGAAACGTATAAGATTAAGAGGGGGCTTGACAAGGTGGATGCAGAGAGGATGTTTCCACTGATAGGGGAGACTAGAACTAGAGGGCATGATCTTAGAATAAGGGGAAGGCCATTTAAAACAGATGAGGAGAAATTTCTTCTGAGGGTTGTAAATCTGTGGAATTCGCTGCCTCAGAGAGCTGTGGAAGCTGGGTCATTGAATAAATTTAAGACAGAAATAGACAGTTTCTTAAACGATAAGGGGATAAGGGGTTATGGGGAGTGGGCGGGGAAGTGAAGCCGAGTCCATGATCAGATCAGCCATGATCTTATTGAATGGTGGAGCAGGCTCGAGGGGTTGAATGGCCTACTCCTGTTCCTATTTCTTATGTTCTTATCTGGTGCTGAGGAGCTCAGATTCTCGCCTGTCAATCCATGTTCTCCATGGATGAGAGCACGGACTTCAAAGAACCTGCATCGCCACGCTCCAGAAACCATTCCACCCCAAGACCATCTAGTGGTCCTCCGGTCATTCCCGCCTCCACTCTAGAGGTACCGGCCCCAAGCACCTCTCCACAGGGCACCCCATTTGTCCCCAGGACGGCGCCGACCTCACGGAGGCCTTTTGGGCGCAGCAGGTCTGTTCCACGAGCGCGACAGCGGAGAGATGGTACAGTTGTCCAGGAGGACTGTAGACATTGGTGACCAGCTCAACGAAGCATTGGGGGGCATATCCCGACAGCTGGCCACCATAACTGAGTACATTCCGCGCATGGCGGAGTCCCTGGATGCGATAGCCAGGAACACTGCTGGCACAGGCCTCCCAGTGGTCCCAAAGCACGGCACTCCACCCCTAGGTTCCGCATCACCACTGCGAACGGCAGATGAAAGCAAGGACCAAGATCTTGCTTCTGTATTAGAGAATGTTGCCCCCTCGGCAGCCCCCTCTCCCGTACCCGTGCAGCGACCACATCTGCCTTCATCCCCCCCCCCCCCCCCCCAATGAGGCACCGTCTGAGGAGCTCCTCAGCCAGGTGCCGCTGAGCGAGGAGGGGAAGGGATAGAGGTGGGGAGATGGAGAGGTGGGGGGGTGGGGGAAGGAAATTGAGGTGCATGTGCGCAGGTGATGGCTGTGTTTTATCTCCATCTGGGTGTATGCAATTTGTTGCAATGGGGGCTGGGGACCACGCTCCTGCTTTGCCTTTGTATTCTGTGTTGCTGGACATGTTGAACATGTGATTTATGTCAATGATGGAAAAAGTGGGGTGTGGGCGGGAGTTGGGTGTTATTGGCTGTGATACTTATGATTTCAGACCAATGTTGGTAATAAATTTTTGTTATTGAACATAACCTTGTTGCGCATTGTCTCAGCTAGCTGGACCATCACACACTGGTGATTCCTTACCATGAAAGGGTTAAATACAACCTAACATCCATCAACGTAAACTTTAACTGGCACCAAGTTGATGGGTACCATTGATATCTGAGCTGCACACACACAGTAGTGTCAGCCTGGTCACTCACATCAGCGCTCTTTCAGGCAAATCTTTCAGATATCAGCTCCTCACGTAGGAGTGGGATTTGGCATTCGTTCCGGTTAGTTCCACTTTTTGTGGGCATTTTTTGGGGCGAGCGATATTGTGGGCGATATGTGTGCGAGGTGATAAAATTGACGCTGGGCGATCTCATGGCCGCTAGTTTAGGTAAATATGCTCTTTACGACAAAAAAAAGTGGGCGGGCGTTAATATTGAACTCTGCGTTAAATCCGTGCGAAAAGTAACGCTGGGCGATATTATGGGCGTTGAATTCGCCCATTCTGCTGATTCCGCCCCAAAAATGTTGGCGGGTGGTAATATTTTTTCTCGCCGTTAAGCACATGGGGAAAGTAACGCTCGCCGATAAGTTTCCCAAAAATGCCCGCCAGTTTCCATTTTATGCCAAAATGGGCGATATATGGGCTTTATACATCATTTCAGCGGTAAAGTGGGCGTTAAGTGGACGTTAAGCATGCAAAAAAAGTGGAGGTTCCAGCCCCCAGTCCCTACAATTATTTATATTCAGTCTCAGTGGGTTTGATTTTCCACCAGGTGGAATATTTATGCCAACTTACTGACATGCTACAGAAGTGTAAATATTCAGATGGTATCTAGTCTGGTCTACAATTTCTAAGAAAAGCTTAACACGGCAATAAAAATATATACACTAAGCTGACATTAACTCTCACCCCCTCCCACAGCACAATTTTCTGTACTCGTTTCCTGATGGAATCGCTCACACTAGGGTGTAATCTATGGATGTGAGCAACCCTGCCTTTGTCCATTTTTCATGAGTCCAGGTGGTGAGCATTAGCAAGTTATTCCGCCGAGGGAGCGAGGAACATCACAATCAATTTGATTCAAATTTGACTCATCTGACATTCACACTTTACACACTTGTAACAGGATTCAGGACTCATGAGCTAGAGGTCTCGATCTTATTTTCCTCAGTTTGGGAACCCTTAACCCAATTGCATCTCCCCTTACTACAGCCCCACACAAGATAAGCACAAATCTGAAACCTTCTAAGCCTGTATGGGTGAGTAATATATGATTTGGTGTATTCCCGATACAGCAGTATAAGCACAGGAAAAAGCAGATGGTAAATTCTAAACTGAAAGCAAGTGCTTGTATAATCCAGGAAACAACATTTTGCAATGAGGAACTACATCCTATGCATTTTCTGGGAAAGCAATATTGTGTGTTATCTCTTTTTCTGTATATGAGAATCACTAAAGTTCTCACCTATCATTAAAAAAACAGCAATTTTTCAATTAAATTCAATACCAGGAAACTTTTTGCACAGTCTCCTTTACTGCAATGTTTACTTTGTTTCTTTTTTAAAAAATCTTGGTTACATTGGTATTTTTTTTAAAGTATATTAAAGATGACAGAAAAGAACAGGCACTGTCTCCATGTGCAGCTGAAAGAGGCACACAGAACCAAGCTACTAGGATTCTCAAAAATTGCAATATTTTAATTTATTACAGGAGTTGACAAGCCTGTCAATTTCAGGCAAATGAAAAATCAGTAAAACCTGATTGGGAGCAGAATGACCAGTGAAATATCGGCTTAAAGACCTTCAAGAACAACATACTTAGACTACGGTTATGTAGTGCTGACTACAATCCCGTTACAGAACTATGGACTCCCTGCAGTCTATTTGATTAGGTTGATCTGGCATGCTTTGGGCGCCTCAGTTCATCGATCTAAGGGACTGGCAGGCGATTTGTATTTTAAACTCTGACAATGCTACTTGTTAACTGACTTCCATGAGGGACTGCTGGAGTCGATCTGACCTCTATTTTTTCCCCTACTCCCTCTCCATGGTGCGTATAGGAAATCAATGGGCTCAATTTTCCAGGTCATTTACGCCGTTTTTTTTCACGCGCACCGTTTTTTCTGGCATAATTATTTAATTCGGAGTTTCCCCCTGGAATCTGCGCCGGCGTAACTGCTTTAGTTACGATTTTTTTAAGTTAGGTTTTTTTTGACGTCATACCCCATGACCGCTCATGCAATGCGTGACAGGGCTGTGGGCTTCTCCAGGATTGCTGGCTTCCCAAAGGTACAGGGCTGCATTGATTGTACCCACATCACCTTGCGAGCATGTTTGAAAGATTCCGAGATGTACAGGAAAAGAAAAGGCTTCCACTCCATTAATATGCAACTCGTGTGTGACGACATGCATCGCATCATGTCAGTTGATGCGAGATACCCTGGGCACACCCATGATGCTTTCATCCTATGCGAGAGTGTTATATCTGCCATGTTTCAGCAGCAGCCAGAAGGGCAGAGCTGGCTGCTGGGAGACAAAGGGTATGGCCTCGCCACCTGGCTCATGATGCCCCATGCGTAACCCGGGAATACAACTTGTCATACATTGCGACACGCAGCATCATAGAGAGGGCCATTGGCATCTTGAAACAGTTTCCAACGCCTGGACCATTCCAGAGGCTACTTGCTATACTCCAGAGATTGTCAGTCAATTCACTGTTGTGTGCTGCATGCTACATAACTTAGCATCATGAGGCAGCAGCAGCTGGTAGGTGAAGACCCACCTGCAGCGAAAGTGGCTGATGATAATGATGAGGAGGAAGATGCAGATGACGAGGACGAGGAATCCATGCAATGACCTGAACCCGGAGCACGACGGCGGAGAAGGGCGGGCCGTCATGCCCTTTCAACGATTGCTCGAGCGTTGCACCGCTCATCCGTGAACGCTTTGCTGCCTGAAGGCTCAGCGACAACTATTCCACATGGACCATGTTTATTGTTCGGACCTGTTCCGTAATGTTGTGTTGTGTTAATGGAACAAATGATGGAAATGATTCTTGTTTACTTCAAAAGTTGTGTTAATAATCGAACAAATAATGGAAATGATTCAGATTTAATGTAAAATATATTTTATTCAAAAATGTACTTAACTTAACCGTAATAAAATTATTCTTATATCAAACTTTGAAGTTTTCACTTATGATCATTTACAAACTTTTAAACCTGTAAATTTACATAACTTACAAAAATCTTTTAATTTGAAAGCAACAGTAACAATAACAACAGAAGCAGCAGCAAAGAAAGGCTGCACCCATCTCTCCTCCACCTTATTCTAAGACTGCCCGCCTTAGTCTTGGTGACTCCACCACCCCTGCCCGCAAGCGGTGGCAAAGTGTTTCCGGGGTTGGCACCAAGCTTATTCTTTCTAGGATCTTGGGGAGTGCGTACCTGTTGGGGGGGGGTGGGAGACAGGCGGCAATGTGGAGGGCCCAGGCAGCAATGTGCAGGGCCCAGCTTGGGGCTCTTCAGAAGCTGGTGTGGGGATTTGAGTGGGAGTTGTTTCTGTCAATGGACGCGGGGTTTAGGCGTGTTCCCTTACTGCAGCAGCTAACTCCAACATGCCGACCCTCATGCGCCCTGACAGTGTCTCAACTACCTGCAACATTCCCTCACTCCTGTTCACTGATAGTGATTGCACTACCTGTGACATTCCCTCCCTCATGTTCACGGATAGTGTTTGCACCATCTCTGACATTCCCTCCCTGATGCTCACTGACAATGCATCAGCTACCTGTGACATTCCCTCCCTCATGGTCACGGACATGGTTTCAGTTGACTGAGACATTCCCTCACTCATGGTCCCAGACATCGTTTCCATTTCTTGTGAGAGTGTTGTTACTTCTCCCAACAGTCCCGTTACCACATCACCCACCCCACTGACGGTGTCCAAGAGTGATCGTGTAAGGTCAATGCTCTCCGTATTTATTGCCATTATATGAACCACATCTTTAGATCCTGCGCCTCAGCGCTCTCCTTCCCTTCCTCACCCTAGGTGTGCCTCGCTGCACCACACCACTGGGACCCGCAGCCTTCGATGGTGGGGCCTGGGTGTGCCTCGCTGCACCACACATTGGGACCCACAGCCTCGGATGGTAGGAAACCATGGAATGTCCCACCAACACTCAACCACTAGTCACAGAAGGGGCTGGCACCTTAATGGGCAGCATCTGCATCTCCTCCAAAGACAGTAAAACAATGGGGACTTCATCCATCTCCATCCCCTCCCCCTCATGCTCTTGGTCTGGAGGGTGGGATTGGAAAATGTTCTCCTCTTCAGGCTCGTCCTTATCTGAATCTTCTGCATCGTCAAGGTTAGCTTCAAGTTCTGCAAAATATAACAGAACAGACAAATGGTTAGCAGCAGAGGAGGGGGCAGGATAGGTGGCATGAGTAGGCTCACACAGTGCAGGCAGCAGGCTGATTTGAAGGACCACGATGAATGATAGCACATTGCATCAACCGAAGCGTAGCTGACGGAGATATCGCCAGGAACCAAAGTATGGCTAGCCCGCGTAGTACTTACCATTTAGCAAAGCCAGACTGTGGAATTTGCAGGACGTACCATCTCCCTCAAGTGTGGGCCCAGCTTGTGCAGTGGTGGTTGCTTTTCTCCAGGCAGGACCCATCAAAGCAGTGACCCTCTCTTCCAAGGGTGTCAGTGGTTGCAGATTTGCCGGGCCTCCTCCTGTTCGAGTTCTTTCCCTTTTATCATGTGCCACCTTCCTCTGCAAAGATAAAAATGCAACTTTTCTGCTGGATGGGACATATACAGCTGGTCGGGACATATACAGCTGGTCACATTTATAATTGCAATTCCATTGAATAAATGAAAATATTACTTACACCAACTACTTGACCAAGGTCCTGCCACTTTTTACATTGGCCTCCAGATCTCGGGGTGATCACCATTGCACAGTAATCTTCTGCAACTTGGTTCCAGCATTTCTTCATTTCGTTGGTTGGAACTTTTATGTGACCTCTGCTGGTGTCCAGCTCCTGCCATATTGTCTCAATCACAGTAACTAGTGCCTCCACTTCATCCTGTAAGAAATTCTTGGTCCTTGCACCGCGTTGCATCTTGTATTGCTGCAGATTCAATTTTTCCAATGCTCTCACACAGCACTCCTTCTCACACAACTGGCTCTTTAAAAATGGACGATTGCCAACCCGGAGCTGTACTGCGCATGCGTGCCCATTGAAATAATGTCAAAAACGTCACTTTTCTTTGTCACGTATGGGCAGAAGGTGCGGCATCGTTTTTTTCGGCACATACAGCAGGCTCCACCCCCCGAGGCGACTAGACACGCTGCGCCAAATTTGAATTATACATTGGGGAAATTTTGGCAGAACATTTCTGGTGCATTTCTCGCCTAGAAAACCGGACGCAACTCTGGCAATTCGCCAGAAAAAGGTCTTTGGCAAAATTGAGCCCAATATGTTGATAAGTTGTTGGTGCAAAACTAAATCTTCGACAGGAACGATATCTTGGTACTGCAATGTGCTCTGCCACACAACTATTATGCTATGTATATTTTCCTTGAGAAAGCCGTTATTATAGAGAATGGATTTCAATTAAACATAATTCCTTAAAGTAAAAGGGCTGTTTTACTCTGCCTCTCCAGTCTTGGAACTTGGAACAGATTTACACACCCTTCTTTTTAATGATGAGATTATGGCATTAGAGTGAAGAGAGTAGGGGAAGAAAGTAAATAGAAATAATTTAGAGACTAAAAATCTTACACCAGATAGCATATTTCAGAATTAATGTCTCTTCCCATTAGAACTTCTTAACTGGAGGCAGAGTTTCTAGTGCCAGTCTTTTAGGAAGTGGTTTCAAGACAAAAAAAGGAGGGGGAAATCACCTATTAGATACTTCCTTTTTATTTCCTGCAAGTGCCTCAATCTTCTCAGCCGTAAATAATCAAGAACGTTTAATATCAACCGCATTATAATTTACTGGAAAAGGAAACAAGGAGGAAGATAAATTTATTTTTCTTTGGAAGTTATGTCCACAGGGCTCAGATTGATGCACAAAGCAACTTATTTGTATAATGGATTCCTCAAGAAAATAAACTGATGCATTCTGCTAGTTAATGCAGGAATTCTGTGCTTCAAAACTGTGTACCTGCATTTTCTTCCTCCTCTACTCTTCGCCTCTCCTCTCTTGGAACTGCATGCTCGGGTTTAAATCCACATCCTTCCCCAGTCATATTACCGCAGGCTTCATCAAACCTCTTTTTGTGATGTGGCCGAACAAACTGATAAAAATCTGTTTAAGAATAGTATATAGAATCTATTAGAACCATAACAACAAAATATATTTCAAGACAGTAAGTTGTCATTACCATGCAAGGTATGACAGCGTACTCAAGGCACAACCTGACATAGTCGCACAGAATCAGATCTATGATCCAACATCCCAGAAATCTCCATCGCCATGCCTGGGTACATCTGTCCCACCGGAGAATAGACTCACGAGAGGTCAGGTACAGTGAAAAACATTTCATACGCAATGAAAACCATTAGCAGAATATAGTTTTTAAGATGCTTTTTGAACCCACGCAATACCCTTAGTTACCTCGCAGAAGATTGTTTTTGTTTGCATCTTCTGTAAAAAGAGCTGCCATTTCACCTAGCATGGTATCAAAATCATCCGTCAGCTTATACTTTTGCATTGCTTCCGTAAAGCGATCATAGTTAGCTTTGCTGAGAGCTTCCTTTACAGCTACTATGAAAAATTTAGCCTTTTCTGCTTTTGTCTTCTCAGATGGTGGCAACACATCAAATCCCTGAACAAAAAATATAACAAATCAACCTCTGCCAAATAATCTAACTTATTGCTGAAAGGCTTATGAAAAAATGGATCAACATTTAAGATAGGAGTGGGAGAAATAAACTTTCTACCATACAACTGCTCTGCTTTGAATATTTTCCTTGTGGAAGCCTTTCTTATACAGACTGGATTTCAATTAAACCTAATTCTTCAAAATTAAATAAATAAAAAGGGCAGGGACACTGGCCTAGAAATCCCAGTCGGCTGCTTCCCGCAGGCGATCAGCTAAAAAATGGAAAAAAGATGCGCACTTACCAAAACCTGCTGCACCCACGAGCGATCCCGGTCCTGAGGCTTCCACTGAGGACGTCCGCAGAGCTGAAGCTGCAGTCACATGGCTCTGGGAATCCAGGTACAGTATTTTCTCATTCATAATAATGGGAACTCCGTAAGTTGGAGTTCCCATTATGATGATTGAGAACCTTCCCCAAACACCCAAAACATTAATAAAAAAATAGAAAAAAAATACACCACATATTTAACATTAATTTAAATTAGTTATTTATGTCTTATAAAAAAATATTTCCCTGATTTTTTAAAAAGCTCTTAATTATGGTTTAAAATAAAATTACCGTATTGGGGAGGGTTTTTAAACAATGTGTTTTTTAAATTTTATTTTATTATGTTTTTGTTTGTTTTAAAACCTGCTTTTATCAGGTGCAAGAGTTTTCAGGACATCCGCTGGGCAAGATATGGGTAAATACCGCAATCTTGCCCATGCAAATGTCCTCGCTCCCGAGATGCGGAGGATCTGTCAAGCCAGAAACGTGACAGCTGGGAAAAGCCGGTTTTCAGCGCATGTGCAATGTGCGCCGAAAACCAGCTTTTGTAATGCCTTCCCGGGTCCGTACACACTCTGTACAGACCCGGGATTTCTGGGCCATTAACAAATTTGAAAATTCAGCACTGGTGGAGAACAACAATTTCTAGCATTGTGGGGTAGGTGGGAAAGGTTTTAATACATTTCTATTTGCAGGTATGAAGACTTCCAAAAAAACTAGTAACATCACCTTTTAGAATTAACCAAATTGAAATATTTGTATTTTAAAAATAATGAAGCAGTGCAATACACAGTTCATTGCACTCATGAGGAAGATACAGTATTTATATTCAGGAACTTCCTCACTAATTGAATGAAATAGGTGTTCTACTGAAATCTTCACCAAACACTGGATTTTTAAACTGCAGAAAAACCCAACAGCCATTAAGACTGCCAAAAGCAACAATGCAATGTTGGCTATTACTACATAAAGCAACCCGTGTAAATAATCTCAACAACAAAAGTCAAAATCAATTTCAAATAAGATTTCGTGCTAGAGGAAGTACATTGAAAAGGTGTTGCTATTTTTCAGGAAATTGTATCACCAGATGAAGTGTTAAAAGGTTTGCATAATAATGAAGAAATGAAAATAATACATACATGGTTACGAACGAGCGTGATTTTTTTCCTGCCTCCTCGCTGCTCACCAGTCAGATGTTGAAGAGACATTGTTGACATCCTAACTGCCTAAAGAAATACAAATAAAGGCAAACCATCTCACATTTACCCACAAACAGGTGACAACACTTTAGAAGTAATTCATTGACTGAAGTGCTTTGGAAAGTCCCGAGGATGTGAAAATTGCTACACAAATGCAAGTTCCATACCATTATTATACTGCAATCTATTTGTAGCTATAAGCACTGCTATAAATGCCTCCTGGTTCTTGACGTCTCTGCAAGGGGAAATGGATCCTTCCCATCCACTCTATCTAGGCCCCTCATAATATTATACACCTCAATCAAGTCTCCCCTCAGCCTCCACTGTTCCAAAGAAAACAACCAAGCCTATCCAATCTTTTCTTCAAATAAAATTCTCCAATCTTGGCAACATCCTTGAAAATCTCCTCTGTACCCTCTAATACAATCATATCTTTCCTGTAATGTGATGACCAGAACTGTACACAGTAGTCTAGCTGTGGCCTAACTAGTGTTTGGTACAGTTCAAGCATAACCTCCCTGCTCTAACATTCCATGCCTCGGCTAATAAAGGAAAGCATCCCGTATGCCTTCTTAACCATCTTATCTACCTGTCTGGCTACCTTCAGGGATTTGTGGACAAGCACGCCAAAGTTCCTCTATTCATCTACACTTATCAGTATCCTACTATTTATTATATATTCCCGTTCCTTGTTAGCCCTTCCCAAATGCATTACCTCACACTTCTGCATATTAAATTCCATTTGCCACTTTTCTGCCGACCTGACCAGCCCATTGATATCTTCCTACAATCTACAGCTTTCTTCCTCACTATTAATCACATGTCCAATGTTTGTATCATTTGCAAACTTCTTAATCATGTCCCCTACATTGAAGTCTATATGATTGATATTATACCACAAAAAGCAAGGGACCGAGTACTGAGCCCTGCAGAACCCCACTGGAAACATCTGTCGACCATTACCCTTTGCTTCCTGCCACTGAGCCAATTTTAGATCCAACTTACCACTTTCCCTTGGATCCCATGGGCTTTTACTTTTCTGACCAGTCTGACCCAGGGGACCTTGCCAAAAGCCTTGCTAAATTCCATGTAGACTACATCAAACGCACTGCCCTCATCAACCCCCATTGTTACCTCCTCAAAAAATGTAATCTTCCCTTAACAAATCCACGCTGACTGTCTTTGATTAATCCATGCCTTTCTAAATGATGATTAATACTGTCCCTCAGAATTTTTTCCAACAATCTGCCGACCACCGAGGTTAGGCTGACTGCCCTGTAATTACTCGGTCTATCCCTTTCTCCCTTTTTGAAGAATTATACAATTTTAGCAGTCCTCCAGTACCACACCTGTAGCCAGAGAGGATTGAAAAATGATGGTCAGAGCCTCTGCTATTTCCTCCCTTGCGTCTCTTAATAGCTTGGGGCACATTTCATCAGAGCCTGGCGATTTATCTACTTTTAAAGAAGCTCAATCCCTTAATATTTCCTCTCTCACAATGTTCTCTCATCTAATATTTCACACTTCTTCCCAACTACAAAGTCTGCATTGTTAAAAACCATACCGACGTCTTCCACCTCTACACACAAGCTTTCTTTTTGGTCTCTAATAGGTCCTACTCTTTCTTTAGTTATCCTCTTGCTCTTTATGTATTTACAAAACATCTTTGGGTTTTCCTTATGGGGGTGGAATTTCTGAAGTGGGTTCAGGAGAATTTTCTTGATCAGCGTTTTTCCTGCCTTATGAGGAAGGGCATTGCTGGATCTAGTCCTGTGGAATTAAGTGGGTCAATAGGGAATATCACAGTAGGGGAGCATCTCGGGAATAGTGATCCTATCAGAAGGTTTAGATTAGTTTTGAAGAAGGACAAGGAGTAATCTAGAAAAAATACTTAACTGGACGAGGGATAATTTCAGTGAACTGAGGAGGGATCTAGCCTGGGCAAATTTAAGTCGGACCAGCAGGCAGAAATGTAATGGAGCAATGGGTGGCCTTTGAGGAGATGGTTCAGGCACAATCGAGGTACATTCCCCCAAGGGAAGAGGGAATGGGAGGGCAACCAAAGCTAGAGCTCCCTGGATGACAAAAAAGGAGTTAGAGAGCGAGATGAAGCAGAAAAAAGGGGCATATGACAGATGATACAAGGGAGAATATAAAAAGTACAGAAGAGAAGTGAGAAAGGAAATAAATGGGGCAGTACGGGAATAGATGTGGCAGCTATCAAAAAAGGAAATCCAAAGGTCTTCTACTAGGTAGTAAAAAGAGTTGTCAGAGGAGAGTTGGGATTTATTCGGGACCAAAATGGAGATCTATTGGTGGAGGCTGAGGTACTAAATGAGTACTTGCATCGGTCTTTACCAAGGAAGAGGACTTTGCCAAAGCTACAATAAAGGAGAAGGTTGTCAGGATACTGGATGAGAACATAGGATAAACCTGGAAATTACAGGCCAGTCAGTTTAATGTTGGTGGTGGGGAAGCTTTTAGAAACGATAATCCAGGAAAAAAAAATTAACAGCCACTTGGACAAGTATGGACTAATAAAGGTGAGCCAGCATGGATTTGTTAAGGGCAAATCATGTTTGACCAATTTGATTTGAGTTTTTAATGAAGTAATACAGAAGGGGTGGATGAAGGCAGTGCAGTTGATGTGTATATGGACTTTCAAAGGCATTTAATAAAGTACCACATATTAGGCTTGTTAGCAAAATTAAAGCTCATGGGAGCAGTAGCAGCATGGATACAAAATTGGCTTAAGGGATAGACAACAGACTTGCAGGGAATGACTGTTTTTCAGACTGAAGGAAGGTATACAATGGCGTTCCCCAGGGTTCAGTACTAGGACCACTGCTGTTTTTGATAAATATTAATGACTTGGACTTGGGGGTACAGGGCACAATTTCAAAATTTGGAGACGTCATGAAACTCAAATGCAGTAAACAAGTGATAGACTTCAAGAGGACATACATAGACAGGCTGGTGGAATGGATGGACACCAATGCCTGGAGGTCCTGCGCAGCCCAGCACTGGCTTTGAGATTTCGGCTTTGTGAAATTTTGAATGTGTGGCGCAGCCCATTAAAGGAATCGCACACCCCCAAAAATGAGGGACACATGGCAACTGAAATTGAACACAGAAAAATGTAATGCGATACTTTTTGGTAGGAAGAATGAGGAGAGACAATACAAGCTAAATGGTACAATTTTAAAGAGGGTGAAAGAGAGAGATGTGGGGCTGTTTGTGCACAAATCTTTGAGTCTGGAGGCGGAACAGCAAGCAGCGAGAGGCCTACTAAAGGCCCAGCAGCGTCGGGAGCAGCAGCTGGGAGGCGGAGCGGCGAGAAGCCTACTAAAGGCCCAGCAACATCGGGAGCAGCAGTCGGAAGGTGAAGCAGCTAGCAGCGAGAGGCCTACTAAAGGCCCAGCAGCAAGCTACTGCAGGGAGAAAGGGCAAGAAAGTAAAAAGAAATCTAACGGTGACATCACAGCCAAGGGGGTAAGTGATTGGCGAGTAGTTTTTCCTTATCTTTATCTTTTTCTTATCAGTAAGTAATCTTTGGCTTAGTTGCCAAACTAAATTAATTTAAGGGTTAAGTCATGACAGGAGAACCCAGTCCCATGTCATGCTCCTCCTATGCTGTGAGAAATCAGGGACATGACCCTGATGACTATGTATGCAGCAAGTGTATCCAGCTGCAGCTCCTAACAGACCACATTGCGGCACTGGAGATGCGCATGGATTCACTGGAGCATCCGCGATGCTGAGGATGTCGTGAATAGCACGTTTAGTAAGTTGGTCACACCGCAGATAAGGAATGGGTGACCATCATGCAGAACAGGAATAGGAAGGCAGTGCAGGAGTCCCATGTGGTCATCCCGCTCCAAAACAGATACACCGTTTTGGGTACTGTTGGGGGACTTGGCTCATCAGTGGAAGGCAGCAGCAGCCAAGTTCATGGTGCCGTGGGTGGCTCTGCTGCACAGGAGGGCAGGAAAAAGAATGAGAGCTATAGTGGTAGGGGATTCTATTGTAAGGGGAACAGATAGGCGTTTCTGCGGTCGCAACTGAGACTCCAGGATGGTATGTGCTTCCCTGATGCAAGGGTCAAGGATGTCTCGGAGCGGCTACAGGGCATTCTGGAGGGGGAGGGTGAACAGCCAGTTGTTGTGGTGCATATAGGTACCAACGATATAGGTAAAAAAACAGGATGAGGTCCTACAAGCTGAATTTAGAGAGCTAGGAGTTAAATTAAAAAGTAGGACCTCAAAGCTAGTAATCTCAGGATTGCTGCCAGTGCCGCGTGCTAGTCAGAGTAGAAATAGCAGGATAGCTAAGATGAATACGTGGCTTGAGGAGTGGTTGGAGAGAAAGCAAGAAAGGGGTACTAAGGTGAATGATCAGCCATGATCTTATTGAATGGTGGTGCAGGCTCGAAGGGCCAAATGGCCTACTCCTGCACCTATTTTCTATGAAAGTGGCAGAACATGTTAACAAAGCAGTTAATAAAGCGTATGGGATCCTGAGCTTTATAAATAGGAAGTTATGCTAAACCTATGTAAAACACGGGTTCGGCCCCAGCTATTTGTGCCTAATTCCGGGCATCATACTTTTGGAAGAGTGCGAAGGCTTCAGAGTGGGCACAGAAGAGATTTACTAGAATGGTCCCAGGATGAGGGATTACAGTTATGTGGATAAACTGGAGAAGCTGGGGTTGTACTCCTTAGAGCAGAGAAGGCCAAGAGGAGATTTGAGAGTAATGTTTAAAACCATGAAGGGTTTAGCTAGAATAAATAAAAAGAAACTGTTTCCATTGGTCGGATGGCCGATAACCAGAGGGCACAGATTTAAGGTGATTGGCAAATGAACCAGAAGTGACAGAAAAACTATTTTACGCAACGAGTGGTTAGGATTTAGAATGCAATGCTCGATAGGGTTGTAAGAGATTCACTAGTAGGTTTCAAAACAGAATTGCAATACTGTACTTGAACACACGAACATAAGAAATAGAAGCAGGATTAGGCCATACACCCGCTCGAGCCTGCTCCACCCTTCAATAAGATCATGGCTAAACTTCTACATCAACTCCACTTTCCTGCCCTGTCCCCATATCCCTTGATTCCCAAAAACCCATCAATCACAGTCTGAATATACTCAGCGACTGAACATTCACAGCTCTTTGGGATAGAGAATGCCAAAGACTAAACCATGTGAGTGAAGAAATTTCTCCTCACATCAGTACCAAGTGGCCAACCCCTTATCCTGAGACTATGACCCTTAGTTCTAAACTCTCCAGCCAGGGGAATCACCCTCCCAGCATCAACCTAGTCAAGCCCTCAGAAGTTAATATATTTCAATGAGATCACCTCTCATTCTTCTAAACTCCAGAGAATATAGGCAGAGTCTATTCAATCCCTCCTCATAGAACAATCCACTCATCCCAGTAATCAATATAGTAAACCGTTGTTTCACGCCCTCCAAGGCAAGTATATCCTTCCTTAGGTAAGGAGATCAAAACTATACTCCAGGTGTGGTCTCACCAAGGCCCTATATAATTGCAGTAAGAATTCTTTACTCTTATACTCCAATAACTTTATAATAAAGGCCAACATACCATTTGCTTTCCTAATTGCTGTACCTGCATGTTAACTTTCTCTGATCCGTGTACAAGGACAGCCAGAGCCCTCTGAATTTCAACATTTCCGAGTCTATAACCGTTTAAAAAATATTCTGCTTTACTATTTTTCCCTTCCAAGGTGGATAAATTCTCACTTCTCAACAGGATATTCCATCTGCCACGTCCTTGCCCAATCACTTAACCTGTCTAAATCCCTTTGCAGCCTTCTTGTGTCCTCCTCACAGCAAACTTGGATACATTACATTCGGTCCTCTCATCCAAGTCATTGATCAGGGGCTCAATTTTCCCCAGTGACTTGCGCGTTTTTTTTTGGCGCAAGTTAAAAAATTAAAGTTTCCCCAAGGAATGTGCGCCAGCGTAACTCAGTTAGTTATAATTTTTTTAGGTTAGTTTTTTTGGGGGTCATGGGGGGTGGAGTAACCTGATGTCTGCGCCAATTTTTGTCAATTATGTAAGTTTGCCCAAAAACATTTCTCCTAGGTCGACGTATGTGAGCACTCCCGAAAAACCTTCTGGTGAGTTAAGAAAAACTAGCGCGCATTGAAAAATCGACACAGAAAGACATCATTGTTTTTCAGCGAAGTTTTGGAGGGAGTCAAGAACACTTAAATATGCATAATAAAGATTACTTTTTTTTGTAAAACCTTATCACGCAGTAAATGGAAGTTTGATGGAATTCTAAGTTTTCATTTTTTTTCAACTGACACGTCATCACCAAACATCTGCAGAGCTTGAGGGTCGGAGTGTCGGCCGGCAGAATCAGGCCCGCACCCAGCTGGACACAGGGGCTTGGCTGCAAAAGAAGCCCGGGTGAGGGGGCGCTGTGGAATGCATCAGAAGCCAGCACTACGCATCAAATGTAGCTCGGGTGGGTGGGGGGCTGTGGAAGGCATATGGAAGGCATCAGAAGCCTGCACTACCCATCAAATCAAGCCCGGGTGGGTGGGTGGGGGGCTGTGTGGAAGGCATACAGAAGGCATCAGAAGTCTGCACTACGCATCAAATGTAGCCCGGGGGTTCCTCATCACTGCGCCTACTCAGACCTGGGGTGTGGTCCATACAGACCTTGTGGGGAGAGAGAACAAAAGAACCTTGTCCTGCCTGCCGTTTTGAGCTTCTTGCAAAGGTAAAATTTAAGCTTGGGGGCAATACTGACAATGCCATATCTATTTTTGCATGATGGTGCTGCGGAGACGACAATTGATTCAAAGTCATCGCATGAGAACCTCAGAGCCCGTAGGGTGATGGGCAGGAGATCTTACCCACCTCGGATATATAGAGACAGGCGTTCATACCTGCACTTGAGTGATGCAGACTGTGTCAGAAGGCTGCATTTCTGCAAAGAAGTTGTAACTGAGCTATGTGAGTTAGGCAAAGCAGACCTGCAACCTAGAAGCATCACGAGGACTGCTTTGTCAGTTGAAGTGAAGGTTACAGCTGCACTTTCATTCTATGCATCTGGATCGTTCAAAGCTACAACTGGGGATGTATGCGCCATTTCTCAACATGCAACACATTTCTGCATTCGCCAGGTGACAGCAGCACTGTATGCGCAGAGGAATTCACGGAGGAGTTCCCCATGACCGCCCAGGCAATGCATGACAGGGCTGTGGGCTTCTCCAGGATTGCTGGCTTCCCAAAGGTACAGGGCTGCATTGATTGTACCCACATCGCCTTGTAAGCACTTTGAGGACTCAGAGATGTACAGGAACAGAAAAGGCTTCCACTCTGTGAATGTGCAGAGTGTGACGACATGCATCGAATCATGTCAGTTGATGTAAAATACCTGGGAGCACCCATGATGTGTTCATCCTACACGAGAGCGTTATACCTGCCATTTTTCAGCAGCAGCCAGAAGGGTAGAGCTGGCTACTGGGAGACAAAGAACATAAGAACATAAGAATGAGGAACAGGAGGAGGCCATCTAGCCCCTCGTGCCTGCTCCGCCATTCAATAAGATCATGGCTGATCTGGTCGTGGACTCAACTCCACTTACCCGCCCTCTCCCCGTAACCCTTAATTCCCTTATTGCTTAAAAATCTATCTTTGACTTGAAAACATTCAATGAGCCAGCCTCAACTGCTTCCTTGGGCAGAGAATTCCATAGATTCACAACCCTCTGGGAGAAGAAATTCTTTCTCAACTCGGTTTTAAATTGGCTCCTCCGTCTTTTGAGGCTGTGCCCCCTAGTTCTTGTCTCCCCCACCAATGGAAACAACCTCTCTGCCTCTATCATGTCTATCCCTTTCATGATTTTAAATGTTTCTATAAGATCACCCCTCATCCTTCTGAGCTCCAAGGAGTAAAGACCCAGACTACTCAATCTATCATCATAAGGTAACCCCCTCGTTTCTCGAATCAGCCTAGTGAATCGTCTCTGTATCCCTTCCAAAGCTAGTATATCCTTCCTTAAGTAAGGTGACCAAAAACTGCACGCAGTACTCCAGGTGCGGCCTTACCAATACCTTATACAGTTGCAGCAACACCTCCCTGCTTTTGTACTCCATCCCTTTCGCAATGAAGGCCAACATTCCATTTGCCTTCCTGATTACCTGCTGCACCTGCAAACTAATCTTTTGGGATTCATGCACAAGGACCCCCAGGTCCCTCTGCACCACAGCATGTTGTAATTTCTCCCCATTCAAATAATATTCTCTTTTACTGTCTTTTTTCCCCCAAGGTGGATGACCTCACACTTTCCGACATTGTATTCCATCTGCCAAACCTTAGCCCATTCGCTTAACCTATCCAAATCTCCTTGCAGCCTCTCTGTGTCCTCTACACAACCCGCTTTCCCACTAATCTTAGTGTCATCTGCAAATTTTGTTGCACTGCAAACTCATTTATATGACAACTAATCCAGCATAGTTCTAGGTTACTTTTACGGAGCAAAAAATTGATTTTCATACTAGCCCTGTTTGCTGCCTTATGTATGCGTGAAATGTTCATTTGTGACACACACCACCTTTCTGTGTAAAGGTAGTCAAAAAGAAGATGCAAAATTCACAGTTCACAGGGGCGACTGTTCCGGCGCCTGCACAAGAGGGAGAACAGGTCGAGTTCTCCCTCTTGTTGAGTGTGGGCTGCATGCATGCTCATACCACAACAAACATTTGGACTTGCCAAATTTAAAAACATCTGCACAAAGATCACCAGCTTCCCACAGGCACTCCACAAAAAAACATTTAGAGATTTCAAATGTGTTGGACTTTTGGCAAAAGCCAAATCTGTGCATACTGTGGAGAAGCTCACCAATGAATAGTTTGTGAAAGGTGTTAATAGATCGTGGTGAAAACCACAGCAATCTTACAACCCAGTTGTCCCAGTATTTATCTCTGCTTAACATGTAAGGGGTGTCAATTGGGATTCTGTTTATTTTTTACATTCCTTTTTGGATCATTTGAACCACACAATATAAAACGGAAAAGAGTGACTAAAGTAAATGTTGGTCCCTTAGAAGATGAAAAGGGGGATTTAATAATGGGAAATGTGGAAATGGCTGAGACCGTAAACAATTATTTTGCTTCTGTCTTCACAGTGGAAGACACAAAAACCATGCCAAAAATTGCAGGCTACAGGAATGTGGGAAGGGAGGACCTTGAGACAATCACTATCACTAGGGGGGTAGTGCTGGACAGGCTAATGGGACTGAAGGTAGACAAGTCCCCTGGTCCTGATGAAATGCATCCCAGGGTATTAAAAGAGATGGCAGAAGTTATAGCAGATGCATTCGTTATAATCTACCAAAATTCTCTGGACTCTGGGGAGGTACCAGCGGTTTTGGAAAGCAGCTAATGTAACGCCTCTGTTTAAAAAAGGGGGCAGGCAAAAGGCAGGTAACGATAGGCCGGTTAGTTTAACATCTGTGGTGGGAAAAATGCTTGAAACTATCATTAAGGAAGAAATAGCGGGACATCTAGATAGGAATAGTGCAATCAAGCAGACGCAGCATGGATTCATGAAAGGGAAATCATGTTTAACTAACTTACTGGAATTCTTTGAGGATATAACGAGCATGGCGGATAGAGGTGTACCGATGGATGTGGTGTATTTAGATTTCCAAAAGGCATTCGATAAGGTGCCACACAACAGGTTACTGCAGAAGATAAAGGTACGCGGAGTCAGTGGAAATGTATTAGCATGGATAGAAAATTGGCTGGTGAACAGAAAGCAGAGAGTCGGGATAAATGGGTCCTTTTCCGGTTGGAAATCAGTGGTTAGTGGTGTGCCACAGGGATCAGTGCTGGGACCACAATTGTTTACAATATACATAGATGACCTAGAAGAGGGGACAGAGTGTAGTGCAACAAAATTTGCAGATGACACTAAGATTAGTGGGAAAGCGGGTTGTGTAGAGGATTCAGAGAGGCTGCAAGGAGATTTGGATAGGTTAAGCGAATGGGCTAAGGTTTGGCAGATGGAATACAATGTCGGAAAGTGTGAGGTCATCCACCTTGGGGAAAAAAAACAGTAAAAGGGAATATTATTTGAATGGGGAGAAATTACAACATGCTGTGGTGCAGAGGGACCTGGGGGTCCTTGTGCATGAATCCCAAAAGGTTAGTTTGCAGGTGCAGCAGGTAATCAGGAAGGCGAATGGAATGTTGGCCTTCATTGCGAGAGGGATGGAGTACAAAAGCAGGGAGGTCTTGCTGCAACTGTATAAGGTATTGGTAAGGCCGCACCTGGAGTATTGCGTGCAGTTTTGGTCACCTTATTTAAGGAAGGATATACTAGCTTTGGAAGGGGTACAGAGACGATTCACTAGGCTAATTCCAGAAATGAGGGGGTTTCCTTATGATGATAGATTGAGTAGACTGGGTCTTTACTCCTTGGAGTTCAGAAGGATGAGGGGTGATCTTATAGAAACATTTAAAATCATGAAAGGGATAGACAAGATAGAGGCAGAGAGGTTGTTTCCACTGGTCGGGGAGACTAGAACTAGGGGGCACAGCCTCAAAATACGGAGGAGCCAATTTAAAACCGAGTTGAGAAAGAATTTCTTCTCCCAGAGGGTTGTGAATCTGTGGAATTCTCTGCCCAAGGAAGCAGTTGAGGCTAGCTCATTGAATGTTTTCAAGTCAAAGATAGATAGATTTTTAAGCAATAAGGGAATTAAGGGTTACGGGGAGAGGGCGGGTAAGTGGAGCTGAGTCCACGACCAGATAAGCCATGATCTTATTGAATGGCGGAGCAGGCTCGAGGGGCTAGATGGCCTACTCCTGTTCCTAATTCTTATGTACACTCTGTCCCCTCTTCTAGGTCATCTATGTATATTGTAAGCAGTTGTGGTCCCAGTACTGATCCCTGTGGCACACCACTAACCAATCGAAAAAGGACCCATTTATCCCGACTCTCTGCTTTCTGTTCGCCAGCCAATTCTCTATCCATGCTAATACATTTCCTCTGACTCCGTGTACCTTTATCTTCTGCAGTAACCTTTTGTGTGGCACCTTATCGAATGCCTTTTGGAAATCTAAATACACCACATCCATCGGTACACCTCTATCCACCATACTCGTTATATCCTCAAAGAATTCCAGTAAGTTAGTTAAACATGATTTCCCTTTCATGAATCCATGCTGCGTCTGCTTGATTGCACTATTCCTATCCAGATGTCCCGCTATTTCTTCCTTAATGATAGTTTCAGGCATTTTCCCCACCACAGATGTTAAACTAACCGGCCTATAGTTACCTGCCTTTTGCATGCCCCCTTTTTTAAACAGAGGCGTTACATTAGCTGCTCTCCAATCCGCTGCTACCTCCCCAGAGTCCAGAGAATTTTGATAGATTATAACAAATGCATCTGCTATAACTTCCGCCATCTCTTTTAATACCCTGGGATGCATTTCATCAGGACCAGGGGACTTGTCTACCTTCAGTCCCATTAGTCTGTCCAGCACTACCTCCCTAGTGATGGTGATCATCTCAAGGTCCTCCCTTCCCACATTCCTATGACCAGCAATTTTTGGCATGGTTTTTGTGTCTTCCACTGTGGAGACGGAAGCAAAATAATTGTTTAAGGTCTCAGCCATTTCCACATTTCCCATTATTAAATCCCCCTTTTCATCTTCTAAGGGACCAACATTTACTTTAGTCACTCTTTTCCGTTTTATATATCTGTAAAAGCTTTTACTATCTTTTTTTTATGTTTTGCGCAAGTTTACCTTCGTAATCTATCTTCCCTTTCTTTATTGCTTTTTTAGTCATTCTTTGCTGTTGCTTAAAATTTTCCCAATCCTCTAGTTTCCCACTAACCTTGGCCACCTTATACGCATTGGTCTTTGATTTGATACTTTCCTTTATTTCCTTGGTTATCCACGGCTGGTTATCTCTTCTCTTGCCGTCCTTCTTTTTCACTGGAATATATTTTTGTTGCGCATTATGAAAGAGCTCCTTAAAAGTCCTCCACTGTTCCTCAATTGTGCCACCGTTTCGTCCTTGTTTCCAGTCTACTTTAGCCAACTCTGCCCTCATCCCACTGTAGTCCCCTTTGTTTAAGCATAGTACGCTCATTTCTGACACAACTTCCTCATCCTCAATCTGTATTACAAATTCAACCATATTGTGATCACTCATTCCGAGAGGATCTTTTACGAGGAGATCGTTTATTTTTCCTGTCTTGTTACACAGGACCAGATCCAAAATGGCTTGCTCCCTTGTAGGCTCTGTTACATACTGTTCTAAGAAACAATCCCGTACGCATTCTATGAATTCCTCCTCCAGGCTACCCCCTGCGATTTGATTTGACCAATCGATATGTAGGTTAAAATCCCCCATAACTACTGTCGTTCCTTTTTCACATGCCTCCATTATTCCCTTGATTATTGCCCGCCCCACCATGAAGTTATTATTTGGGGGCCTATAAACTACGCCGACCAGT
The DNA here is from genome assembly GCF_044704955.1 of Pristiophorus japonicus. Classification (NCBI taxonomy): domain Eukaryota; kingdom Metazoa; phylum Chordata; class Chondrichthyes; family Pristiophoridae; genus Pristiophorus; species Pristiophorus japonicus. The sequence goes on from NC_091988.1 coordinate 139,899,584, forward strand.
GACTTTTCCCCCTTACTATCTCTAATCTCCACCCACAATGATTCAACATTTTGTTCATTGGAGCCAATATCATCCCTCACAACTGCCCTAATATCATCCTTTATTAACAAAGGGTACTGCCTCGCCATCTGGCTATGACGCCCCTTCACGTAACCCGGATGGAAGCTGACCGAGAATACAACATGCCGCACATTTCGATGCGCAGCATAATAAAGAGGACCATTGGCATTTTGAAGCAGCGTTTCCCATGCCTGGACCATTCGAGGCTACTTGCAATACTCCCGAGATTGTTGGTCAGTTCACTGTTGTGTGCAGCAGCTGGTAGTAGAAGACCCACCAGAAGTGAGAGTGACTGATGATAATGATGAGGAAGATGCAGATGACGAGGAGGAGGAGGACAAGGAAGTCATGCAACTACCTGAACCCAGAGCACGACAGCGGAGGAGGACGGACCGTTGATCCCCTTTAACGATTGCTCGAGTCTTGCACCAACAGCTCATCCGTGAATGCTTTGCTGCCTGAAGACTCAACGGCAACTATTCCAAATGGACCATGTTTACTGCTTGGACCTGTTCCGTAATGTGTTTTGTTAATGGAACAAACGATGGAAATTATTCTTGTTCACTTCAAAAAGGTGTGTTAATAATGGAACAAATAATGGAACTGATTCAGTTATTATGTAAAATATATTTATTCAAAATTTTAACATGTTTGTACTTAACATAACTAACATATTCTTATATCAAACTTTTAAGTTTCACTTATCACTTACAAACTTTTACTAACTTGTAAATTGACATAACTTACAAAAAACTTTAAATTTTTTAGAACAGTTGTAGTTACAACAGTAACAACAACAAAGAAACCCATCTCTCCTTCACCTTATTCAAAGACTGCCCCCTGCGCTTAGTCTTGGTGACTCCACCACCCTTGCCTGCAGGTGGTGGCGCAGTTTTTCTCGCTTTCGAACATCTTGGGTAATGCGCACTTCTTGATGGGGGGGGGGGGGCACAGCCAGTAATGTGGATGGCCCGGCTTGGACCTCTTCAGAGGCTGGTCTGGGAATTGGAGTTGGAATGGCAGTTGATTCTGTCAATGGGCACGGGGTCTGGGCGTGTTCCCTTATTGCAGCAGAAAACTCCAACATTCCCTCCCTCATGTGCCCTGACAGTGTCTCAGCTACCTGTGACATGCCCTCCCGCATGTGCGCCGACATTGTTTCTGCTGACTGAGATATTCCCCACCTCATGTTCCCAGATAGCGTACCCATTTCTCGAGAGTGTTGATACCACATCACCCACCCCACTGATGGTGTCCAGGAGTGATTGGGTAAGGCCCTCTCCGCACTCATTGCCATTACGTGAATCACATCTGTTAGATCCTGCACCTCAGGAGAGAGCGTGGTGACTGCGATTTCTCTTTTCCCATCGTAGATTAGCTCCTCTCCATACTGTGGATTCCCTGTTGTCTTGTGCCTAAAGAGTTCCACTTCTTTGAATTCCCAAGGCTCTGGGCTAGGAGTTTGTTCCTTCTGCTGCTATTGATAGATTTAGTCTAAATCCACCAAGAGCAGTGCAGCGAGCAACCCAGAAAGTTCAACCCAATTAAGCCCGCCTGTCTTGAGCCATTCCTGTGCTTTCAGGCACCCTTTCGTTAATTTATTGGCTTTTCTTCAAAGTGCATATAGCAGTTCACTCACATTGTGGCAGAGCAGTGCAAATTTGTATTTTTAACTTATGAAAATAAATACTGTGTGTTAATCTTATTTGCTACAGTAGTGTTTTTCACCATTAAAACTAACTATTGAAAAAGAAGTGTAAACAAGTATCTGTATTTGGCAATAGAAGGACAAGGAGTTATTTGTAACGTGCTTTGGATTGATTTACTGAGTCCCTGAACCTGAAATGCTGCAACTACAAAGCAGCAATTTATCATGAATTATTGCAGTGTACTATATAATATATCAATCCAACAAAGTGATATTATCTCTAATGTATTCAGACTCTAACCTTCTCTTTCATCTTAACAGGTACAGAACATGAAACATATCACCTGTAGTTATGCAAGTTGTTTTTGAAAAACCACAAAATCATTCGTCGTTTTATTAATTAAGAAAGCCAAAGTAAGATATGAAAAACAATAAGAATTTGGGATTAAGCATTTTGCTAAGTCAGCATTGAAACTATGCTTTTAAAATGAGAAACCTAGGTTAAGGATGAAGGGTAATTGTGCAGGACACCATCAAGGCTGAAAAGAGTAAGAGACCATGAATTTTGATTTTAAAAGCCTGATGATTGTAGGAAGAAAGAAAAGTGAAAAGGGCACGAAGTTTCACAGTTTTGAGATCTCTGGAAATAATGAGTAAGAGGAGGTAGTGTGAAGAGTTGGTTTCAATGCTGAGAGGGTGCAGGAAAGAGGAAGAGTGTGTAGGATGACAATTTGAAGTTTGGGAAGAAAAGTGAGACAAGTTCAGGGGATCAATGACCATAGTAGAATTGATGAAATAAAGAGATAAGAAATGTGTATATTAAAGTGACGTTGAAGGCTAAAGGTGAGAGATACTCATGCATTTCTAGCACCCTCAGCCCCTTCGGAATCAATCCCTTTGCCTTTCCACTTCCGTATGTATAAGGCATTATAGACTCCGTCTTTCTCTATTCTCTATAAATGCTGAAGCCAAATATATAAAGCAACTCTGTCATAACAACCCCATCATGTTCATTTTGAGTGGCTCCACCTCCTCTTTAATGATTCTCTCTTTACTATGCGTTCCTAAAAAAAAACTCTTTGCTATTTCTCTAAAATGAATACAAGTTTTCCTTCATATCTCTTACCTCCTTACCTGCCTCATCAGGGGGAATAGAAAGAGTGTGTGGTGTGAATCTTCTACAGACTATCCTAATATTTTTATGTGCTTCCCTATTTGAAGTGATGTGTAGGACAGTTATTTGGCCTTCGCCATATACAAGCTACAATTTTAAATTTAACTTTTCTGGTCAGATTACATTTAGGAATGTAATCTTAGAAGGAGATGTTGCATAAAAACTTTATTAAATACTTACATGTCATGCCTTGTGTCTCCCCTTGGAGTAGGCTTTCATGTGCATTCATCATAATGTTGCTTTGCGATGGTACTTTTGGAGACAGTCCTTAAGCGCCAGTGTTTTGAAGATTCAGTCTGAAGGGAATGTTGCTGTCCATAGTAACTCATGTCTTTGAATTAGGATTTTTCATTCTGAGGGGATCTGTCCACCTTTTCCTTCTCTTGTTCCTTGATGTATATCATAGCCAATACAGAGACATGGTTGCAAGGTGACCAGCGTTGGGAACTAAATATTACAAGGCACTTGATTCATCGAAAAGACAGGCAGGCTGGAGCAGAGAGGGGAGGGGAGGGGGGTGGGGGTAGTCCTGATAATTAAGGATGACATAAGGACAGTAGTGAGAAAGAGTCTTGGCTTGGAAGATCAGGAAGTAGAATCAGTATGGGTGGAGATAAGAACTAACAAGGGGCAGAAATCAGTGGTGGGCGTAGTCTACAGGCCCCCTAACAGTAGCTATACTATTGAACAGAGTATTAATAAAAAATTATATAAGTTCATGGAATGTATCCAAGACAGTTTCATAGAACAATACGTCATGGAACCAACCAGTGAACAAGCTATTTTAGATCTTGTTTTGTGTAATGAGCCAGGGTTAATTAGTAATCTTATAGTAAAGGATCCTCTAGGGAAGAGTGATCATAATGTAATAGAATTTCACATTGAGTTTGAACATGGCATTCTTATGTCTGACACTAGAGTCTTAGACATAAACAAAGCCATTTACGTACATATGGGGGTGGGGGGTGGGCAGAGATGTGGGTTGGATCAGGTAGATTGGGAAATTAGATTAAAAAGGTAAGATGGTAGATAAGCAGTGGCAATCATTTAAAGAAATATTCCAAAATCCTCAAATATACATTCCATTGAGAAATAAAAACTCCACAGAAAAAGTGACCCATCTGTGGCTAACTAAAGATGATAAGGATAGTATTAGATTAAAAGAGGCTTATAATGTTGCAAAGAATAGTAGTAAGCCTGAGGATTGGGAGAGCTTTAGAAACCAGCAAAAAATTGATAGAGAAAATAGATTACGAGAGTAAATTAGCAAGAAATATAAAAACTTGCAAGAGCTTTTACAAGTATATAAAAAGGAAGAGAGTAGCAAAAGTAAGTGTTGGTCCTTAAGAGGCTGAGGCAGGAGAACTTATATTGGGTAACAAGGAAATGGCAAAGACTTTAAACAAATATTGAGTATCTGTCTTCACAGTAGAAGACACAAAAAGTATACCAAAAATAGTGGGGAACCAAGGGTCTAATGAGAGCGAGAAACTTAAAGTAATTAATATCAGTAGAGAAAAAGTACTTGAGAAAATAATGGGACTAAAAGCTGACAAATCCCCTGGGCTTGATGGCCTACATCCTAGGGTTCTAAAAAAGGTGGCTGCAAAGATAGTGGGTGCATTGGTTGTGATCTTCCAAAATTCCCTAGATTCAGGAACAGTCCCAGCAGATTGGAAGGTAGCAAATGTAACCCTGCTATTCAAGAAAGGAGGGAGAGAGAAAATGGGGAACTACAGGCCAGTTAACCTGACATCAGTCGTCGGAGGAAATATTGGAATCCATTTAAGGAAGTGGTAACAGGGTACTTAGAAAATCAAAATATGATTCGGCAGAAGTTTTATGAAAAGTAAATTGTGTTTGACAAATTTATTAAGTTTTTTGAGAATGTAACTTGCAGGGTAGATAAAGGAGAACCAGTGGATGTAGTATATTTGGATTTCCAAAAGTCATTCGATAAAAGGTGCCACATAAAAGGTTGTTGAGCAAGGTAAGGGCACATGGGGTTGGGGGTAATGTATTGGCATGGATAGAGGATAGGTTAACAGACAGAAAACAGAGAGTAGGTTTAACCGGGTTATTTTCAGATTGGCAGGCTGTAACTAGTGGGGTGCCGCAAGTATCAGTGCTTGGGCCTCAGCTAATTACAATCTGTGTTCATGACTTCGATGAAGGGACCGAGTTGCAACGCATCCAAGTTTGCTGACGATAAAAAGCTAGGTGGGAAAGTAAGATGTGAGGAGGAAACAAACAGCTTGCAAAGGGATTATAGACAAGTTAAGTGAGAGGGCAATAAGGTGGCAGATGGGGAAATGTGAGGCTATTCATTTTAGTAAGAAGAATAGGAAAACAGAATATTTTTTAAATAATGAGAAACTATTAAATGTTGGTGTTCAGAGAGATTTAGGTGTCATAGCACAAGAAGCACAGAGTGTTAGCATGCAGGTACAACAAGCAATTAGGAAGGCAAATGGCATGTTGGTCTTTATTGCAAGGGGGTTGGAATACAAGAGTAAGGAAGTCTTGCTACAATTGTACAGGGCTCTGGTGAGACCACACCTGGAGTACTGCGCACAGTTTTGGAAGGATATACCTGCCTTAGAGGGAGTGCAACGAAAGTTCACTAGATTTGAGTAGATTGGGCCTATATTCTCTGGAGTTTAGAAGAATGAGAGGGGATCTCATTGAAACATAAGATTCTGAGGGGAATTGACAGGATAAATGCTGAGAGGTTGTTTCCCCTGGCTGGAGAATCTAGAACTAGGGGGTCATAGTCTCAGGATAAGGGGTCGGCCATTTAGGACTGAGCTGGAGGAGGAATTTCTTCACTCAGAAGGTTGTGAATCTTTGGAATTCTCTGTCCTAAAGTGCTGTGTATTCTGAGTCGTTGAGTATATTCAAGGCTGAGATAGATAGATTTTTGAACTCCAGAGGAATCAAGGGATATGGGGATAGGGCAGGAAAGTGGAGTTGAGGTCAAAGATCAGCCATGATCTTATTGAATGGCGGAGCAGGCTCGAGGGGCCGAATGGCCTACTCCTGCTTCTAATTCTTATGTTCTTATGTTCACCTCCTCACCCTGGATGTGGCTTGCAGCATCCCAGTGGGACCCACAGCCTCAGATGGTGGGGCCCTGTGTGTGCCCTGCTGCACCCCACTGGGACTCGCAGCTTCAGACGGTGAGACCCTGGGTGTGCCTCGCTGCTCCCCACTGGGACCCGCAGCCTTGGACAGTGGGGCACCGTGTGCCTCGCTGCACCCCATTGGAATCCCTAGCCTCGGACGGTGGGAAACCATGGAATGTCCCACCAACAATCAAACCGCTACTCAGGGAAGGGGCTAACATCGCAATGGGTGGCACATGCACCTCCTCCAAAGTGAGTACAACAATGGGGACTTCATCCATCCCCTCCCCCTCACCCCCATGCTCCTGGAAGGTGGAATTAAAAGATGTTCTCCTCTTCAGGCTTGTCCTCATCTGAATTCTCTTCTGCATTGTCAGGGTTGGCCTCAAGTTCTGCAAAATATAACAGAACAGACAAATGGTTAGCAGCAGAGGGGGCAGGGTGGGTGACATGAGTAGGCTTACACAGCGCAGGCAGTAGGCTGATTTGAAGGACCACGATGAATGATAGCACATTGCATCAACCGAAGCATAGCTGAGGGAGACATCCCCATGAACCGAAGCATGGCTAGTCCGCGCAGTACTTAACATTTAGGAAAGCCAGACTGTGGAATTTGCAGGACTTACTCTCTCCCTCGAGTGTGGGCCCAGCTTGTGCAGTGGTGATTGATAGGTCCTGCCTGGAGAAAAACAAAGCAGACCCTCTCTTTCAAGGGTGTCAGTGGGTGCCTATTTGCCAGGCAGGCCTCCTCCTGTTCGAGTTCTTTCCCTTTTATTATGTGCCACCTCCCTCTGCAAAGATGAAAATATAACTTTTTAGAGAGGGTGTCTTTCTGTTGGGTGTGACATATATAGATGATCACATTTACAACTGAAATTCCATTGAAACATGAAAATATTACTTACACTAACTACTTGACCAAGGGTCCTGCCACTTCTTTTTGCACTGGCCTCCAGACCTCTGAGTGGTCACCATAGCACAGTAATCTTCTGCAAGTTGGTTCCAGCGTTTCTTCATTTCTTTGGGTGGAACTTTCATGTGTCCAGCTCGTGCCATCTGGCCTCAATCACAGTATCTAGTGCCTCTACTTCATCCTGTAAGAAACTCTTGATCCTTGCACCATGTTGCATCTTGTATTGCAGCTCCGATTTTTCCAATGAGAATTAAATTTCTCACATAACTGGCTCTTTAAAAATAGACAATTGCAGATCGGGAGCTGTCCTGCGCATGCGCGCCCATAGGTATCACATCAAAAACGTCCTTTTTTTCCATGCATGCGCAGAAGGGACGGCATCGTTTTTTTGGCGCAGACATTTGGCTCCACCCCTCCCCCGAGGCTACAGGACAGGCTGCGCAGCGCCAATTTTAAAAAAGAGAGCGGGGAAACTTGACCCATTTATTTTTAGAATTGTTGTGGCCTCGAAAAACAGGCGTAACTCTGGCAATATGCCAAAAAATAGATTTGGGCAAAATTGAGTCCATACATTGTAAATACCGAGGCCCAAGCACTGATCATTGTGATACCCCACTAATTACAGCCTGCCAATCTGAAAATAGCCAGTTTATTCCGACTTTCTGTTTTCTGTCCGTTAACCTATCCTCAATCCATGCTAATATATTACTCCCATGAGCCCTAATTGTGTGTAATAACTTCTTGTGTGGCACCTTATCAAATGTTTTTTGTAAAATCAAATATACTACATCGACTGGTTCCTGCTTATCCATCCTGCTAGTTACAACCTCAGTAACCTCCAACTGATTTGTCAAACATAATTTCCTCTTCATGTATCTGCAATGACTCTGCCCAATCATATGATTTTTAAGGTGCCCCTTTATCACGTCCCTTACAATAGATTCTAACATTTTAGGAATGACAGCTTATATCCACGATTATAGCCAAGAAGGGCAGGTGGCGATATGATAAAGGTCTTCAACATTATGAATGATTATAATACAGTAAATAATGGTGGATTGTTTCCACTGGTTGGGAATACAGTAACGGGGGGGGGGGGGGGGGGGGAGCACAAATTTAAGACCATTAAAAGGGGAGTTAGAAAGCTTTTTTTCATGCAGAGGGTGGTTAGAATGTGGAATTCTCCACTACAAATTACTGTTGGAACAGAGTCCATAAAGTCTTCTAAAAGGATATCGGATAGTTATTTAAGAGGACTAGTAATGTTGAGAATGATCAGATTATGTGGCTCATGAAGAAAAACAGCTGGACTTGTTTTAATTCATTAGATTGTTCTAAGTGTGTACAAGCCAATAAGATAGCAGACATCAGATTAAAACAAAGTCCTGATCCTGGACCAGATAGCAAAAAATACGTTTTGATGTTGAAACCAAAACAGAATACATTTCCGAGAACCGTTGCACATTATCTGGGTATACGTAGCAGCTAAAGTGCCTTTATCTTGAAAGACATTCCATAATCAGGTGAAAAAGTTACAACATGACCAATGACAATTGTTAATTTTCCCCTTTCTGGAGTGAAATGCTTCATGAGTCACTATCACACAGCCTGGTAAAGTACTGATGAAATTCACTCTGGTTTCGGCATAAGCCAGCAGGGAAGAAGTCCATGATTTTAAAACCCAGTTCTTTATTTGGGAATCAGTGATATAACTAAACAACAACTACTTTTATTTATATCGTGACTTTAATGTAATAAAATGACCCAAGGCACTTCACAGGAGCGTTATAAAACAAAACTTGACACCGAGCCATTGAAGGAGATATTAGGACAAATGACCAAAAGCTTGGTCAGAGGTAGGTTTTAAGGAGCATCTTAAAAAAGGAAAGAGAGACTGAGCGGTTTAGAGAGGGAATTAGAGAGCTTAGGGGCTTGGCACCTGAAGACATGGCCGCCAATGGCGGATTAAAATTGGGGATGCTCAAGAGGCCAGAATTAGAGAAGTACAAGACCATGGAGGGATTTGAAAAGATGGAGGAGAATTTTTAAAAATCAACACGTTTAACTGGGAGCCAATGTTGGTCAGCGAGCACAGGGGTGATGGGTGAACGGGACTTGGTGCGAGTTAGGACATGGGCAGCAGAGTTTTGGATGATCTCAAGTTTGCGTAGAGTAGAATGTGGGAGGCCAGCCAAGAGTGCATTGGAATAGTCAAGTCTAGAGGTAACAAAGGCATGGATGAAGGTTTCAGTAGCAGATGAGCTGAGGCAGCGGCGGAGCTGGACGATGTTCCAGAGGTGGAAATAGGCGGCCTTTGTGATGGCACGGATATGTGATCGGAATCTCAACTCGGGGTCAAATACAACACCAAGGTTGCGAACAGTCTATTTCAGCCTCAGACAATTGCCAGGGAGAGGGATGGAGTCGGTGGCTATTGAACAGTTTGTGGCGGGGATCAAAGACAATGGAGGGGTCAAGAGCGATGGTGTTGAGATAGAACTGCGTGGTCATCAGCATACATGTGGAAACTGACGCTGAATTTTCGGATTTTGCCGCCGAGGGGCAGCATGCAAATGTTAAATAGGAGGGAGCCAAGGATAGATCCCTTGGGAGACACAAGAGGCAACGGTGCGAGAGCGGGAAGAGAAGGAATTGTAGGTGATTCTCTGGGTATGATTAGAAAGGTAACAATGGAACCAGGTGAGCGCAGTCCCACCCAGCTGGACGACAGTGAAGAGACGTGGATGAGGGTGTGTGGTCAACCATGTCAAAGGCCACAGGGAGGTCGAGGAGGGATAGTTTACCATTGGCACAGTCACATAGGATGTCATTTGTAATTTTGATAAAAGCCATTTCGGTCACAAAATATTTCAGTCAGGTACACATCCTACCTTTTTTCCACCGAGAAATATGCCTCCATCGGTCTTTAGTTCACTGTGCTCTAAAGCATCAAGGAGACTCACAGGTTTCGTAATCGTCTTCTCAGTGTTTCTCTCATATTCAATGCAAAGTTTGGCCATGGCATCTCTCCCAGAAGGCTCAACATCATCTGTAGAAAAGCAAATAAATACAAATTACCAATAATTAAAACAATCAGTAACTTTTTTTTTTAAAAGAGGGGGTGGAGAGTTGTTAGCCTTACAATTTAACAAGATAAACAAGTAGTTTTATGCCTTAACCCCAGTATAGATATGCATCAAAACACTTGACAATGGCATCAGATGAAAAGCCAACAACTTGCACCTTTAATATGGAAAAACATCTCAACGCACTTCACCGAGCCACAGAAGATATTAGAAGAGGTAACCAAAAACCTGATTAAAGATGTGGGTTTTAAGGAGGGTCTTAAATAAGAGGCAGTTGGGCAGGGGGGGGTTGCACAAGAGGCCAGAGTCAGGAAGAGAGTTTGATGTGGATGGGGCTGGGGTTGGGGAGAAAAGAAGGAGCAGAAATTGTAGTATTGCATGGGATGACGGGAGTAACAAGAGGCAAGGCCATGGAGGGCTTTAAACAAGGAGGATGAGAATTTTAAATTTGGAACCTTTGGGGATGGCAGCTAATGTAGGTCAGCATTGACCTTCGGGGTGTAATTAATTGGTGTTGCCTCCTAAAAAATAATTCCATTGTGATCTAGAAACCGCTAAAATATACTAAGTGCAGTCTAAATGCAATAGCTGCGGCCAAAAACACAATTGTGGGTCTCTGTAAATCTCAAGCAAGAATTGAACAGCTGTGTCAGGAAGCAGAAGGCAGAATTAAGTAAAGACCGAAAATGCAGCAGCTGCCGAACAAGCTTTGTGGTGAACTAGGAAACCAACAGTTTAAAGCGCAGCAGAAATTAAATCAAATCAGCAATATTCCAAACAACCGCTCATAACACGGGCCTGAATTCCCACACGCACCACACTCAGCAGTAATTGAAATTCTTCCCAACACTGATTGGAAAACGATGAGCGGAACACCCATACTGGGCTGATCATTACTAATGGAAAGGTAGGTACCATGCCACACTGCCTAACCCAGATCGTATCTGGAGCCAAACAACTGCTGCCGAGACGAAATACAGGAACGGAGCAGCACCCTGCTAAGTGAACTCATAAAACTGGCAGGGTGAGAAAAAATCCCTCCCCCACAATAGAGCACAAGTGCAGTATTCACACCACAGAAACAAAAAGGCAACTGAAAGAGCACACGCCTACAGACAAATTCCCGTCCCCATCTCCCCACTGTGCATAAACTTTAATGCCACAAACCCACATGTAACCCTACCATCGCCACCCCCCCCCCACAATGAGCAGAGGCTTTGGCAAAGGATAAAAAATCCAATCATAACCCCAACCCTCAATGGACAGTAATTCTCATAGCATAAACCCTTCCCGCACTGCACATAAAAATAGAATTGGATCCTGTCCCCAAAACTCCCTTACTATGAACAGAGCGATTATAATCCCTTCCCTACCCCAGCAAAGAACTCCCCTCCTCATGGAGCAGAAATATTGCAAAGGTATCGCAAGCCCAAAGTGGTTTCCATCTCACTCAGCAAAGATATTGTGCTCTCCTCCCTAAATATCATCATCTCCCCCAACAAGATGAGCTCCCCAAACTGCACTGAGCCAACAACTCTATCCTCTACCTACTGAGCATTACTTAGCATTTGGGAACCCACCTCTCAGCTAAGCAACACTCCCTCCCACATTAACATACCTTACTTGAGTACATCTCCTGATGACCTCCCCCACACAGACTATCACTTTGGTGATCAGAGTCCATACCCCTTCACCCATTGTTTATTTGACCAGAACTCATCTTTCTCACCTGAGCATATCCCCATCCCAATGGAGCTAACCTGCCCATCGTCTTTTTCCAATTCTCCTCTAATCCCTCCCCTCCTTCAACCCCGACCTCTTCTTGGTCCAATTCAATGATCCCTTGCCCTCTAACCCAGCTTGAATTGAATATTGCACTTGATTTGAACACCATGCGTAATGCTACAGAACGTTGACTAGTTCTGTAATACAACTGAATTTACCACATCTTTTTTCCAAGCCTTTTTTTGCATTGTTATCTATAAAAGTGCATGACTTTTCCCTTTAAAAAGATTGGCCTTTTATTTTGGCAGTCAATTTATTGGCAGCCTCGGCTATGAAACAGTTTCCTGACACTTACATCAATGCCTAGGCCACTAATAGTTACTGTAAATGAAATTAACAGTAATATATAAAAAATACTGTACCGGCACGCTTTCTTTTGAGACTTGGGACATGAGAATCTAAAGTTTTTGCTTTCTTCAGACTTAGAGTAGACAGAGCAGGCAAGGACGAGGTAGCAGAATTTACCCCCGAACACTGGCCATTGTAAGACCCCATCTTCAGTTTTGGTGGAGGCATCTATTTGTGTAACAGAAATACTATTATGATAGTAAGAAGCCTATATTTTAATGTTCTTGCAAACATTTTTTTAATCCAACTTACAGCATATAAATTGATTGAAGTAATCCATAATAATCATGTTCTTTAGTACAAGTATTAGAACTTCATAATGTTTAAAGGCAAAGGGAGGTACTCTTTAATACAAAGCATTATTAGTACCAGCTGTATAAAATGTTAAAAAAAACATTCTAAAATAGTTTAACTTAGTAAGGAGCATTTCAAATTGATTTTAGCTTCCCTGCACAGATGCTCTGTTTTGGTTCTCCAGACTCAAGAAGCTACTCAGTTGGCATCTGTTATAGATCAGTCAGTAAGTGATTGTATATGACAATGTAGATTGATCGCCTTCCCTCCTCCAGCCAGGAACGTGGATCAGGTTAGCACTAGATTTCTATGATATGGTACAAGTAGCAGACGGGAAACATATTGGACATTTGTTATTACCCTGCTAGGAAGTGGATGTTACAGTTTGGGCTTTATCACTTCTGTCTTGGCCTCCTTATGAAAAATCCCATTTTGTATGTAAATGTGTCTCCTCCATTGTTGTATGTGCCATGTCTGGTGTAACACGCTCAGAATGAGTAATTACCACTTCATTACAGTATAGAGTACACAGGTCACGCAGGAAGTCAGCCATGCTCTTCTCTGAAAAGTGGCATACACCATGCCATCGGACCAATATTAAAACGAATCAGTTATTTATAGGTTGAACAATACACAGAAACAGTGAGACAGAGCAACATATTGAGTGTACCAAATTTTAAGCCAAGAGGAGAATCAGTTCACAAGTAGTCAAAATAAAAAGAAAAGGCTTGCATTAATATAGCACCTTTCATGATGTCAGGATGTCTCAAAGGACTTTACAGTCAATGGAGTACTTTTCAACTGTTGTAATGTACAACAACAACTTGCATTTGTACAGTGCACAATAAAGGAAATGTGGCAGTTAATTCACACAGTAAATAGCAGTGTGATAATGACCAGACAATCTGTTTTAGTGATGTTGGTTGGAGGGATAAATATTGACCAGGACATCGCCTCGAAATAGTGCCATCTTTTATGTCCATCCGAAGGGGCAGAAGGAGCCTCTGTTTAATGTTTCATCCGAAAGTCGGCACCTCCGAGAGTGCTGCATTCTCTCAGTACAGCACTGGAGTGTTAGCCTAGATTTTGTGCTCAAGTCTCTGGAGTAGAACTTTCTTCCGACTCAAGAGTCGAGCACTGAACCAAGATGGACACTCTGATTAGCTCAGACTTGTCCAAGTGCTCAGTCACTCCGTCCCTGGTGATAAGACTGCAGTAACCTGCCTACAACTGATGTTAAACTGGCAGGTCTGTAGTGACCTGTTTTCTCTCATCTTTCCTTCTTAAATAATGGAATGACATTTACAATTTTCTAATCCAAAGGCATAATTCCCAAATCTAGCTTTGAAAAATTATGACTTGTTCATCTGCAACTTCACTTATTTCTGTTAAAACTATAGGGCTGAAATCATCAGATTTGTCTATCGTTAGTCCATTTCCTCCAGTCTGACAACCTGCATAAATTAACATTTCAAATAGTCTATTTTCATACCAGTCAGTAAATGAACTGTCATTTGGGTTGATGAAATGTAAACAGAATGGGAAAGAACCCCACAGTCTTGCAAAGAATCTATAATTTGATTAACCGGAGAAGCAAAGATTATTGTGGCCTCAGCCCAGACCCACTGTTTGTAAATCCTTAAAACGATGATGTAATTTATATCTTATCAAAAAAAGCTTGCATTTATAAAGCAGCTCATTATATCTCTCAGAAAGATCCCTGAACACTTCACATGCAATGAATCCCTTTGAAATGCAATTACTGTTGTTCGTAAGTAAACATGGCATCCACTTTACACACAGCAAGGTTCTGAAAATGGCAGCAGGCCAGTTAATCTGTTTTGGTGGAGTTGTCAGGACATCGGGACAACCACCTGTTCGTTTCATTGTGCCATGGCATCTTCAATGCCCACCTGAACCAGCATACACACAATACATGTACACAATACAATATAGGTTAAAATACACATCTCAGGATGAAAATGTTGATTTCATCATAGCATTACATTAAGCAACCTGACCAAGAGCAGGTGGAATTTAGCCAAATAATGGAAAACGGACGACTGTCAGCTGTGGCTCAGCGGTAGCACTCTTGCCTTGGAGTCACAGGCTCTGGGTTCAAGTCCCACTCCAGAGACTCGAGCACAAATACCTAGGCTGACACTTCAGTGCAGTACTGCACTGTCAAAGGTCCCATCTTTCGGATGAGATGTTAAACTCAGGCTCTGTCTGCGCTCTCAGGTGGATATAAAAGATCCCATGGCACTATTTCAAAGAAGAGCAGTGGAGTTATCCCCGGTGATAGCCAATTAACACCACTATAAAAAGATTATTTGGTCACTATCACATTGCTGTTTGTGGGAGCTTGCTGTGTGCAAATTGACTGCCATGTTTCCTACATTACAACAGTGACGACAATTTAAAAGTACTTCATGGGTTGTAAAGCACTTCGGGACATCCTGAAGTCGTGAAATGCGCCATATAAATACAACTCTTTCTTTCAAGTCACAATCTTTCAGTAAGGAGTTAAAAGCTCAACCACTGAAACTGGCGGTTCAGAGCACATTAAACAATTAAGAGTTTTCTATTACAAGGTGCAACGATAAGAAACTGCACTCACAGTACAGAGCATCAGTCACCAGGAGAGCATAATGGGAATTGAGGGTCAGCACAATTTTACATCTACTTAAGTTAAGCCGCACCCAGTACTCAAGACTCCATGTCAGGAGTGTGGTTTTGTAAAATTATCCTTAATGTATAAACATGTGGATTTTCTAATCTGCAAGGCAACTAATGAGTAGATTAAGGCATTGTTTCCTCACTGACTCAGAGGTATGGAGGCAGCACCAGGTACAAGAACAGTGTGACAGCAATTACAAATCGGATAAAGTTAATTCATAAAATGGGAGGGGGAATAATTATATTCCAAGATCATGGGATCTGGGATTCAGTGCTGACGTGTCCTGAAAAAATTGCTGAATTTTAAAAATGAAACAGAGGAATTTAGCATACACAAGTTTACAGTTTTTTTCCACAGCCCTCAAGTTATTGTATACCAGGAAATATTTTAAAAAGCAGTATTTTTTTTTAAATTAATTAACGGGATGCAGGCATCGCTAGAAAGGCCAGCATTTATTGCCCATCCCTAATTGCCCTGGAGAAGGTGGTGATGAGCCACCTTCTTGAACCGCTGCAGTCCTTGAGGTGAAGGTGCTCCCAGTGATGTTAGGGAGGGAGTTCTAGGATTTTGACCTAGCGACGATGAAGGAATGGTGATATATTGCCAAATCAGGATGGTGTGCGACTTGGGAGAACTTGGAGGTGATGTTCCCATGCACTCGCTGCCCTTGTCCTTCTAGGTGGTAGAAGTTTCAGGTCTGGAAGGTACTGTCGAAGAAGCCTTGGCAGTGCATCTTGTAGATGGTACACACTGCAGCCATGGAGGGAGTGAGCGCTTAAGATGGTGGATGGGGTGCCAATTAAGCAGGCTGCTTTGTCCTGGATGGTGTCAAGCTTCGAGTGTTGTTGGAGCTGCACTCACCCAGGCAAGTGGAAAGTATTCCAGCATGCTCCTGATTTGTGCCTTGTAGATGTTGGAAAGGCTTTGGGGAGTCAGGTGAGTCACTCGCCGCAGAATACCCAGCCCTCTAACCTGCTCTTGTAGCTACAGTACTTATATTGTTGATCCAGTTAAGTTTCTGGTCAATGGTGACCCCCCCCCCCCCCCCCCACAGGATGTTGAGGGTGGGGGATTAGACAAAGGTAATGATATTGAATGTCATGGGGAGTTGGCTAGACTCCCTCTTGTTGGAGATGGCCATTGCCTGGTACTTGTGGAGCATAAATGTTACTTGCCACTTATCGGCCCAAGCCTGAATGTCGTTCAGGTCTTGCTGCATGTGGGCAAGGACTGCTTCATTATCTGAGTAATTCTGAATGAAACTGAACACTGTGCAATCATCAGCGAACATCCTCACTTCTGACCTTATATTGGACATTAAAACGGACTGCAAAAGCTTCTATAGATATGTAAAGAGAAAAAGGTTAGTAAAGACAAACTTAGGTCCCCTGCAGTCAGAGTCAGGGGAATTCATAACAGGGAACAAAGAAATGGCAGACCAATTGAACAAGTACTTCGGTTCGGTATTCATTAAGGAGGACACAAACAACGTTCGGATATAAAAGGGGTCAGAGGGTCTAGTAAGAAGGAGGAACTGAGGGAAATCCTTATTAGTCGGGAAATTGTGTTGGGGAAATTGATGGGATTGAAGGCCGATAAATCCCCAGGGCCTGATGGACTGCATCCCAGAGTACTTAAGGTGGCCTTGGAAACAGCAGATGCATTCACAGTCATTTTCCAACATTCCATAGACTCTGGATCAGTTCCTATGGAGTGGAGGATAGCCAATGTAACCCCACTTTTTTTTTTAAAAAAGGGAGAGAGAAAACAGGGAATTATAGACCGGTCAGCCTGACATCGGTAGTGGGTAAAATGATGGAATCAATTATTAAGGATGTCATAGCAGCGCATTTGGAAAGAGGTGACATGATAGGTCCAAGTCAGCATGGATTTGTGAAAGGGAAATCATGCTTGACAAATCTTCTGGAATTTTTTGAGGATGTTTCCAGTAGAGTGGACAAGGGAGAACCAGTTGATGTGGTGAATTTGGACTTTCAAAAGGCTTTCGACAAGGTCCCACACAAGAGATTAATGTGCAAAGTTAAAGCACATGGGATTGGGGATAGTGTGCTGAGGTGGATTGAGAACTGGTTGTCAGACAGGAAGCAAAGAGTAGGAGTAAATGGGTACTTTTCAGAATGCCAGGCAGTGACTAGTGGGGTGCCGCAAGGTTCTGTGCTGGGGCCCCAGCTGTTTACACTGTACATTAATGATTTAGACGAGGGGATTAAATGTAGTATCGCCAAATTTGCAGATGATACTAAGCTGGGTGGCAGTGTGAGCTGCGAGGAGGATGCTATGAGGCTGCAGAGTGACTTGGATAGGTTAGGTGAGTGGGCAAATGCATGGCAGAGGAAGTATAATGTAGATAAATGTGAGGTTATACACTTTGGTGGTAAAAACAGAGACACAGACTATTATCTGAATGGTGACAGATTAGGAAAAGGGGAGGTGCAAAGAGACCTGGGTGTCATCGTACATCAGGTGGTTAAGAAAGCAAATAGCATGTTGGCCTTCATAGTGAGGGGATTTGAGTACAGGGGCAGGGAGGTGTTACTACAGTTGTACAGGGCCTTGGTGAGGCCACACCTGGAGTATTGTGTCCAGTTTTGGTCTCCTAACTTGAGGAAGGACATTCTTGCTATTGAGGGAGTGCAGCGAAGGTTCACCAGACTGATTCCCGGGATGGCGGGACTGACCTATCAAGAAAGACTGGATCAACTGGGCTTGTATTCACTGGAGTTCAGAAGAATGAGAGGGGATCTCATAGAAACGTTTAAAATTCTGACGGGTTTGGACAGGTTAGATGCAGGAAGAATGTTCACAATGTTGGGGAAGTCCAGAACCAGGGGTCACAGTCTAAGAATAAGGGGTAAGCCATTTAGGACCGAGATGAGGAGAAACTTCTTCACCCAGAGAGTGATGAACCTTTGGAATTCTCTACCACAGAAAGTTGTTGAGGCCAATTCACTAAATATATTCAAAAAGGAGTTAGATGTAGTCCTTACTACTAGGGGGATCAAGGGGTATGGCGAGAAAGCAGGAATGGGGTACTGATGTTGCATGATCAGCCATGAACTCATTGAGTGGCGGTGCAGGCTCGAAGGGCCGAATGGCCTACTCCTGCACCTATTTTCTATGTTTCTATGTTTCTACAACCAATTTCAAATTGGACTTGGGACTAAAACCCATAAATATTCAATCAACATTTCGTTAGAACTGTACATAGCATCTTTGTAATACTCTGAAAAGAGCAATTAATACTCTTGCTTCACAATAGCGCAATTACAGTCTGATTCTAAGCCAAGCTCTAAAGATCGTGTGATGAGTTTCAGCAGTACTTTGCTCGGTTAGCAGATGCAGTGGCATTTCTCGGGGGTAGGGGTAGGGCAGGGAACAAATCAACAGATTGTCTGACTTAAGACAACCAAACATTGTCCGAAATCTGGGAAGCGACAGTGCTCACTGATGACCTCGAAGAAAGTTGCCCACAATGATCTAGCGATCTCCGTGGCGCGAATTTCAGCTCTCCCAACCCTAGTTTGAATCTGGCACTAAATCAAGCGAATCTCCACCGTCCAGCAACAGTGATGTGATCAAACAAGCAAAGCAGCCAATCACATAGGGTATACAGCACAGAAACAGGCCATTCAGCCCAACCAGTCCATGCCGGCGTTTATGCTCCACTCGAGCCTCCTCCTGTTTTTCCTCATCTAAATCTATCAACATAAACCTCTATTCTCTTCTCCCTTATTTGCTTGTCTAGCCTCCCCTTAAATGCATCTATACTATTCGCTTCAACTACTCCCTGTGGTAGCGAGTTCCACATTCTCACAACTCTCTGGGTAAAGAAGTTCTGAATTGCAGAATTAAGGTAGAAGCTGAAATATCAAACTTTAAATATATATTAAAAGCCATGCAATTCTTATTATATTAATGGAAAAATGTGATATTCCACAAATATAAAATTAGTTTTTCAGGGCCAGAACGGTTATTCAGCAGCCAATATGCCAATAAAAACCCAGTTACACCTCACTCAAAACACCCTAACTTTTTTGGGGGTTGGGGGGAGGAAATTGCTGTGTTTAACAGCGATATTGCAGCGTAATAGGGGAAGTTTATCAGGAACTGTAATTTGAATTGATTGCTAGCTCTAAGGTGTTCCACAGCGCAACCTGTGGAGAATCAGGGAATGACTGACAGCAACTTCTGGACTGGTGTGTTCAGAAGTTGCTGTCACGTTCAGAGGAGTAATGATGGCGAACGCTGACAGATTCGCGTCATTAGCACTGCAAAATCCGGGCCATTAATGTTAAAAATTACCATAAAAGCAGAGTAGGCATCCTGCTCTCCCCCTCCTCAGTTTGACAAAGTTGGTACACATTAAAGGTTTAAAAAAAAGGACGAAAGAGAAAAAAAATACTAAATGCCCAAAATATTTTTTTAAAACTTAAAATTTTTTAATTTCTGAAGTGCTTAAAATGTTGTGTGCAAGTTTGAAAAGTTAAATATTACTCAATCTACTTTGCAGAAATAAAATCTCGACATACAATATCAAATACCATGTAATATAATTGTGGCTGCTTTTGGAATATTTATTTTCAGTAATGTTGCGGTCGGTGTGTGTATCAATCAATGTTCCCTCTAATTTGTTTTGTTCTGAGCTGGGCATGAATTCCTTTGGAAGTTCCACAGGCAAATTTTACACAACTTTTACAACGACGACAGCAACCACCACATAAAAGCGCATACAGTAATGTCATATTGCCATCTCACATCATGAGACAATCAGACATGGTTCTATACAAGTTTAATGTAATTTCTCTGCTTTTGAATTCTATTCCTCTTTATTTGCACTTTTATGGCTTTTTTTTTTTATAACCTGCGTTGCTATTTTTAATTATTTGTGAATCTATACTCCTAGATCCCTTTGCACCTCTACCCCATTTAAACACTTATTTTCCAAGGAATATGTTGCTTCCTTATTCCGACCACCAAAATGCCCCACCTCACACTTGCCTATATTGAAATTCATTTGTCATTTACATGCCCATTCTGCAAGTTTACGGCAGAATTAATTAAAAGCTTTTAGTTAGTCATGTACAAACTATTTAAAAAAAATACTTGTCAGAAATGACAGGGATATACAAGAACTGCATAATAATGCATTAACACTTCAGAAAGATCACTCAGTTACACTGTTATGCATCGACAAACAACCCAAAAGCCCATGGTGAGCTGAAAGCGGCTTATCTATTAGTGCAATTTGTATTAATTTTAAAGTTATCAACGTATTACAGGTTGAACCTCTCTTATCCGGGATTCCATTATCCGGCATTCCCGGCCGGCAGGTGGCGCATGTTCAGAACGCGACCTGTCACAATCCTACTCACCAATATAATCTTTCTCCCTAATCGGCTGCCTCCTCCTCGTCGTCCTGCTGCATTTCCTGCAGCCACAGTCCTCGGGCCGGGGGGGGTCAGGCCGGCTCTTCTGGGCCTGCTGGGGCCCGCCGACTCTTCGAGACCCGCTGCACACTGATTGGCTGACTGACTGACTGACGGTCGGTCTAGTCAATCAGCGCACACACACACTTACCCCAGCAACAGCACTTAAAGGCGCAATCCACCCAAACACGTGACCACCCCTCATCCGGCAAAATCCCTCATTCGGGACAGGCCAGATCCCAAGGGTGCCAGATAAGGGAGGTTCAATCTGTAGTCTATCCTTCATGTTACTATAGAAATGACTGCACAAGCAGCAGACAGGAGCAGTGGCTTTCCTATGGCGCTGATGTGCTGTACGTCCAGATACGTAATTAGAATATTAATCACAATGCAACCAGACAACTAACAAATATAAAGACTGTGGTTCTTTGGTTCAAAGTATTAAAAAGAATTGAACAAAAATGGGTGTTCTTATTTTAACTTCAATCATTTTCATTAATAAATGTTGTCTTCTTGAACCAGCACACCCCCATGTAACATCAGAAAGGTAGCACTTAGTCACAAGTGCAGAAAAACACATACGCAATTTAAGTCATCGAATTAAAAACAAAAAGTAGGGAAAGCTATGATTTAACAGAAATAAACATGCATCTTTCTTCCTGGACAGGCGAACCAGACGGACTTGGAAATGTTTACTAATAAATATGTTAACATAAAAACGTTAAATTTACGAATTTTGCTTCTAATGTTTTACTCTCAAATATTTGACACAATATTAATCCCTGCTCTGGTCACGAAAAATGTTCAATTATTTTAGGTACTTTGCAATTAAATGGCAGGAAACAAACTTCATTATACTCTCAATTTTTAATCTCCTATTTCAAACATTTTTACCAAACCAAAATTGAACATTATCAGTTTAATCAAAGTATGGGGAGCAGGCAGGGAAGTGGATCCAAGTCCATGATCGGATCAGCCATGAACTTATTGAATGGTGGAGCAGGCTCGAGGGGTCATGTGGCCTACTTCTGCTCTTATTTTTTGTGTTCTTATTTCTGTGTCTTTCACAATAAACAAATAGTGGTTTCTTCTAAAGTAGCTTCCTGCAATTTGTATACATCATTACAGAAGTCTGGTTTCTATTAACAATAACTAAACATTTAATCTATATACACATTATTCCTGAGACTTGTTCAGACTATAGAATGACAGACAAATTAAAACAGTTTGTGGTTTTTCCCTTTTTTGGTTTTCTTCCTAAACATCTGATATTTTTTCAAGTAGTCAATAAAAAGTAATATGCAAGTCCTACTAATCTGCCCCTGCTCTCCCCCTGAACAGCATGGTCGCAGCATGTTTGTGTAAAGCTGCTCACTTCAGACCATCGTTCAAAATCAAATATTCAAACATTTCAATTTTAAAATGTTTTAAGCAATTCAGAGCCTTTTTAAAAGGATTAAAAGGACTTAAAGACCTGGCTGAAACTTGTTTAGTCAAGGGGGAAATTGATTTTCTCTTGTTTCTTGTAAAATTATGTTCAAAACTTAGAAGCAAAAAAAAATGTTCTGGGAAAAGTTCATTAAAAATCTTTAAATTCTTTCAAGTCTCGTTGCAGCTTTGACAAAAGATGTTGCTCCAAGTATCTCTTTCCTTCTTCAATGCTGTCGTTAAACATACAACAAAAACATAATAAAATAAACTAATTCCAAATGAAGCTTAAATAAGTGAACAAAGTGGTCAAACTTCCTGAGAAGGCAGTGAGGTTACCTCTCCCCAGCTTGGCGATGAGTTGGGATCAGTTTTGGAGAGGCTGTTTCCTCTTTTCCTGCTGCCGTTCCCTACGTCTCTCACAGACTGAAGTACAAATGGGGGTACAGACTTTTCCCCCCGCTCATACTACATGATTAAATAACGCTGATAAAACTCTTTCAAAAAGGGGACAACACCTGACATACCAATCTAACTGATCACTCAATATACCAACCAAGAAAACTAGCAAATGCTGAACAATGGATTTTAAAAAGTTGGCTCGGCCCCAAAAAGACTTGCGGCTCCGAAATTGCCCTGAATATGAACATCCAACATATGGGCTCAATTTTCCCCAAAGCTTTCTTTTGACGTACTTGAAGAGTTACGCCCGATTTTTGGGCCTAAGTACACCAAAAAAAAATTCTAAGTTTCCCCGTTGGATTTCTTCATTTTGGCATGGCGTAACCCGACCTTTAGTTTTGGGGATAGAGCCTTGGAACTGCGCCAAAAAGATTGGGCTGCCATGGTAACCAGGGACACAATGTGAGCTGAGGCTGAAAAGTGAAGCATACAGCCAGCTCCCAACACATTAGGGGAATTGAGAACGCATAGCAGCGGCTTGCCTCCGGCTCCCCCCCCAGGGGGCTTCCTGGTCAGGTCCCATTCTCAGTCCCCCATTCTCTCGGTCCAGTCCCATTCTAGGTCCCCGGACACTCTCTCTTTCTCATGGGGGCCAGACCGGCGAGCCCTTCGGGTGGGGTTGGAGGTAGGTTGCTGCTATGTATTTTTCAATTCTTTTAGTGTGTCCGGCCATCTGTTGCACCAATTTCCTTAACTTTCTGGAAGGTTTTTCTGGAGAGGCCATATACGCTGGCCTAAGCACAACTGGAGTAACTCTCAGCTGGCCAAACTTCCCTAATTGGCCAGAATTGGCGTCGGTGGCTGGTTACGCGCCCTTTAGCTGAAAAAAAAACTGACCTAAAAAAATCGTAACTAACTGAGTTACACTGGTGCAAAGTGATTGGGGAAACTGTGGTTTTTCAACTTAGGCCAAAAAGAGCAGCCTGCTCCAAAATTACTGGGGAAAAATGAGCCCATACAAAGTAATTAAACTGAAAGAGCAGTGGACACAGCTGTGTAATTTATATATAATATACATACACACACTTTTTCTCACTCGTATTGGAGGGGAAAAAAATCAAGTACATGAAAGCCTGAAAAGGGATATATGTGGTGAAAGCAAATATTTATTTTCTAGGATGTTCTGAGGGCATCCCTCAAGAAAATTTAGATTTTTTTTTTGACAGTTCGCTTGATGCATTTTCCAGTATTTTGATTCTACAATGAACATGCATTCTGCATTTTTTAATCTAAAGTGAAGAGACTTACTCAATTGTACTGTAAACTACTCTCTCAGTCATTTGGGAATTTATTCTTTTTCGTCATATATTTTAAAACATAGCAAAAACAGACAATCTCTTATCGGGAGAATACAAGTTTTAGCTTATTAGACCTTGGGCCGAGTCTCGGAAAAATGCTTTTCCATTGTCCCCTCTGTGGAACTACTTCATATTCACACCAATATTAGTTTAGGGATCACTTATCACAAAAATCAATGTTCCCATCTTCAAAAAGTAAGCATTTTGCAGAAATTTTAATTAGAAAATAGGCAGAAATCTTGTCAAAACCCAGAGTGATGATGTAATTGCGAGATACTTAAATGACCAATCACAACTAATGTATTTGTCAGTACTGCAAAATCAGCTAATCACAATCTCTGTACTAGAGTATTGCAGTTGTGCAGGGCCTTGGTGGGGCCTCACCGAGAGTGTTGTGTTCAACTTTGGTCTCCTGGTCTGAGGAGGGACGTTCTTGCTGTTGGGGGTGTGCGGCGGGGGTTCACCGGACTGATTCCCGGGGTGACGGGACTGACGTGTGAGGGGGGGACTGGATCGACTGGGCTTGTATTCACTGGAGTTTGGAGGGGTGGGAGGGGATCTCATGGAAACGTGTGGGATTTTGATGGGATTGGACGGGTTGGATGCGGGGGGAGTGTTCCTGATGCTGGGGGGTTCCGGAGCCAGGGGTCGCAGTCTGGGGATGGGCCGTTTGGGACTGGGATGGGGGGAGGCTTCTTCGCTCGGGGGGTTGTTGACCTGTGGAGTTCTCTGCCGCAGGGGATTGTTGATGCCAGTTTGTTGGATGTGTTCGGGAGGGGGTTGGATGTGGCCCTTGCGGCTGGGGGGATCGGGGGGTGTGGAGGGGGAGCAGGAAAGGGGTGCTGGGGTGGATGATCGACCATGGTCTTGTTGGGTGGTGGTGCGGGCTCGGGGGGACCGGGTGGCCTGCATCTGCACCTATTTTCTATGTTTCTACTCTGTTTGAGAGACTGTGGGGCCAAAATTGCTCCTTTCTGCAAGGCCTCTGGCCGCTTGAAAGTGGCGGCCATGGGTCAGTGTGGAATGGCTGCCGAGTCTCCGCGGAGAGGCTGCCATTTTGAAAATTGACCTTCCTCCGTTTTGGAGCGGTGTCGTGACCGCTCCGCCCATTTTCCCGCTGCGGCGTGCACACGCCAACCTTTTACCGACTGGCGGGGACCCCTTCCCGAAATTGCCCATCGGGAAATGACCCCTTTCCCGGAATTGCCCTGCGGGAGTGGCCCCCCCACTGATTGGTGCCCCCGACAGCTTTTGCTGTCGGTATACTCTCTGTGGCTTGGTGGCATGCCCGCCCTTAAAGGGGAGGGCACATTGCCACGGCCGCTATGTTATTTTTTTTTGTTGGCCGACTGCCAGGTCGGGCCGACAATTATGGCCATTGGTCAGCTGGGCTGTTAACAGGCACAAACCCTCTCTGGTGGTCCAGTGTTTGCCACTGAAGTGGCTGTAGAATTTGCAACGGTTCTCCCCTTTAACTGATGGGGAGAAACGTAACGTGCTAGCGCAATGACATCATCAGCGTGGCGCCGATGTCTTGCACGTCGCTCCGCTAGTGACGACCACTCTGTCCGCCCCCACTTCTGCCCCCATCATGAGGCCACTTCCGCCCCGCTCGGGGGAAAAAAACCCGAACTGCTGAATTTCAAAGGTTTGGCCTCCCCATGAATTGGGGCGGTCAGAACATATCGAAAATGGTAGGTGCGCCTCGTTTCGGGCGGTGGGCAATTTCGGATCCTGTGACTGCATGCACGTAGTTGTGGGAGCCAAAGGCAGCATCATTTCTATTTTGGACTCTAGCTCGATAAATTTTTTCACGAGTGTTCATCAGTGGAAATTTACTGGAACTAGGGAAGCTAAAATTGCAGAGAAAGCCATCGTACTTCCTCAGCAAGTTGCCAGAGATGAACGATGATGACTTGTCAGGATGGACTGGTTTCAATACCCTGCTACAGAAAACTTAAATCCCACCCGTGTCAAACATTGGCCACCTTTCAGTCATCGATGCCAGCCCTACTAAGCTTAATACAGTGTACACAATCTTGCAACAAAGTGTTGATATTGCAGACAAACTCAGACTGGATAAGATTGTCGTGGCAATGGACCAGGAGATTCGTTGGATGAATGCCCTCTTCATGCACCAGTTCCAATTGTCACAGGACGGGAGAGTGGAGAGCACCAGTTCAAACTGTCACAGGAGCATCCAGTCGTGCCCTGGTAGCTGCCCCCAAGGGAAGTGGAGTGTGGGAAATTGCACTCCGCTTGCATTGAGGGGTGGTAAGGCCAATTCTGCGGTGGGAGCAGGACTTCCACGTTGGGGGCTAAAATTTCCTGCCCCAGAAGGTTACCGCCCCCAAAGTGGGAGCCTGTGGGAGGTTGAGGGGAGACGGGGGCGGGGGATGGAGGGGAGAGTGGTAGAGGTGGGGGGGCGGAGAAACTCAGGGCAGGGGACAGGAAGGGTCACATTGCAGCGAAGGTCTGGGGGGGGCGAAATGTGTTGGAGGGGCAGGCCTGGGGGCTCTGTGCGGGGAGTGTTCAGAGTGGGGTGGACGGGTTGACTGTGCAGATGGCGGTTGGTGGATGTGGTGTGGTTGGCGTCGCGGGGGCGTGGCTCCGGGGTGGCCGGGGCTGGGGGCTCGACATCCGGGGGTGTTCGGCATTTGGTAAGGATTCTGACGGGACGGGGCGGGTTGGGGGGGGTGGGGAGTGTTCCCGGTGTTGGGTGGGTCCGGAGCCGGGGGGTGGCACGCTCTTGGGATGGGGAGGTGGGCTGTTTGGGGCTGGGATTGGGAGAGACTTCTTCACTCGGGGAGTTGTTGGCCTGTGGGGTTCCCTGCCACAGGGGGTTGTTGATGCCAGTTCATTGGATGTGTTCGGGAGGGAGTTGGACGTGGTCCTTGAGGCTGGGGGGGTCGGGGGGTGTGGAGGGGGGGGGGTGGAGGTGCTGGGGTGGGTGATCAGCCATGATCTTGTTGAATGGCGGTGCAGGCTCGAAGGGCCGAATGGCCTACTCCTGCACCTATTTTCTATGTCTATGTTTCTATTTAACTGGAACTTACCGCTTTCCCATATTTTTTTCTGGCTTTAAATAATTTTTCCAATTTTTATTTAAAAAAATTAATTTCACCACAGGCCTAAAAGTTGGTTACTTTAGCCTCCTTCCATGGCATTGTACATGTGTTGCGCCTCCACATGTGTTGTTCCAAAGTGCGGCCGCCGCTTAGTCCCCAGGAATGGACTTCACGTGCCTGGACCCTCACCTCTCTCGCTCGCTGTCTCTATCTCCCTCTGTCCCGGTCGCACGCTTGCTCTCGATCTCTGTGCCTGTCCGTCCCTCTCTACATCCCTGTCTCCCTCTCCCTTTGTTCCTGTGCCTATCCCTCTCCCTCTCCGTCCCTATCCCTCTCTCCCTCCATCCCTGTCCCTATCCTTTTCTCCCTCCATCCCTGTCCCTCTCCATCCCTGTCCCTATCCCTCTGTCCGTCCCTATCCCTCCCCCTCCCTCCGTCCCTGTCCTTCTGTCTCCCTTCCCTCCCTCTCTCTGTCTGTCTGTCTGTCCCTGCCGCGCTCTCTATATATTTCTTTGCCTCTCTCTGCACAGAACATTGGAGCAAAAGGAAAAGCAGAGAATAAATGTCGGTTCAGGAGAGAACTTTTCTCCCATTTTTTTTAAGCTTCTGAAATCCAGTCAATGTTGAAAAATGAGAATTCTTTCCATCTTATGGGAAATGCTTCTTGACAAAGCTCTCCTATTTGTGCTCTTGTGATAATGAAGGTGCTCATGTTTGACACCAGCTTCACGAACCTGTTTGCAGTTAGTGCCCTTCGTGTCCCAGCTCAGTGTAATCCTGAGCGATAACTGCCTGCAGGTTTTAGAAGAGATGATTAAATGAGGTCGTGCCAGTGGATGTTAAAGATTTTTTTTACCGCTATTGTAAGAAGCACAGGTATCTCGCTTTCTTTCCCCAGTTTCACTTCCTCATCCCAGTCTCTCTCTCTCACCTCCCAATCCCAGTCTCCATTCCCCACCCACACCCCCCCAGTCCCTCTCACCACCCCTTCCCCCTGACCTCTCTTCTGCCTCCTCCCCATGCCGTTTCTCTCTCCCTCTCTTTCTCCCATCCTCGCCCCCCCCTCCCGTCATCTCTCTTCTCTACCCAGCCCTCACACCCTCCTCCTCCTCCCTCCCCCCACCCCGTCTCTCTTATCTACTCAGCCCTCACACCCTCCTCCTCCCTCCGCCTCCCCCCCCCCCCCGCCAGTCGTCTCTCTTCTCGACCCAGCCCTCCCTCCCATCCTCTCCCACCCCCCGTCAGTCTCTCTTTCCCTCTCCTCCAGTCTCTCTCTTTCTCTCCCTTCCTCTCCCCCCACCGCCCCCCCCCCCATTTCTCTCTCCTGCCTCCTCCCCCCTCTATCTTTTACTTTCCTCCAATCTCATCTCCCCCTCCCTCCCGGAGGCTCAGGCCGGTACCGAGTTCTCGTGTTCAGACATTCTTTATAAGCGCATCACCATTCGCCACGACTCCCAGCACTGTATCAGCATTTGTTCATTGTCAGTGGCTCAGGCCAGTAACGGCTCCCAGTGCAGAAATGGGTCCAGCGCGCAGGCTTCGAAACCCATTCCAGTGGACCTAAAGAATGGCCTGTGGGACTCGATTGAAAAGAGCACCTGAACACTGGAGCCCGCTCCAGCGCGGCCTGCAATGCCTGGTGCATGGCAGTCTCCAGGTAACTGCGCGGCTGTGCAGTTTAGGGGGAAAACAGTGGCATGCATGTCTTTTTACACCAACTATAAAATCAAATACTTCTTTAGTTAAAGATCCCTTACAGTTTTTTGCTCCAATAGTTTACGCACTTTCAACTCACGCTTTTGTGTGTATTAAAGTCCAATTCCCTCCCTGGTCTCTCAAAACACACTTGCAGCAGACCTGTAGAAGGAGGTGATTCATCCGTTGTGCCTGCATCACTCTGAAAAACTCTGTATTGACTCTGTATGATCCCTGCTCTTCAGCTACACTCTTCACATTTTTCTTTGTAGATCTATAGAATTTTGTTGAGATTACTTGCATAACCAATAGTTTATCCCAATACGAGTAACTTTAGCCAACAACTACTTCATAGAGGAGGAGAATTGCAAGCACTTGTTTTCTTGAATAGAATCATTTTAATATGATTCATACATGTAATCAGCTTTGCCAGTGCTGACCTGCTGAAAACTGGTCTGCTGAACAGTATTACAAGAATAGACTTCCAGCATCACAGTTGAGGGGCTGGATTTTCCGGTCCTTTGCACTCCTGGTTTCGCTCCGGAGCGGCGTGAAAGGCGGTGGCGAGGTCTCCAGCGCCCTGCAGCGATCCTCCGGTCGGGTCTTGTGGCGGCGCTGAGCTGCACCGCCGGGAAGAGCTGTGCCGGGCGTGCAACACCCCTGGTTGCGACACCGGCGCGAGTTTTGAGACTTGTCTGATCCGTCCGCCCGGAATTGCGTCCGCAATGACCACCTGGGAAATCAGAGCGGTCCGACGATCCCGGTGGCGGAGAGGAAGGTAAAGTACTCCAAAAGTAAGTGCGAGTGTTTTCTCTTTTAATTTTTTGTGTTGCGGTGGGCAACGTTTTGGGAATTTTTTTTAAAAGTTTTTATCTCCGCGCCCCCCGCCCTCCCCTCCAGGCCTCTCTTGGAGCGCTCTTTGGCTGAATGCTTAGCTCAGGACTTTCGCTTCCTTGCACCAAGAAAGGTGCACATCGCCACCCATAGTGCTGCGCCCCCTGACACAGGGCCCAGAGAGATGCACATCGCCACCTTTAACACTGCGCCTCCTAACGCAGGACCCAGAGAGATGCACATCGCCACCCTTAATACTGCGTCCCTTGACACAGGGCCCAGATGCCCAAACTTAAATACTAAAACGCAAACTATTCCCGGCCGCTAACTTTCCCGCCACACCGACATTATCGCCCCGAAAACAGAAAAGGCTAAAGCCAGTCTATAGAGCTTATTTCACACAATGCACTTGAATGAGCCAAGACTTTGGTCGGTTTGCAGCTAAGCTGTTAGATGGGGTGTCACACATTCAAAAAAACCTACAACTAAACCTATTTCATAACAAAAAAGCTAAAACTACTTATAAAAACAAATTACTTCATGCAATTAAAACCACGCTGCTGTTTGAAAGGATTGGTACATGGAGCAAAAACATTATGACAGCAAAAGATACAAAAAGGAGGGAGATGTTAAAGATCTATTACCCTATCAATTGTTTCTCACAGCATCATAAACAAGGTGACAGAAAGCACCATCAGCTATTCTAGGAGGATACAAAGATTTCAGGAATATCAGCCAGTCTCCAAAAAAAAACCTTTACAATTGATTGCCGTCTTACTTTTCTTCCACTAGTATAATACACGTGTAGCATTTTATAGGATCAATTTTAAACATGGGATACTTACAATTTTTTGAGCAACGCGAAAAAACTGAGATACATCTCGAATGATGTGTCCAAAGTTATCATAGGCTTTGACATGCGGCCGCACCCACAATGGCAACTGTGACCTCACCTCCGCGCCCATAAATCTAAATAAAAAGCAAAATGGACAGAAATACAAGTGAAGTAGAGCAAGAAAAGAAGTTGTAAATTAATTCTGGAAGTTAAAATCTGGCCGACACCAGAAGTGCCGGCAATTTTGAATCAAAACTGTCCATTTTAACCTTCACATTACCTTCCAGCTTCACATTAATGACAGAAACTACAATTGCAACCGTTAAAAAATGTGTGCATAATGAACCAGTCCTCCTCGAACAAACTCCGGGGTTCGAAGTTGCCCATTTTTATAGCCCCATTAGCACCTCCGGGGGTTGTCAACGGGGCACAATGGCGGTTTCACCTGGGGGAGGGAAGCGCTACCGGGGAAGCTGCCCCGGAGGTTTAAGGGTGCTGTCCCAGCAGAGCTGCGCCCTGCGATTAGCGCCCCGGGCCGTCGCACAACCGCCAATGACATCATTGGCGTGTGCGCCGTTCGCTTTGCGCCCCGCTCCGTGTGGACATACACCACCAGGGCGCCCCTTAATGGGGAGGCCATTAGTGCCCCGGGCCGCCATTTCTATTTGTCGGCCCGACGATGGCTGCCCTTGCGACGACTGAGGCACCACCATGCAGCCCGGCACTCAGTTATAGGTGCCAGCCCGGCCGATCACCTCCCTAGTGACCCAGTGTCGGCCACCAAAGGGCCTGCAGAGTGCACAGTGTCCCTCTCCTTCAACTGAAGGGGAGGAGCATTGTAGCACGTAGCACTGGCCTCCTCAGCACGGCTCTGGAACGAGCCTCCAAGCGCTCAGCTTCCTTCGCGGGGCGCACGGACCAATTCCACATCGAGGCGGGACTTCCATGCCGGGTGCGGAAGTCGCAGTAGGTTACCGCCCCCAATCGGAATGAGGGGCAATTTTGGCCCCCAACATTTTAGTAGCATCAGCCCAAGCAGTTTAACTAGTCCAACTTATTCAATGTCAATCTTGGTTAGATAGATATATTTTTCGTCACAGAGGAAAGCTCACCTACAGGAGACAGTGTCACTGAATTCGCTCTGTCCAAGAATTTACATAGGATATACAGCACAGAAACAGGCCATTTGACCCAACCAGTCCATGCCACTGTTTATGCTTCGAGCCTCCTCCAATCTTTCCTCATCTAAATCTATCAGCATAACCCTCTATTCCCTTCCCACTCATGTGCTTACCTAGCCTCCCCTTAAATGCATTGATACTATTTACTTCAACCACTCCCTGTGGTAGCAAGTTCCACATTCTCACCACCTCGGGGTAAAGAGGCTTCTTCTGAATTCCCTAGCTTATATTGTTGGCCTCTAATTATGCTCTTCCCCACAAATGTAAACAGTCGCTCTATCAAAACCTCTCATAATTTTAAAGACCCCTCAGGCTTCTTTGTTGAAGAGAAAAAAAAGAGTCCCAGCCTGCTCATCCTTTCCTGATAGGTGTACCCTCGCATTTCTGGTATCATCCTTGTAAATCTTCTCTGCACCCTCTCCAGTGACTCTATATCCTTTCTATAATATGGCAACCAGAATTATATTCAGAACTCCAAGTGTGATCTAACCAAGGTTTGATACAAGTTTAGTATAACTTCACTACTTTTCAATTCTATCCCTCTAGAAATAAACCCTAGTGCTTGGTTTGCTTTTTTTTTAAATGGCCTTGTTAACCTGTGTCGCTACTTTTAGTGATGAGTATTGTTGCCAATTTGCACAGGGTGGGTAGATAAACACTTTCAGGAATACACTTATTGTAGCAGAAACACTAAGAACTGGCAGAGACAAAAGGAGATAAAGAGGCCCTTGGAGTCACACAGACCTGGAGAGATGAAGGTGTTTGAATATGAAACATTCAATTTAGTGGTAAGTGACAGAAAAGCAGAGAGGACAAAATTAAAACTGAAACACAGCAGACTGGCATTTAAATATTGCATGCCCCCAAGTGGTAAAAGACGGATTTGTATCTAATTCTCCACGTGGTGAAATCTTTTATATTGGGAAATTAAACAGAAATCACACTTTCTTATTGCTTGCCTGAATAAAAGTCATCATATTTTAAGCCTCTGCATTCTGAGATTTTAAAAGGTTACAATACATGTTAATAAAGTTACGTCTGGCGTTATGTTATTAGTCAATTTTGGAACTATTTCTTGTTAGCATTGTTTTACAGTAGTCTTTTTTAAAATAAAATCTAATTTATTCACACGCACCTGTGATCACACAGAAAGATGGCTCCGTAGTCATTTCGGTGACGAATCACCCTGCCAATGGCTTGATTGACAGCACGTGAAGCTTGCTGTCTGTACCATTCTTGTCCAGATAAATGCTTTAAAAAACAATTCAACAGATGTTATCGATGATTTTATCCTTTAACCTATGCTATAGATAATCATATTTGAACAAAACACCCTTAATGCCATAAACCTTTATTTTTTTTGCAGGTATTAATAACAAATTACTCCATCAAATAGATATGATAGATTTGTTTAGTTAATTTCCTATTTAACCTCCAAAATACTTGTTAACTGGAAAACTGAATTACCTCCCTCCAAAAGCAAAAAGCAGAGATGCTATAATTCAGTTACAGAAAAGAACGAACTTATCCTAGTCCAGCCTCACATCTTTAGAGAACTTTCAGTCTTATTTGTTTCTTCCTTTATAGTACTCATTTCTTTTTCATGCATGCTTTCCTATCCAAATGTTAATGGTACAGAGCATTGGAACCAGCAATTTATTTTTTTAAATGAGCATTTATTGCCCACCCCTAATTCCCTCGACAAGGCGTTGGTGAGCTGCTTTCTTGAACCGCTGCAGACCATGTGGTGAAGGTACTCCCACAATGCTGTTAGGTAGGAGTTCCAGGATTTTGACCCAGCGACGATGAAGGAACGGCGATGTATTTCCAAGTCAACATGGTGTGTGACGTGGAGGGGAACTTGGGAGGCAGTGGTGTTCCCATGTGCCCGTTACTCTTACCCTTCTGAATGGTAAAGGTAGCAGGTTTTGGAGTTGCTGTCGAGGAAGCCTTGGTGAGTTGCTGCAGTGCATCTTGTAGATGCTACACACTACAGCCATGTTGCACTGGTGGTGGAGGGAGTGAATGTGTAAGCTGGTGGATTGGTTGCGGAGGGCGGGGGGGGGGTCAGGGATCGGGGAGGAGAGTGAGAAGAATGAGAAAGAAAGAAAGATGGATAACTGCTCGAATGTATTAACTGCCTTGGCAAGAGGAGCTAAATCATAAATATTGTATGACCAATCTGCCCCAAAATTAAATTATTTATTTTGCCAGCAGCATCAGGCCAAAGCTCATACAATGCTGATTAAAAAAAAAGGACGGGCACTTTCAACCACTAGCATTCTGCATTAAAGCATATCTTTATAGCTCTATTTACGCCAAATCAATTATCAACAGCAGCATTGCTGAATAGTGCATGGCTTCTCCATGAAAACATACACAACAGAAGTCAAATGTTTTGTGCCATTATTAGAAGTTAAATTTCGGCGACACTTGTGCTCACTTAAACCCCATGCATCTGTAATTTGGGACAAGTGCTCAAAGAGAGATTATTTAGTACTTTATACAGGTTTAACTTATAACAAATTAGCGACCATCATCAAACAGGGTTTTCAGCACGAAGTAAATCTTTCAACCAGATGATCCATCCTAGGCTGGGTGATGTGTAATGAGAAAGGACTAATTAGCAATTTTGTTGTGCGAGGCCCCTTGGAGAAGAGTGACCATAATATGGTAGAATTCTTTATTAAGATGGAGAGTGACAGTTAATTCAGAAACTAGGGTCCTGAACCTAAGGAAAGGTAACTTCGATGGTTTGAGGCATGAATTAGCTAGAATAGACTGGCAAATGATACTTAAAGGGTTGACGGTGGATAGGCAATGGCAAACATTTAAAAGATCACATGGATGAACTTCAGCAATTGTACATCCCTGTCTGGAGTAAAAATAAAACAGGGAAGGTGGCTCAACCATGACTAACAAGGGAAATTAAGGATAGTGTTATAAATCCAAGGAAGAGGCATATAAACATAGAAAATAGGTGGAGTAGTAGGCCATTCGGCCCTTCGAGCCTGCACCGCCATTCAATGAGTTCATGGCTGAACATGCAACTTCAGTACCCCATCCCTGCTTTCTCACCAGACCCCTTGATCCCCCTGATAGTAAGGACTACATCGAACTCCTTTTTGAATATATTTAGTGAATTGGCCTCAACAACTTTCTGTGGTAGAGAATTCCACAGGTTCACCACTCTCTGGGTGAAGAAGTTTCTCCTCATCTCAGTCCTAAATGGCTTACCCCTTATCCTTAGACTGTAACCCCTGGTTCTGGACTTCCCCAACATTGGGAACATTCTTCCTACATCTAACCTGTCTAAACCCGTCAGAATTTTAAACATTTCTATGAGATCCCCTTTCATTCTTCTGAACTCCAGTGAATACAAGCCCAGTTGATCCACTCTTTCTTGATATGTCAGTCCCGCCATCCCGGGAATCAGACTGGTGAACCTTCGCTGCACTCCCTCAATAGCAAGAATGTCCTTCAAGTTAGGAGACCAAAACTGTACACAATACTCCAGGTGTGGCCTCACCAAGGCCCTGTACAACTGTAGCAACACCTCCCTGCCCCTGTACTCAAATCCCCTCACTATGAAGGCCAACATGCTATTTGCTTTCTTAACCGCCTCCTGTACCTGCATGCCAACCTTCAATGACTGATGTACCATGACACCCAGGTCTCGTTACACCTCCCCTTTTCCTAATCTGTCACCATTCAGATAATAGTCTGTCTCTCTGTTTTTACCACCAAAGTGGATAACCTCACATTTATCCACATTATACTTCATCTGCCATGCATTTGCCCATTCACCTAACCTATCCAAGTCACTCTGCAGCCTCATAGCATCCTCCTCGCAGCTCACACTGCCACCCAACTTAGTGTCATCCGCAAATTTGGAGATACTACATTTAATCCCCTCATCTAAATCATTAATGTACAATGTAAACAGCTGGGGCCCCAGCACAGAACCTTGCGGTACCCCACTAGTCACTGCCTGCCATTCTGAAAAGTACCCATTTACTCCTACTCTTTGCTTCCTGTCTGCCAACCAGTTCTCAATCCAATTCAGCACACTACCCCCAATCCCATGTGCTTTGACTTTGCACATTAATCTCTTGTGTGGAACCTTGTCGAAAGCCTTCTGAAAGTCCAAATACACCACATCAACTGGTTCTCCCTTATCCACTCTACTGGAAACATCAAAAAATTCCAGAAGATTTGTCAAGCATGATTTCCCTTTCACAAATCCATGCTGACTTGGACCCATCATGTCACCTCTTTCCAAATGCGCTGCTATGACATCCTTAATAATTGATTCCATCATTTTACCCACTACCGATATCAGGCTGACCGGTCTATAATTCCATTTTCTCTCTCCCTCCTTTTTTAAAAAGTGGGGTTACATTGGCTACCCTCCACTCCATAGGAACTGATCCAGAGTCTATGGAATGTTGGAAAATGACTGTGAATGCATCTGCTGTTTCCAAGGCCACCTCCTTAAGTACTCTGGGATGCAGTCCATCAGGCCCTGGGGATTTATCGGCCTTCAATCCCATCAATTTCCCGACGAATAAGGATTTCCCTCAGTTCCTCCTCCTTACTAGACCCTCTGACCCCTTTTATATCCGAAGGTTGTTTGTGTCCTTCTTAGTGAATACCGAACCAAGGTACTTGTTCAATTGGTCTGCCATTTCTTTGTTCCCCGTTATGACTTCCCCTGATTCTGACTGCAGGGGACCTAAGTTTGTCTTTACTAACCTTTTTCTCTTTACATATCTATAGAAACTTTTGCAGTCCGTCTTAATGTTCCCTGCAAGCTTCCTCTCGTACTCCATTTTCCCTGCCCTAATCAAACCCTTTGTCCTCCTCTGCTGAGTTCTAAATTTCTCCCATTCCCCTGGTTCGCTGCTATTTCTGGCCAATTTGTATGCCACTTCCTTGGCTTTAATACTATCCCTGATTTCCCTTGATAGCCACGGTTGAGCCACCTTCCCTTTTTTATTTTTACGCCAGACAGGGATGTACATTTGTTGTAGTTCATCCATGCGGTCTCTAAATGTCTGCCATTGCCCATCCACAATCAACCCCTTAAGTATCATAAATTGGCCAGAAAAAGCAGCAAACCTGAGGACTGGGAGAAATTAAAAATTCAGCAGAGGACAAAGGGTTTAATTAAGAGGGGGAAAATAGAGTACGAGAAGAAGCTTGCCAGGAACATAAAAACTGACTGCAAAAGCTTCTATAGATATGTGAAGAGAAAAAGATTAGTGAAGACAAAAGTAGGTCCCTTGCAGTCAGATTCAGGTGAATTTATAATGGGGAACAAAGAAATGGCATACCAGTTGAACAAATACTTTGGTTCTGTCGTCACAAAGGAAGAGACAAATAACCTTCTGGAAATACTCCGGGACCGAGGGTCTTGTGAGAAGGAGAAACTGAAGGATATCCTTAATAGGCGGTAAATTGTGTTAGGGAAATTGATGGGATTGAAAGCTGATAAACCCCCGGGGCTCTGCATCCCAGAGTAGTTAAGGAAGTGGCCCTAGAAATTGTGAATGCATTGATGATCATTTTCCAACAGTCTATCAACTCTGGATCGGTTCTTATGAACTGGAGGGTAGCTAATGTAACACCACTTTTTAAAAAGGGAGGGAGAGAGAAAGCGGGTAATTATAGACCGGTTAGCCTGACATCAGTAGTGGGGAAAATGTTGGAATCAATTATTAAGGATGAAATAGCAGCACATTTGGAAAGCAGTGACAGGATCGGTCCAAGTCAGCATGGATTTATGAAGGGGAAATCATGCTTGACAAATCTTCTGGAATTTTTTTGAGGATGTAACTAGTAGAGTGGGACAAGGGAGAACCAGTGGATGTGGTGTATTTGGACTTTCAAAAGGCTTTTGACAAGGTCCCACACAAGAGATTGGTGTGCAAAATCAAAGCACATGGTATTGGGGGCATTATACTGACGTGGATAGAGAACTGGTTGGCAGACAGGAAACAAAGAGTCGGGAAAAACGGGTCCTTTTCAGAATGGCAGGCAGTGACTAGTGGGGTACCGCAAGGTTCTGTGCTGGGGCCCCAGCTGTTTACAATATACATCAATGATTTAGATGAAGGAATTGAGTGTAATATCTCCAAGTTTGCAGATGACACTAAACTGGGTGGCGGTGTGAGCTGTGAGGGGAACGCTAAGAGGCTGCTGGGTGACTTGGACAGGTTGGGTGAATGGGCAAATGCATGGCAGATGCAGTATAATGTGGATAAATGTGAGGTTATCCACTTTGGGGGCAAAAACGCAAAGACAGATTATCTAAATGGCGGCAGATTAGGAAAAGGGGAGGTGTAACGAGACCTGGATGTCATGGTTCATCAGTCATTGAAAGTTGGCATACAGGTACAGCAGGCGGTGAAGAAGGCAAATGGTATGTTGGCCTTCATAGCTAGGGGATTTGAGTATAGGAGCAGGGAGATCTTACTGCAGTTGTGGAGGGCCTTGGTGAGGCCTCAGCTGGAATATCGTGTTCAGCTTTGGTCCCCTAATCTGAGGAAGGACATTCTTGCTATTGAGGGAGTGCAGCAAAGGTCCACCAGACTGATTCCCGGGATGGCTGGATTGACATATGAGGAGAGACTGGATCAACTGGCCCTTTATACATTGGAGTTTAGAAGGACGACAGGGGATCTCATAGAAACATATAAGATTCTGACAGGACGGGACAGGTTAGATGTAGGTAGAATGTTCCCGATGTTGGGGAAGTCCAGAACCAGGGGACATAGTCTTAGGATAAGGGGTAAGCCATTTAGGACTGAGATGAGGAGAAACTTCTTCATTCAGAGAGTTGTTAACCTGTGGAATTCCCTGCCGCAGAGAGTTATTGATGCCAGTTCATCGGATATATTCAAGAGGGAGTTAGATATGGCCCTTACGACTTAGGAGAATGGAGAGAAAGCAGGAAAGGGGTACTGAGGGAATGATTAGCCATGATCTTATTGAATGGTGGTGCAGGCTCGAAGGGCCGAATGGCCTACTCCTGCACCTATTTTCTATGCTAAACAATTTTATAGTTTTTGATAATACAGTACCCGAACATTTCCAACACATTTCACTCTCATTTCATCAAGGAACTGCATCTTTAGCACCACTCTGGGGTCCATTCGAGGAGGAAACGGCAAACCAGTGACAATCACACCTCGTCCATTCATGTCAGCAAAATCCAAGCCTTCACTAGCCTAAAGAACTCATGAAAGGAACAATAAATTAAGCCACATAGAAACTTAAAAGACATACATAGTTTCAAAAAAGACATATATATTTCAATAAACTAATTGGATTCAAATTGCCCAGACTAATTTCATGAGGACCCTTTAGACCTGTAGAATCTGGAAGATTTCATCCCATCACTCTGGCCTGGGTTCAAAGCAGGGTGAAATGAGTGAGCTAACACATTGTACATCTTATATATACATACCTACTCCCAAAGTTTTGCACAAAGACATTGCATATGGTTTGCTAAATTTTGTTATACTCATGGAAACATAGAACCATGTTACCTTCTATGGCTTAGTTTATTTCTCGTTACTGATGCCACTTCCTAGTCAGTTGTAAGTGGGGTCGCTTTGGAGTTGAAGTGACTCCAAGATGACACTTCAGGTCGGTGGAGCAAAGTTGTGTGCAATCCACTACTTGAATCAGGCAGGTACACAGTACTCCAGTGGACTGATGCCAAGCCTTCAATCAATGAATTCATTTTCCAAGCCCCATGACCTTTCCAATTGCCTCCTTGTTTAATACCCCCATAAAACCCACCTCTATGACCAAGCTTTTGATCGCTCAGCATCATCCCGCATTTTTTTGGTTTGGCATCCCTTTCCCCGCGATACCGGTGATGCACCTTGGGATATTTTTCAACATTAAAACTTCATATAAACACAAGTTGCTGTTGTTGCTGGCACTACTTTCAGTTAGCACAATCAGCAATCACATTGAAAGAAAGGTCAACATTAAAGATCTGTGACAAAAGTTGATCTTACCACGTCATTAATCTAAAATATTTCACTGCAATTTGGATTTCATTTAGTAACGTATACAATGAAAAAGTTGTTGGCCAATTATAACAAGATTTGTTTGTGCAGCTGTACAATCCTCAACAATGAGTCTAGTTTACTCACCTTTCCTCTGCACACTGCATAGAAACAGGCTCCATTAGACTTTGGATCGCTTACTTTATCATAGTATGCATCCATAGCCTGGAACAGATTTGCCATTAGAAAGAAATTAGAAAATTGCTCTGACAAAAACATAAACTCAGACATCAAGTGCCAAGGATACTATGATAATTTAGTTTTTCATTAAGTAAATGGAATCATAAATGCAGACACACAGACCAGTGAAAAAGAACCAAAATAAATCAAACCTCTGTAAATGATCCTTTGCCCTTCACTTCCACAAAGATGGGTTTGATCTCTTCTATTCTGTTGGCAATGCCCTGCTCCTGTTTGGAAGAATAGTTTAATGGAACAGAATCTATGAACTCTTTCTTTGTCATGTAGCTTCTGATGATGAGATTTTTTTCACCATGTACAAAATAATTTTAGAA
Source organism: Pristiophorus japonicus (assembly GCF_044704955.1). Lineage (NCBI taxonomy): Eukaryota > Metazoa > Chordata > Chondrichthyes > Pristiophoridae > Pristiophorus > Pristiophorus japonicus. The sequence goes on from NC_091988.1 coordinate 139,939,544, forward strand.
GTTGTGTATTGTACATTTTAGAGGAATCTTTGGATATTGCACATTTTTACAGCACCTGTTTAGAATTTGTCTCAACACATTTGAGATTTATAATTTTCCTGATGTATGGGATGGCTTAATTTAGGTGCCACATGCACTCCAAGCACAGTGCAGAGATATTTTGCTGGACATGTTCTCAAACACGTGTACACAAAATTCACACTGTTGAAATTACTGCATACACAATCTGTTAACTGCTTGCTCTTCATTTTACAATATATTTTCCTAATTGCCAGGACTTTTTTTATACAAGGGAGAAATATAAAACAGAAAAGTTGCAAAATGACACAAACTAATGAATCCATAAATAAACGGCAGCTATTTACACAAGAAAAAAAGTTGTAACTTTCACTTTTGCCAATTGAAGAGTCACCTCAAAATACGTTAAAAAAAACGACAACCATATTTGGTCAACTTTCTCAAAATAAGACAGATGGTGGAAGAAAACCTGTTTGGTCACTTACCTTCCAGAACTCGAGGCTTTTATTCATGACAGGATAAGATGGGAAGAACACCAATAAACCATTTGGCACCACTCTAGACAGATTAACTGGAAGTGGGGAGGGGAAACAAATATGTCATTGCAGGAGGTACCCGATTTGGGAGGTTATTTAAAGCATCCAAATTATTTTGACAAGATTTGTAAAGAACCTCTTCAAAATGTTTTATTAATTTTTTGTTTTGAATGTATAGAAAACCTCCCCTGCCCAAAAACTTTATTTCTGTAGAAAAGCTGAATCCATACAGAACCATCTAAATGTTTGATTGGCGTTCTGTAGTGATGATGAATTTGTTCTAAACTACAGATCTTATAAGGAGGAGTTCACTTTGTCAAGGTGGGCAGAGGGCAGAGAGACAGAGAGACAGAGAGACAGAGAGAGAGACAGAGAGACAGAGAGACAGAGAGAGACAGACAGAGAGAGACAGACAGAGAGAGAGATTTTAACCATTAGGATCAGGTGGGATGTTAAAATTTAAAAAAAAATTTAAATTTAAACCAGAATTCAACTCGCCCACTTCCAGTTTTAATGAAAACTGGATTGAAGGCGGGCAACCAACCCATTTTTCAGGAGCTGGGTTGGCCATTTACATACTATAATGAGGCTGCATGCCCCATATTTAATCCATTTTCCTGGTTTAACCCTGGCTGACTAGGTTTCCTAGGCCTCCTGGAAAAGGTAATTGCCTTTATAGCACTGCTATGGGGGCCAAGAGAAACAGGAGAGCTTCCTCCCCGCCCACCAATCTTAGCTTCTTCTCTATTGCCATCGGACACCCACCCCCCGGCCATTCGATCTGAAGACTTTTGGGTTTCCCGAACAAAACTCTAACTTCCTGCTCACAAAAACTGCCCCAGTCAAGATCGGGCGAGAGAGCGAGGGAGAGAGAGAGAAAAAGAAAAACTAGACACACACCAGGAAATGGTCTCGGGACTGCAAAGAGTTTCAAACAATTTAACTAGGACTATGTGATTTGTGTTATTGGGACATGACATCAAATTGTCGATTTTAACAAAGCACACCTAAATGAAAGATGGACATCTGGATATGCACTTGATTAAAACAGTACCAAAAATGTGAACAACAGAGGAATGAATATAGATTCCCAAAAGCTAATTCTTGTCAGGCACTATAGTTAGCAAGGTCAAATGAGTACAAAGTAAAGTAATCAACAGGAAGACATTCCACTATCCGTGCCAGCGCCACCGAGGAGGTAGAACTGATGAATACCTGTTTAGGCTCAGTACTTGTATTTTCTGCATTTCAAAAGAAGCAAGCATCAAAGAAATTCTAATATTTTTTCATATTTTATAATATTAAAATCAAATATTTATTCAATAAATGTAAATATAGAAGAGTTATGTTTTCAATACTTATTCATATTTTTATATTAACTATATTCATTTCCAATTAATTAAAACAATTGTATTTAATAGAGTTAACGCGTAACTGATTAATAAAATATTATAGTAAAAAATAGAAATAATTATAATTTTATATGTTACTCAACAGTGTAAATAATTACTTTACCGAGTCAGAGTTGGTAAGTCATGATTTCAATTTTTTATTTATTTGTTCTAAATGACATCTTTTGTTTTTCAAAATAGGCCCGAATTCACTGCCCCTGCGGGTGTGTATGAGGTGCATACGCGCCCATAGAGGACATGCAAGTTTCAGGTTTAGGCATACGCTGAAACCCGGAACTTGTGATCTGTCATGAAGTCTCTTTACAGATCGCACGCATTCGCGGGAAAAGGGCCTCCGCGGGCGGAGAGTTGGGCTAACTGCCCATCCTCTGCCCAGTGAATGCCCATGAAATTCTTACGCCTGGTAAAAGGCGTAAGGCCTGCTTTTAGGGTTAGAGTTAGGGTTAGGGTAAAAGGTGTAAGGCCTGCTTTTACCAGTGCAAGAGATTTTTTTAAAAAACAAGTATTTTTCGTTCATTTATATATTTAAAACCCTGTAAAATACAGTAATTTTATTTTTAGCCCCGTTAAAACATGTAAATTTATTTTTCAAAAAATTTAATTTTTGTATAAAATATTTAATTAAAATCCATTTTAATTCATTTTAAATATATAATTTTTTTAAACTTATTTGATGTCTGGATGTATTTTATTTATGTGATCCCCATTCATGCTTATGGGAAATCCATTCAGTAGATTCCCTTCTTTGATTGGTTAGGTCAGCCCACGTAATCCCAGGGGCGTTTGCGAATTGCATGCGCCCCTGGGATACGTGGGCCTCTACGCAGGCCTATGCATAGAGGCCCAGGACTGCAAGTCCCCGAGGCGAAAGGCAAGTTCGTAGATTTTTTGCTGTTTGGAGGCATCCATCCCTGACCGCAAATTCAGCCCCATTATGTTTCAATGTTGCTGCTTAGCGGTAGGTTTGAGTTTGAGATTCCAAAGCAGGGGATCGTTGTGGGTGAATAGCAGCAGACGGAACATAACAGCAGTGACAGTTCCAGCAGGATATCAGTTACACGCGAGGCTGAATCCTCAAACTCAATAGGCAATGTCAGGGAAGATTGACTATTATATTTAATATTCAGCATGCAGCTTTCAAGACTCATTTCTAAGAACCATATTAATGCCATTGAAAAGTATACAATTGCAGTGATGTTATCTCAACTTGAAAACAAAATTCACCTACTTACTCATTGTTTTTCCAAGGGATGACATGTACTCAGGTGAAAACCTAAACAGGGAGAATAGTTCCCATCACTGTTAAGAGTCATAAAACTTCCCTTGTACAATTACACAATATGTGCTGCTGAATTATAGGTTACTGAAAGTATTCCCAGCACAAATCATTACAAATAATGCACTGCACCTATTTGCAAAATGACTCACTGGTGTAAGAACATAAGAATTAGGAACAGGAGTAGGCCATCAAGCCCCTCGAGCCTGCTCCGCCATTCAATAAGATCATGGCTGATCTGGTCGTGGACTCAGCGCCACTTACCCGCTCTCTCCCCGTAACCCTTAATTCCCTTATTGCTTAAAAATCTATCTATCTTTGACTTGAAAACATTCAATGAGCTAGCCTCAACTGCTTCCTTGGGCAGAGAATTCCACAGATTCACAACCCTCTGGGAGAAGAAATTCTTTCTCAACTCGGTTTTAAATTGGCTCCTCCGTATTTTGAGGCTGTGCCCCCTAGTTCTAGTCTCCCCGACCAGTGGAAACAACCTCTCTGCCTCTATCTTGTCTATCCCTTTCATGATTTTAAATGTTTCTATAAGATCACCCCTCATCCTTCTGAACTCCAAGGAGTAAAGACCCAGTCTACTCAATCTATCATCATAAGGTAACCCCCTCATTTCTGGAATCAGCCTAGTGAATCATCTCTGTACCCCTTCCAAAGCTTGTATATCCTTCCTTAAGTAAGGTGACCAAAACTGCACGCAATACTCCAGGTGCGGCCTTACCAATACCTTATACAGTTGCAGCAAGACCTCCCTGCTTTTGTACTCCATTCCTCTCGCAATGAAGGCCAACATTCCATTTGCCTTCCTGATTATCTGCTGCACCTGCAAACTAACCTTTTGGGATTCATGCACAAGGACCCCCAGGTCCCTCTGCACCACAGCATGTTGTAATTTCTCCCCATTCAAATAATATTCCCTTTTACTGTTTTTTTCCCCAAGGTGGATGACCTCACACTTTCCGACATTGTATTCCATCTGCCAAACCTTAGCCCATTCGCTTAACCTATCCAAATCTCCTTGCAGCCTCTCTGAGTCCTCTACACAACCCGCTTTCCCACTAATCTTAGTGTCATCTGCAAATTTTGTTGCACTACACTCTGTCCCCTCTTCTAGGTCATCTATGTATATTGTAAACAGTTGTAGTCCCAGCACTGATCCTTGTGGCACACCACTAACCACTGATTTCCAACCGGAAAAGGACCCATTTATCCCGACTCTCTACTTTCTGTTCGCCAGCCAATTTTCTATCCATGCTAATACATTTCCACTGACTCCGCGTACCTTTATCTTCTGCAGTAACCTTTTGTGTGGCACCTTATCGAATGCCTTTTGGAAATCTAAATACACCACATCCATCGGTACACCTCTATCCACCATGCTCGTTATATCCTCAAAGAATTCCAGTAAGTTAGTTAAACATGATTTCCCTTTCATGAATCCATGCTGCGTCTGCTTGATTGCACTATTCCTATCTAGATGTCCCGCTATTTCTTCCTTAATGATAGTTTCAAGCATTTTCCCCACCACAGATGTTAAACTAACCGGCCTATAGTTACCTGCCTTTTGCCTGCCCCCTTTTTTTTTTTTAAACAGAGGCGTTACATTAGCTGCTTTCCAATCCGCTGGTACCTCCCCAGAGTCCAGAGAATTTTGGTAGATTATAACGAATGCATCTGCTATAACTTCTGCCATCTCTTTTAATACCCTGGGATGCATTTCATCAGGACCAGGGGACTTGTCTACCTTCAGTCCCATTAGTCTGTCCAGCACTACCCCCCTAGTGATAGTGATTGTCTCAAGGTCCTCCCTTCCCACATTCCTGTAGCCTGCAAATTTTGGCATTGTTTTTGTGTCTTCCACTGTGAAGACGGAAGCAAAATAATTGTTTACGGTCTCAGCCATTTCCACATTTCCCATTATTAAATCTCCCTTTTCATCTTCTAAGGGACCAACATTTACTTTAGTCACTCTTTTCCGTTTTATATTTTGTGGTTCAAATGATCCAAAAAGGAATGTAAAAAATAAACAGAATCCCAATTGACAACCCTTACATGTTAAGCCGAGATAAATACTGGGACAACTGGGTTGCAAGATTGCTGTGGTTTTCACCACAATCTATTAACACCTTTCACAAACTATTCATTGGTGAGCCTCTCCACAGTATGCACAGATTTGGCTTTTGCCAAAAGTCCAACACATTTGAAATCTCAATGTTTTTTTGTGGAGTGCCTGTGGGAAGCTGGTGATCTTTGTGCAGATGTTTTTAAATTCGGCAAGTCCAAATGTTTGTTGTGGTATGAGCATGCATGCAGCCCACACTCAACAAGAGGGAGAACTCAACCTGTTCTCCCTCTTGTGCAGGCGCCGGAACAGTCGCCCCTGTGAACTGTGAATTTTGCATCTTCTTTTTGACTACCTTTACACAGAAAGGTTGTGTGTGTCACAAATGAACATTTCACGCATACATAAGGCAGCAAACAGGGCTAATATGAAAATCAATTTTCTGCTCCGTAGTTGTGACATGTCAAGTAACCTATAACAATGCTGGATTAGTTGTCATATAAATGAGTTTGCATCTTACCTTGTGTTATATGCAGAGCTCAACTGTGTTCCATCAGGGCCTTTTGGAACAATCCCAATCCATATTTGGTGTTTGTCAATTACATGAGGATTTTCCAGACTGACACGGAAAGGGCTTAAATATGCATGGCATGTATTAATATTAATTTAATATCCAGTTACATGCATATGCATTATTGTTCAAAGAATAAAACACTCCAATGATTTCAATGCATATTGCAATATTTAACATACAAGTTTAAATATTGAAAACAAAATTATTCCAACATTACAAGGTAAGTTTGAATGAGAAGGCATTCATATCCATTTTTAACAAAGCTATTGATTTTTTGGACAAGTCCAAGTAATTAAATGCACATTTTTTTTAAATAGTTGAGATTGTAACTGATTTACTATTCTGGATACCATCTGTACAATGTAGCAGGGTACTGTCCTTTCAAACTGGAATCACGTGGTCACAATACCACTGGCTAAAATGCTTAAATGGAATCATTGTTGCATGCTCAAACCTTGGATAGACCACTCTTGGAAGTACTGTGTACAATTTTGGTCGCCAGATTATAATGAGGAAATAGAGGCACTGGAGATGGTGCAAAAAAGATTTACAAGGATGATATCAGAAATACGAGGTTATAACTAAGGATGAACAAGCTGGGTCTCTTTTTTCTTGAAAAAAGAAAGCAGAGGGGTGTCCAAATAGAGGTCTTTAAAATTATGAAAAGCTTTGATAGAGTGGAGAGAGAGAGACAGACAGAGAGTGGGGAAGAGCAAAACTAGAGGCCGTCAATAAGTCACCAAGAAGTCAAATAGAGAATTCAGAAAAAACTTCTTTACCTAGTGGTTGAAGCAAATGGTATAGATGCATTTAAGGGGAGGCTAGATTAGCATATGAGGGAGAAGGGAATAGAGGATTATGCTGATAGTTAAGATGAGGAAGGATGGGAGGAGGCTCGAGTGGAGCATAAACGCCGGCATGGACTGGTTGGGCCAAATGGCCTGTTTCTGTGCCGCATATTCTATGTAATCCTATGTAAAGTACTATCCTGACTGCATCCTATGACTATTAAATGTTTAATTCTGAGCCTGCACCGCTAGAAGCTATGGAATACATGAACATTCAGACTTCAACTTGTAAAATTTATATTTATATTATACATCCAAAGTGTATCAGATTTTCAGTTGGTAACATTGTGGAAAACAAGGCAAGTAATTTAATAATAAATTTCTACATGCTTTAATGAACATACTCACATTTGCATTTCTGAAGTGAAAGAGGACAGCGGAGCAAGGGTACCACTTGTGAGGATGATGGACCGAACCCCTTGGCGTACCAGCTCAGCCATACTGTAGCCAGGACAGAAGCACCAGTAACTTAAAATTTTTCCTGTCAACATAATGATGTTTTTCACAAGGAGATAACAAGTTAAGAACAGATATCATAATATTTAAACATATCTAGAAAAGATGCTTAATACTGAATATCTTAACAGGCAGTAAATTATTTCTGTCCCTGTTTTTAATTTTGTCAAGGACTTATGATAAAACATTTAAATCTTTATTTTCAAGAACATAGTAAAATAAAAAGGAATGGGGCCAATAAAGAATAGACAGGATAATACCACAGGCAACAATAGAGAGATGGCTGATATATTAAATCATTATTTTGCTTCATTATTTATCAGGGAGATAGAACAGGTGGACATGACATTGGATGATGAGATTAGTAATGAGATAAGTGCATTTAAAATAGAAAAAGGAGATATATTAAATAAACTAATCAAACACAAAGTGGATAAAATCCCTGGTCCGGATGGATTGGATCCACGCATTTTAAAAGAATCTCGGTGAGATATAGCAGAGGCATTACTACATATATTTAATAATTCGTTAGAAAAGGGTGTAGTGAAAGAGGACTGGCGGATAACTGACGTAAACCTGTATTTAAGGGGGATAGAACAGGTACAGGGAATTATAGACCAGTCAGCTTTACATCGCTGGTAGGAAAATTAATGAAATCCCTACTACAGGAGAAAATAGAACATCTAGAAACTAGAAATATAATAAATGAATAGTCAGCATGGATTTCAAAAGGGAGAATCTTGCTTGACCAACCTTATTGAATTTGAAGAGGTAACAGGGGCCCCCAAGTTTCCCTAGGAGTTGCTTTGTTTTTTTTGGAGCAACTAGATTTTTTTTGGAGTAACTTAAGAATTACATTTCTCCCCATTTAAGTTGCTCCAGTGTAAATGAGTTAGTTAGGTTTTTTTTTCCAAAAGGGGGCATTACCAGCCACTTACAACTTTTTTGGCCATTTAAGCAAGTTTAGCCAGCTAAAACTTATTCCAAACTAAGTTAGGCCAGAGTAAGTGGCTACTTTTGCACATTCTGAAAAAACCCTGCGGTAAAGTAAGAGACCAGCGCAGGTAACCTCCAAATGACAGTGTTATGATAGGAATGCTAGTTTTTTTTTTTAAATCCCAAGCAGCGAGACTGGACAGGGTGCAGGTGCTGTCAGCCTGATTAAACCGAGTATATTTTTAGTAAAGATAGCTAGATATTAAAGTACTGGAAAATCTTTGAAGATTCTTTTCTCTCTTTCCCTCCCCCCCCACCCCCACCCCATCGAAACTCTTCCCCCCACCAACCTGTGTCTTGTAGCCCTCAGCGCGGGAAGGCAGCGGCCGGCCTGTGCGGCAGGCCACTCGGCCGGGGATAGGGATGGCGAGCGTCGACCCCTCCCACACAGCCTGCATCGCACACACTCAGATTCTGGGGGCTAGGAGCTACTGTGCACGCGCGCACACTCTAGCGCACATGTGCATAGGTCCCGGCGCTGAAGGCTCCGCCCCCGAATCCAATTGCCATGCTACGCCACCATGGAGGAGAGGCTGGGGAGCGGCCAAACTCGGCCCGAAGATTTTTGGTGCCCTTGTAGTTCTACAAAAGCGGCACACCTCTGGTGAGTGCACCAGAAATCTGTACTGGCCAAATTTGGGCCCAGGGAGAGTAGACAATGATAATGCAGTAGATGTAACTAACCTAGATTTTCAAAAGGCCTTCGATAAGGTACCCCACAATAGACTAATGAACAAGGTCAGTGAATGCGGAGTCAGGAGACGAGTAGCAGAATGAATTGCTAGCTGGCTTCAAGACAGAAAGCAGAGAGTAGGAGTAAAAGGTAGCTATTCAGTGGCAGGTGGTGTCACACAAGGATCAGTGCTGGGACACTGCTGTTCAAAATTTACATTAATGATTTAGACTTTGGAATCAAAAACACAATTTCTAAATTTGCGGATGACACCAAATTGCTGGGGGGGTGGGTGGAGAGAGAGGGGTGGAATAGTCAATACCGAGGAGGACTGCAACAAAAAACAGGAGGACATTAATAAACTTGCAGAATGGGCATATAATTGGCAAATGAAGTTCAACACAGACAACTGAGGTACTACATTTTGGTAGGAATAGGGAGGTCACTTATTATGTGGCGGGTGCGAGTCTAGGTGGGATAGAGGAACAAAGGAATCTCGGAGTACAAATACACAATCACAAAGCTGTGACACAGGTTAGCAAGATCATTAAAAAAAGCAAACCAAGCACTAGGGTTTATTTCCCAAGGTATAGAATGGAAAAGTAGGGAAGTTATACTAAACTTGTATCGCATCTTGGTTAGACCACATACTAGAGTACTGCGTACAGTTCTGGTCGCCATATTATAAAACGGATACACTGGAGAGAGTGCAGAGAAGATTTACATGGATGATAATAGAAATGAGAGGGTATATACATCAGGAAAGGATGAACTGGCTAGGTCTCTTCTCTTGAAAAAAGGCAGCTGTGGAGTATCCCAATATAGAGATTTTTAAAATTATGTACAGTTTTGATAGAGTGGATACAGAGAATGTTTCCACTTGTAGAGAAGAACAAATCTAGAGGCCATCAATACAAGATAGTCACCAAGAAATCCAATAGGAAATTCAGAAGAAACATCTTTACCCAAAGAGTGGCAAGAATATAACATAAGAATATAAAATTTTGGAGCATGAGTCGGTAAGTTGGCCCCTCAAGCCTGCTCCACCATTCAACATCATCGAAAAATAGAAACATAGAAAATAGGTGCAGGAGTAGGCCATTTGGCCCTTCAAGCCTGCACCACCATTCAATAAGATCATGGCTGATCATTCCCTCAATACCCCTTTCCTGCTTTCTCTCCATACCCCTTGATTCCCTTAGCCACAAGGGCAATATCTAACTCCCGCTTGAATGTATCCAATGTATTGGCATCAACAACTCTCTGCGGCAGGTTAACAACTCTCTGAGTGAAGAAGTTTCTCCTCATCTCAGTCCTAAATGGCCTACCCCTTATCCTAAGACGGTGTCCCCTGGTTCTGGACTTCCCCAACATCAGGAACAAACTACCCACATCCAACCTGTCCCGTCCAGTCAGAATTTTATATGTTTCTATGAGATCCCCTCTCATCCTTCTAAACTCCAATTGTATAAAGGGCCAGTTGATCCAGTCTCTCCTCATATGTCAGTCCAGCCATCCCGGGAATCAGTCTGATAAACCTTCGCTGCACTCCCTCAATAGCAAGAACGCCCTTCTTCAGATTAGGAGACCAAAACTGAACACAATATTCCAGGTGAGGCCTCACCAAGGCCCTGTACAACTGCAGTAAGACCTCCCTGCTCCTATACTCAAATCCCCTAGCTATGAAGGCCAACATACCATTTGTCTTCTTCACCGCCTGCTGTAGCTGTATGCCAACTTTCAATGACTGATGAACCATGACACCCAGGTCTCGTTGCACCTCCCCTTTTCTTAATCTACCACCATTCAGATAATATTCTGGCTTCGCATTTTTGCCCCAAAGTGGATAACCTCACATTTATCCACATTATACTGCATCTGCCATGCATTTGCCCACTCACCCAACCTGTCCAAGTCACCCAGCAGCCTCTTAGCGTTCCCCTCACAGCTCACACCGCCACCCAGTTTAGTGTCATCTGCAAACTTGGAGCTATTACACTCAATTCCTTCATCCAAATCATTGATGTATATTGTAAAGAGCTGGGGTCCCAGCACTGAGCCCTGATGCACTCCACTCGTCACTGCCTGCCATTCTGAAAAGGACCCGTTTATCCCGACTCTCTGCTTCCTGTCTGCCAAGGAGTTCCCTATCCACGTCAGTAATTACCCCCAATACCATGTGCTTTGATTTTGCACACCAATCTCTTGTGTGGGAACTTGTCAAAAGCCTTTTGAAAGTCCAAATACACCACATCCACTGGTTCTCTCTTGTCCACTCTACTAGTTACATCCTCAAAAAATTCCAGAAGATTTGTCAAGCATGATTTCCGCTTCATAAATCCATGCTGACTTGGACCAATCCTGTCACTGCTTTCCAAATGCGCTGCTTTTCATCCTTAATAATTGATTCCAACATTTTCCCCACCACTGATGTCACCTGTCTATAATCACCCGCTTTCTCTCTCCCTCTCTTTTTAAAAAGTGGTGTTACATTAGCTACCCTCCATAGGAACTGATCCAGAGTCGATAGACTGTTGGAAAATGATCACCAATGCATTCACTATTTCTGGGGCCACTTCCTTAAATACTCTGAGATACAGACTATTCGGCCCCGGGGATTTATCGGCCTTCAATCCCATCAATTTCCCTAACACAATTTCCCGCCTAATAAGGATATCCTTCAGTTCCTCCTTCTCACTAAACCTTTGGTCCCCTAATAAAGTTATTTGTGTCTTCCTTCGTGAAGACACAGAACCTAAGTATTTGTTCAATTGGTCTGCCATTTCTTTGTTCTCCATTATAAATTCACCTGAATCCGACTGCAGGGGACCTACGTTTATGGCTGATCTTCTACATCAACTCCACTTTCCTGCACTATCCCCATATCCCTTGATTTCTTTAGTATTCAAAAATCAAAAATAATGTGGAACTCGCTACAAGGAGTGGTTGAAGCAAATTGTATAGATGCATTTAAGGGGAGGCTAGATAAGCATATGAGGGGGAAGGGAAGAGAGGGTAATGCAGATAGATTTAGATGGGAGGAGGCTCGAGTCGAGCATATCAACACAGGCATGGACTGGTTGGACCGAATGGCCTGTTACTGTATGTATATCCTATGTAATTTCCCCTTAAAAAATGCAGTGGTTTCTGCCTGAATCTCTCTTTGTGGTAAAGTATTCCATGCTCTATGGAAAGAAATAGTCTCAATCGCTCTCCTCAAACTGATGACTCCTTGTCACTGACTCTTGAGCTAGAGTGAATAGTCTTTCCCTATTCACCACATCAAAACCCTTCAGTGATTACATAAGTCTGTGCTCTTTGGAATACAACTCGCAGGCACCAAATTTGGAGTTTCTGAAAACTCCCAAGTAATGCAATACATCACAAGAGTCCACGAACATGAATTTAGCATTTTTGTTTAAAGACAAGGGGCCCAAATTTGGTGGACTTACTGCCGGCGAATTTTCTCGGCGGTCTCCCTGGTTTCTGGGCGCTCTCCCTTCCGAGTGAGTTTGGTCAGGTCCTCACGCCATTGGCGAGAGGGGACTGCTGGGGAGCATCCGCTGGCATACGCCGGCATGCAACGCCAACTGAAGTCCTCCCGTCCACTCCTCCCAACATTGGTCCAGGCGGTCCTCCGCTCCAGCAGAAGAGACCACCGCATGGAGGCAAGTCTTACATGAACGGTAAGTATGAAGATCTGCAAGAAAAGTTTAGTGCACTTGTTTTCTTCATGTCTTTTGCAGTGATTTTGGTGGATAGGGTCCTCAGAAGGATGTGGAAAAGCTTTTTCTCCCCATTTGTTGAAAAAAACCTTTTTCCCACTTGTTGAAAAAAAACTTTTTCCCATTCCCCCCACCGGGCCAGACTCTATCCTCGGCGTTACTCTGCTGAGAATCGCATTTGCCGCCCAGAATCCAACCTACCACCAGCTGCTGCCCAGAATTGATGTGCAAGTCCCATTATTTCCGCTAGGCAGTTTTTTTCTGCATTTTTACGCCAAACTTCCATCCAAATAGCTTAGCAGTTCTTTCGATGGTACTTGGGCAGAACTTAGGTTTCACCAAACTCAGGCCCAAGTATTTTAGGGGGAGAAATTCAGAGGGGTGCTAACTTAATAAAAGTTTGAAAAATTAGCTCCAGTTGCTAACGTTTTCAAACTTTAAACAAATTCGGCGTTTGCGCTCTAGGACGGAAGTGGAGCACGAAATCAAGCGCCCCACTTCCTTCTTGGAGCACAAGAGGCAGCAGGTGGGGCGGTACTTGTGCAGCGCTGCACAATGAGCCACGTTGAAAGGCTCCTTCCCTCCCTTAAAGGGAAGGGCAGGCAATCGTTGCAGGCACCTTCACCTCGACAGCAGCCGCGATCCGGCCCGATCAGCCCGATGCACTGCAGCAGAGTGTCGGGCTGATCGATCATGGGCATGAAACAAAGTAAAATATTGGAGAGAGAGATTTTAATTTTTTTTTTTTTTTTTAAACTTACCTTGGTCACCTTGGGGCTGAAATTCACTGTCCCCAAAGGGACAGTTATTGCGGGCTTTGGGTGGCCGATCGAAAAAAATCGATCGCCACCACGGTCGGGTACTTTTCCCTTCCCGAGCCATTTTCAGCTCGGATGGGGTTTGAATGGTACTCATTTATGTCAGAAACGGCGGGGTGAAGCCGCTGTACAGGTAGGTTTCCAGCGTTGAGGTCTGCAGCGGCGGGCAGCTCGAAAGCGGCCAGGACAGGGATTTTCAGCTCCAAAAAGGTAGGCGTTCTTCAGGCAGTGCCCCCGCGAGGTATTCGAGTTGGTGCTCCAACGCGACAATGCTGGAGTGTTGCCACGATCGGGAGCCTTTGGAAGGGAAATAGTTTTATTATTGTTTTTATGTCAGATTGCATCATCTGCAGTACTTAGATTTCATGGTTTTATTAATTATTAGTGTTTTTGTGTCAGATTGCATCATCCGTATTTAGGTTTTCATATAGTTTTATTAATTGTTTTGACTATTAAACCTGCTGAGTGCTGCTCAGAGGTTTGCACATACTTTTGTACAACTTTCAGGTCTGTTTCGTTAGTGGAGGCCTGATGGGAGGAGTGTTGGAGGGTGACACCTGCTCAGAAGCAGGGCGGCACGCAGGAGAAGGCATCACCGTCAGCACCGTGCAGACAGGCAGCAGGCAAAGGAGACAGCAGGCATGATTCGTTCATTCTACGCCAAACCAGTGTGCCCACTGTCTTGACCGGCCCCAATCAGGATTGCAGTTGGCTGCTTGGGGACAAGGGATAGCCCCTGTACACTTGGCTGCTCACTCCACTGCGGAACCCCAGGACAGCACCAGATCATACATATAATGACACTCATTGTGCCACCAGGTGCATCATCGAGCAGTGCATAGGCATCCTTAAGCAGAGGTTCTGGTGCCTGGACCGCTCTGGTGGCACCTTGCAGTACTCTCCTCTGTGGGTCTCCATAATCGCCATAGTCTGCTGCATGCTGCACAACCAGACCATCATGAGGGGATAGCCGCTGGATTTCGAGCCAGCTGTATCACCTGAAGAAGGAGGAGGATCCCTGTCACCCCAGAGCTAGGAGGCGTCGACCCATCGCCACGCTGGAAGGGCCGGGTGCAGACTGGCCAGCACCCTCCTGGGAGGGTGCGTCCTCACATATATGGAGGTGCCTGACGCCTCCCTGCAATCTCCCTCCATGCATTATGGCCTGTCCGCCAGGTCACCCCACGCCAGGAAACAGTATTCTTCTTCTGTCCTCCACACCGTCCATCAGTGTCTCCAGCTCCATATCAGTTAACTGTTGGCTCTCCTTGCAGCTCTTACACCAGTCATCCTTCCAAACTCCTTCCCCACTCAGGGCCTTGCTGCAAACCCTGGTCTTTAAAAAGGCCAGGAAGCAGCTGGCTCATTAGAAACCCTTACCTGCATGCTGAATTTCTCAGTGGTGATAACGCTCAAATTAAGACAGCCACACCGCTGAAAAATCCACTTTGGAAAGGGTTCATTAGCACTGGAACCAAACTGTTCACTTTTGGAGCTGAATATGGGGTGGCCCAGCCACGAAAAAATGTTGGCGTTAAAGGCCCCAAAAAGCTGGGGGGCAGGGGGCAACATCAGCTTTCCAGCGGTACTGAATTTCGGGCCCCGTGCCTTTAAGCATTGCTCCTGGAGCGCTCGACCTCCCGATGGATGCCTTTTGCTGCTTTAGTGTTATCGCCCAGCTATGTTGCAGGTGGCGAAACGCAAGTTCGGGTCCGGGGCGCTACTGGGACGATGCACACGGCGATGACGTCACGATCTCTGGGCGTAATGCCATACCACCGCCGCAAAACTCCCTCCGAATTTAGCGGGAGTCACCGATATCACCGTGCCCATTTGTGCCTTTATTGTACCCCCGGTGGCGCTAACGGGAGGTGCAAAGGAGCCCAATTTCTCCCCCTTAATCTTTTTGATCATATGATCAAGTAATAAATAACCATGTACAGTACAATCATTTACTGGACCACTTGCTTTGGCTACACTGCTCTACAGCATTTGCCTCCCTCTGTGCAAGGCTATATTGTAGTACTAAATCTTTGAATACTTACAGATGTACCAGTAGTGGTGTTGGATAATGCCAACATATGACTTCACTGTACCAGGGAATTTTACCTAAGTACCATGTAGGAAGTGAAACTCAATAGAGGATCCAATGACAGTTGATTTACCACCACTACGGTCATGTAAAGGCCATTTTCTGGGAACTACAACTGAATCAGTCCTCAGAAGATGTTTAGTCTGGTTTTATTTGTTTGGTCCCTTGTACAGAGAGACAGGATATAAATGTCTAGCAGGACACTACTCATAGCTAGCAAGAGCACTGAAAGCAGGTGGTTGTCCCAATAGAAAAGCAAGTCCAAAGCCAATTCTGTGGTGTCTGGCTGATTTTTACTCGCTGCCAGCTGGCTCCCAGCCCAATCTTCCACTTTTCCCACCTTAGCCCCGTTCCACATCATTCCCAATAGCTCGGCAGTCAGAATTTAATACATTCGGTCATCTTTGGTCAGCTTGTTTCATGATGGGAAAGAACGATGATGATTTGTTCAGTGACTCTGACTTTTAATCGCAATTGTGTTTCCATTTTTAATATTTTTTGAAATCTTTAATGTTTGGGGTAGTTTCTTAGTTCTGCTTTATACATATTAAAACAGGTTGGAGCTCTTTTCTTCAGGAATGAGAAGGCAGAGGCATGATCTAATGGAGCTCTTTAAAATTCTGAAGCATTTCAATACAGTAAACGTAGAGAGGATGTTTCCACTTGTTGGGAAGACCAAAACTAGGGGGCATAAATGTAAGATTGTCACCAATAAGTCCAATAGAGAATTCGTGAGAAACTTCTTTACCCAGAGAGTGGTTAGAATGTGGAGCTCGCTACCACAAGGAGTAGTTGAGGCAAATAACAGATGTATTTAAGGGGAAGCTAGATAAGCACATGGAGGAGAACCACAGTGTAACTTGCAGACATGGGTAAATTCACAGTCTATGCATTCCTCATGTACTTCATGAGGACATCATAATTGGAATTGACAATGTTACAGAACGACTAAACATTTCAGAAAAGTCATGATGTTTTCTGTGAGCAATAATAGTTAGATCACCGATTTTAAAAGAAAATCTATTAAAAATTAGATGAAGTGGAGTTGGTGGAGATTCGCGTGGAGTACAAACACCGGTGTAGACCTGTTGGGCCAAATGGCCTGTTTCTGTCCTGTAAATTCTATGCAGGAGCTGGGAGCTCCCCTGGTATCCTGGCCAAATTTTAAACCTCAACAAACGTGTCATGCTGCAATTACACCCTCCTGCCAGAAGAGGAACTGCAGTGCTACCACTGGGAAGAGGGTGCAATTACAGTGCGACAAGTTAGCATGGGCAGTTTCCATTATAAATGTGGATATAGGAATTTATGACAGAAATATATAAAAAATACAGACAAAATGTATGATTTTAAAATGGCAACTGAATTATCTTTAATAAAGCTCAATGTTCCACTCAATGGGCTTAATTTTCCCTCGGAGTTGCTCTGTTTTTTTGGGAGTAGGCTGCTTTTTCTGGCCTAACTTAAAAATCCCCAGTTTTCCCAATCAATTTGCACCAGCGTAACTCACTTAGTTATGTTTTTTTTCAGGTTAGTTTTTTTTCTCAAAAAGGGGCATTACCAACCACCTACGACAGTTCTGACCATTTAGGCAACTTTGGCCAGCTAACAGTTACTCCATTTCTACTTAGGCCAGTGTATGTGGCCACGTGAGAAAGCCCTTGCGGAGAGTTAAAGAAATCGGCGCAGGTAAGTGCAGTAGATGCCCGGACAGCAATAGCAGTAAAGGTAAGAGGTGGGGGTGGGGGGTGGGGAGGAGGAGGGAGAGAGGGGGGTTTGGGAGGGGGCGGGGCAGTGGAGAAGCCTTTGACTGGGAGGGAGACCACTCGGCCTGGGTTAGGGGATGGGGGAGCGGACCAGGAGGTCACTCGGCCAGGACTAGGAGCGGAGGAACTCACCGACAGGAGAATGCACCGGCAGGCAGGTGAACTCACAGAACACACCGGCGGGAGAACACACCGGCAGGAGAATCCAATCGGTGAGGACCGAGAATGGGACTGGACCAGCAAGCCCTTCCAGCAGGGTTGGAGATAAGTTGCTGTTATGTATTTTTCAATTCTTTTAATGTATTGCGAGGTGACGGTATGCTTGTGTTCCTGGTTACCATGGCAGCCCAATCTTTTTGGCGCAGATCAAGGCGCCACTCTCCTCGGGTTAGGTCATGCCAAAATGAAGAGATCCTAAGGGGAAACTTCCAAATATGCCAAAAAAAATAAGTGTTGAGCCACAAAAAAAAAAAATCGGGTGTAACTCTTCAAGTATGCCAAAAAAATGCTTTGGGGAAAATTGAGCCCTTTAGCACTATTAGTGAAGTTAGCTGCGACAGTAAAAGTTTCCATTCACAAGAAAGTCGTTTTACTAAATGGTGACATTAGATTGTGAAAGAAAATGTGAAACTTATATTTAAGCACCTTCTTGTGTCTCTCAGAAAGAATAACTTGCTTTGAAGTGCAGACATTTGTTGCAAGTAGGCAAATGCCAGTTATTTTGCACACAGTAAGAACCCATAAACCACAAATAAATAAATATCCCTAACCCTAAATTGTCCCCCATTGGTAGTTTAAGTTATCCCGATTAGATTTGTACCTTGTTTTTTTGTAACCGATGAAGTCCATAAATCAGTTCTCTGCTGCTTCTTCTTCCCACTGGTATCTGTGTGTATATGAACCTATGGAAATATTAATTATATATACTCATATCAGCAATAAAAGGTGTTGACAATTACTTAAACACTGGGAAAGCTCAAGTGTTCAGTGGCAAACAACAAAAGGTATTAAAATCCTGCCAGCATTTATTTTGAAGTACTTAAGCAAATTTACATGTAGTATACACAAACCTGAGTATGTCGGAAGCATGTCATAACCACAGTGTAACTTGCAGACATGGGTAAATTCACAGTCTGCGCATTCCCCATGTACTTCATGAGGACATGATAATTGGAATTGACAATGTTACAAAACGACTAAACATTCAGAAAAGTCATGATGTTTTCTGTGAGCAGTAATACAATTAGAACACAGATTTTAAAAGAAAATCAAATTCAAATTACCTTGTAATGCTTGGCCACATTCTGTCCCATTGTGTGCAGTGCAGTACCCTCTGGAGGATCTATGCAGAAAACAATCTGAACAGGAAGGTAGATTTATTACAACAAAAAAAATATTGCAGTAGATACACTGCATTCTCACTACCAGCTCCAATACTTATCCACAATATGCATTGTGATGTATTTCAGCACTTCAGTGCACTGCTGGCTTCTCTGCTTTTCTCAGCTGTTGTGTTGGATCCTAGATGGAAATCCGCTTTCTCCAGAGCCAAATTCGGTTTCTCAGCTGGCTTCTGGGGTTTACAGTGGCCTCCACCTTCACTGCCGCTTTCTACGGAGACTATTCTCTGCTGGACTACCACTGTTCCAGTACCTGGCCTGCTTTTGGAGGCTCAGCTTTCTGTTCCCGTGCTGGGAATTTTCACTCTACGCTGAACTAACTCTGATCAGTTCCTACTGGTTTCCATCTTGCTCGAGATTCTGCTCCCTTGCTGCTGAATGATCTCTGCTTTTCTGCTATCCATTTGCTTCCCATAGCCGACGACTCCATTCAGCCTTCAGAACTCCTCAATCACCCTTTGCTGGACTGACTCAAGCTCTTGCTGCTGGCCCCATCTTGTGTGCTCCTCGCCTGCCTTCAGCTGCTTCTCGGACCAGCTCCTTCACCTGCATTGATCACATGAATTTATTTTTCACCCTCCCCTGGATCCCTGGACTGCACTCACTTTTAGTGATTTGTGTGCATGGGTACCTAAATCCTTTTGCTCCTCCACAGCTCCTAATCTCTCATCATTAGGAAAATATATTTTCCTTCATCAGATCCAAAGTGGATGACGTCACATTTCCTCATATTGAACTCCATCTGCCATAATTTTGCCCAGTCACTTACTCTGTCTATGTCTTTTTGTAACTTGTTTCTCACTACACCATTTACACACACGCACACAATGGTGAAAAGCTGTTAAATCTCACCAGAGAATGTTCCCTTTATTCTTAGTCTCTGTCTCCTATCTCTCAACCAATTGCCAACCTACGTCACAATGCTACCTCCAACTCCATGCGCTCTCATTTTTGATAAGTTTCTGGATGAGAAATTATCAAATGCTTTCTGGAAGTCAATGTAGACAGCATCCATAAGCACTCCCCTATCCACCAGGATAGTGACCTCCTCAAAAAATACTACTAGATGAATCAGACATGACCTATCTTTCACAAATCCATGATGACTATCTTTGATTAGCTCATACTTGTTTAAGTGCTCACTGTCTCAGATGATAGATTCCCGTAACTGCCCCACAATTGATGTTAAAGTGACGGGTCTATAGTCCACTGGTTTCTCCCTCCTTGCCTTCTTAAGTAATGGAGTGACATTTGTAATTTTGCAACCCAAAGGCACAATTTATGAATCTGGAGAGCTTCGGAAAGTTATGACGAACACATCTGCAATTTCCTCCCCTATTTCTTTTAATACCCCGGGGTAAAAACCATCAATTCCTGCAGATTAGTCCCATTATTTACCTTAAGAGTTGGATTTTTATGACAATTCAGCAGCTTTCACGATCATTTTTCCTGGTGCTAAATTAACAGATTTATTAAATTCAATTTGCACCTTGCAAATGGATTGCTAGTCCAGTACCGTGGCCACTACACTACCATACCCAGTAT
Organism: Pristiophorus japonicus; assembly: GCF_044704955.1. Taxonomy (NCBI): domain Eukaryota; kingdom Metazoa; phylum Chordata; class Chondrichthyes; family Pristiophoridae; genus Pristiophorus; species Pristiophorus japonicus. Next base: position 139,959,750 of record NC_091988.1, read on the forward strand.
TTCAACATCTAACTGCAATTCATGGCATTTTAAAAGATGTCAAATGCAACAATATTCAATCCAGTCACCTTCTGTCAAAGGAACAACCTCCAGCTTGATTCAAAATGAAAACTGTACTAAATGCAAAGAATAAAATATATTTCAATCCAAATTAAAATTTTGATAGACTAGAGATTTAGTACTAACATGGAGTAACTTGGGTGTATAGAGGGCACTCATTCCAATGAGTACTCAATGATCCGATATTAGAAAGTAGTTAGCAGTCCCTCGGAATCGAGGAAGACTTGCTTCCACTCCTGAAGTGAGTTCTTTGGTGGCTGAACAGTCCAATACGAGAGCCACAGACTCTGTCACAGGTGGGACAGATAGTCATTGAGGGAAAGGGTGGGTGGGACTGGTTTGCTGCACGCTCTTTCCGCTGTCTGCGCTTGATTTCTGCACACTCTCGGCATTGAGACTCGAGGTGCTCAGCGCCCTCCCGGATGCACTTTCTCCACTTAGAGCAGTCTGTTAGAAAGTATACCACTGCCAGATACTGCCTTTGCTTCCTTTTAAAGGCACATGTAAGCCCTGTCCACAATTACAATACAGAAATAAAGGCCCCAAGTTTCCACATGATTTGCGCCTGATTTTTAGGAGCAACTGGTGGAGAACGGACTATCTTAGAAATCGCAATTCTCCACATTTTTTTTTCTGCAGTTCTAGTCAGTTAGAACAGTTTCAATTTGGAACAGAATTTTTTCTTCAAAAGGGGGCGTGTCCGGCCACTGACGCCTGATTTCAAAGTTTCCACAGTGAAAACGTACTCCAAACTAACTTAGAATGGAGCAAGTGAAGATTTTTGTAGAACTGAAAAAACCTTGTCTACACATTAAAAAATCAGGCACAGGTTACAAATTAGGCGTCCAGAATGAGGTTGGGGGGGGGGGGTGGAAAAGAGGGGGAGGGAAGTCATTAAATTCTATAATAAATCCTTATTTATACTTATACAAATAAATCCAACCTGAATAAAAATTTATAAGTAAAGAAAAGATTAAATAAACCATCTTCCTAACTGTGTGAAAGTGCTTCAGCCAGGGAGAATGCTGCAGGAAGCCTCACAAGTTGAGGCAGCCGTTCCCGCCGGGGGGGGGGGGGGAGGAGGCAGCCGTTCGTTCCTGACGGCGGGGGGGGGTAGTAGGGAGGGAGTGCGGGCCCGACCGACTGACCGAACGCAGCGGGGGGGGGGGGAGGAAGCCGTTCCAGACGGTGGGCGGGGGAGGAGACAGTGAGAAGGCTGCAGGAAGCCTCAAGTTCAGCAGCCATTCCCAACGGCGGGGGGAGGGGGGGGGGGGGGGGGGGAGGGGGGGGGAGGCCGTCGGGAAACGGCTGCCTCAACTTTGAGGCTTCCTGCAGCCTTCTCACTGCTGCAAGAAGCCTCAGTGCTGATGGCAATGTGTTTTTATTAAAAAATGTTCAAAACTTAAACAGCTACAAAGAACTACAAAAATGGCCGAGTGCCAATGTTTCCTTCACACTGCGCGTGCGCGAATGCTCCAACGCGCACGCGCAGGGTTGCCGCAGGAAAAAAATTAATTTAAGTGGCCCCCTCCCACTTACAAAATCAGCGCGAGTGGTAGGCTCCGCCCCCTGGGCGCCGCGCCAAGCAGACATGGAGCTGCAGGGCACTCCAGAATTGCACGGTTTTTTTCCGGCGCCGTTTTCGGCGCGAAAAACGGGCGCCCAGCTCGGAGGGGCGCCCGTTTTGTAGCGTGTGGAAACTTGGGGCCATTGAGTGACATTAATTAGATTTATCTACTTGGGACATGATTTTCTCTCCCTTCCCCATCTCATGCTAGAAAAACAACACCCATCGAGGAAAAAATTAAAAGGAGAACCTGCTGTTACCCCCAAGAGCTCAAAACCTTAGTCATGAAAAAACAGATGGGAATGTAAGCTTGTTAACCTTGTACAATTCACACCCATGGCAATTAGCACCGTATCTTGAAAATATTTAGTCTATTTTTCTGTAACACCAACTTACAATGGTTCTAATGGCATCAGCAGCAATTTACTTCAACATAACATGGCAACATATCGATACAGCTTCAGTTTCAGAAGCAATTTTATTGTCAAAAGTGACCTGCTGACATCAATCCTATTATCTTATAAAAAGAGATGTGGTTTTCGAACGCTGCCTCGCCGTAACAACCAAATCATCTTTCCACATTGCTGGAGAAAATTGATTTAAATAGCTAATTGTTCCAATATTGTTACTCACCTAAAGAGGAGGCACTTTCTACCATTATTCTGCTTCCACCTATTCTAAATCCTACTGGTCAGGATCTAAGCTTAACAGGTGTTGCCAGGTGTGCCTCTAAATCCTTACTAAAAAGCAAATGATACCAGCATGCCGCCACTGCCTAAAACTACTCAATGATATCAGTTAAAAAGCAGCTTACCAGCTGAACAGCACTACAGGCAACTGAGCTCTCAGTCTACAGCAACAAAGCCAGCGTTAGGAGTCCAGAGACAATCCTGAAAAGACAATTTTTTGGGCCGAGAGAACAAGGCCCAACAACACTCATGTCTGCTCCAAAGGCATTTGGTTAGCAACTATGGAACATTCCTATGTAATCTTTAATGTCTACTGGAGGCAGTGCTACAGGTAAACAGGGCCTCAGTTTAGCCTCTTATCTGAAAGATGGCACAGTATACATCATGTGGTGAAGCTCTGCAGTTGGACATCAACGCTCAATCGTCTGACTCCGATGGTAGTGCCATCAACTGAGCGCAGCTGACACACAAAATATGAAGTAACAATAAGGAAATTTGGCATTTTTTTCCTTTGGGAAAGAGACCAAGATGGTTTAAAGATTTCCAGATCATGAAAAACTGACAAATCTGATCCAGGAAAGTTGCTCACTATGGTGAAGGGTTCAAATACTGGGGGTGCAAAATAAAAAATTGAAAGTTAGAAAGGAGTCCAATGGAGCTGTGGAGTTCGGGAATAAATTTCTTGGGAAGACCATTGAGGCAGATACTATAAATGGGTTCAAGCAAACATTTCCTGAGAGAGAAAGGATCGAGGAATAAGTTAAAAAGGTGGAGCGGTGGAGTTGATTTATGAAAAACAGATGGGCTTGGTTTGATATAATAGCCTTTTCCTTCTTCCATTTATTTTTTTGTAAAACTTCATTTAAAATAAAATCATGACTTTGTGATGTTTCGGTTCATTGAAGCTTGCCGTATGTGACAATTCTTGCTTAAAGAAAATTGCATATTCAGTAGAAAAAGTATAATTGACCACAGAATCAGAAAATTACACAATTTAAAAGCATTTAGGTAGATGCTCAAAAACTCAGCAAATTAAGCATCAGCAACTGTCTGAACTTTGTCATTACTTTAATTATTTTTAGATGAAGTATTAGTTTTCAAACACAATTTAAAGAAGCATTGTTGTTAGTCTCATCCATAATCTACACAATTAATTTCCTCATTATAGTAGAGATTGGCATATACGTTGAATACTAAATAGTTATAAAATGTCACTGGTTCTACAACATGTAGCATAAAACAACTAAAGCTATTTGTACTATCTACAAAGAATTTTGTTGTGCTCATTATGTACTATGAAAAGAATCAAAAGGAGATAAATGCATAAAAAATATAATTCTTTGTCTTTTGCCGATGAATCAACTTTGGAGATTATTTAATGAACAATATTTTCTGGCAAATTTTCCAAACAACAATGGAGGGAAAATTGCGGTCAGAGGCCCCCCTTGTGCGAATGCCTCCCACCCGAAAAAAATCTATAAAAGTACCTGGTGGTCCCGGAGGAACGTAGGATCCCGGTCGGAGACCTAGATTAGCTGCGCAGCGCATGGAGATGTCTTTCAGGTACGTACAAGCTGGAGTCACGTGGGCCTGGACCACCAATCACTATGCAGTATTCTCAGTGATAAAAATTGGAGCTCGTAGAAACGGAGTCCCCTTTGCTGCTAATTGAGAATACTTTACCCGATTTGTTGAGCAGTCGCATATGACTGCATCTTCTGCGTGGGAACCTGAAGGACAGGCACACACTTCGCTGTGCGGGAAGAGAAGGCCTCCCCACTGCATCGCTGGGATCACCAGGTACTTTCAGAAAAATTCTCTGGTCGAGGCGTTCGTCCGAAAGAAGCCTCCTACCGGAATTTCAGGGCCATTAAAAACAGAAAATGCTGGAAATATTCAGCAAGTCAGCTAGCATCTGTGCAGAGAGAAAGCGTTAACGTTTCAGGTTGAGCTGGAAATGGTTAGAGATGCAACAGGTTTTTAAGCAAGTGTGGGCAGGGAAAGGGGAGAGGGGAGGAAAGAACAAAAGGGAAGGTCTGTGATAGGGTGGAAGGCAGGAGAGATTAAGAGACAAAAGGAATGATAGTGCAAGGCAAAATGAGATGGTAATGGGGCAAGTTAAGAAAAGAGGAGTCTAGATAGGGTGTAAATGGAAATCATAGAATCATCAACAGCTGCCATGAGAAAGAGGAAAAAAAACTGGGGGAAAAAAATAGGGGCAGGGGTTATGATCTGAAATTGTTGAACTCTATGTTGAGTCCAGAAGACTGTAAAGTGCCTAAAGATGAGGTGCTGTTCCTCGAGCTTGTGTTGAGCTTCATTGGAACAGTGCAAAAAGCCAAGGACGGAGAGATCAGAGTGGGAGTGGAGCAGAGAATTAAAGTGACAGGCGACCAGAAGCTCGGGGTCACACTTACAGACTGAACGGAGGTGTTCTGCAAAGCGGTCACCCAATCTGCATTTGGTCTCCCCAATTAAGGAGACCACATCGAGAGCAGCGAATACAGTATACCAAGTTGAAAGAAGTACAAGTAAATCGCTGTTTCAACTGGAAGGACTATTTGGGGCCCTGTGACAGTGGGAAGGGAGGAGGTAAAAGGGCAGGTGGCATGGGTGATTGAGGAATGGAACAGGTTGTCGTGGAGGGAGTGGTCCTTTCGGAATGCTTGGAACGCTCCCTCCGCGACACCCTGGTGCAACAGATACATTTGGCAAAGGTTTACCTCGAGTAAATTTCTGAATTTTTTTAGTTTATTAAAAATGTTAGTACTATAAAATCAATATGTAAAATTATTTGCTCTTACTGATCAATGCTGCCCTCCTCTCTGTCACTGGTAGCTATTGTCAAACTTGGTGCTCCATATCCTGACAGATCCGAGTCAGTAGCTTGCATGGTTTTAGACTGTAGGGAGGGCTGAGATTCAGTCTTATCCCTGTCCTTTTCTTGCTCTTCAGCAAGAAAGAAAAGGAATACTATTCATAGGCAGCTATCAGCATTTACTGAGCAAGTAAACGGAATACAGTAAAACACTCCATGGTGCAGAGTGTTGGAACATCGATAGATTGCCCCTCAAGCAAAATACTGGTTGCAATTGTGGACTTCAACAAAACTTGCATTTATATAGAGACTTTAATGTAGAAAACCTCAAGGTGCTTCACAGATGTCTAATCAGACCTAAACTGACAGTCAAAGTAGCAGATAGTTTGAAAGATTACGAAAAGCTTGATCAAAGAGGTTGCTTTCAAGGAGAGTCTTAAAGGGGAAAGCGGTGGAAAGGCAGATATGTTTAGGGAGCGAATTTCAGAGCTTAGGTCCTAGAAGTTTGAAGACACGGTCGCCAATGGCGGGGCAAGAAACCAGAGTTGGAGGAATGCAGAGATTTTGGAGTGTTATCGGGTCGGGGATGTTTACATAGGCAGAGGTGAGGCCATGAAGGGATTTGAAAATTCAAAATTGAAGGCTTTAGGATACTGTGAGCCAATGTAGGTCAGCAAGCACAGAGGTGATGAATGAGTGGGACTTGGTACGGATTAGGATACGAGCAGCAGAGTTTTGGATAAGTTGAAGCTTATGGAGGGTGGAAGACGGGAGGCAGGCCACGAGAGCATTAGAATGATTTGGGAGGTGACAACGGTGTGGATGAATGTTTCAGCAGCAAATGGCTGAGGCAGGGCCGAGGCAGATGATGTTCGAGCTGGAACTAGGCAGTCTTTGTGATGGAGAGGAAATAGGGTCAGAAGCTCAGCTGGGGGTCAAACAGGATGCTGAGGTTGTGAACAAGGTGTCAACCCGAGACAGTGGCCAGGGAGGGAGCCAATTTTTGGCATCCCTACCCCACCCTGCACTCAATTCACCCAGCACGGGGTCGAAAGGGGGAGGGGCAACTTTCCCTCAGAGCTGCCTGGCTGCGCAGCTGTTTGCCAGTCCCATGTAGCTCGGGACCAGCTTTTGCAAAGTAAAGTTTCACGGGGAACATGTCGAGGGTGGGGGTGGGGAGGGAAAGGTGAGAATGCTGAGGAAGGGGAATTCAGATAATTCAGATCAGCAGGGATAGAAGAATTAAGGTATTGCAAAGCCAGCCAGTGGGGAGGGGAAATATATATGCACAGCATCATTTGTAGATGCATTATCTTTGGAATTCTGAGACCATTCACCGTTTTTAATATATAATAGATGGATGACCCAAACCTGTGTGTACACTTTGCTCTTTATGTTTTTACATTACAGACTGCATCTTATTTCCCATAATCAACATTAGGCTTATTTCATAACTGAACTCTCCAGCATCCTCCATGCACTCGGACCATTTTAGCAGCAGGAATAATTACACTATTACAGTAAGGAAATATAACCATTTGGATCAAGTTATTGAAGAAAAAGACAAGTTTATTCAAAACCGACGTGGTGCTCTAAACAGAACATAAGAAATTGGAGCAGGAGTAGGCCATTTGGCCCATCGAGCCTGCTCCGCCATTCAATAAGATCAAAGCTGATCTGATCATGGACTCGGTTCCACTTCTCTGCCCCCTCCCCATAACCCTTTACTATCTTATTGCTCAAAAATCTGTCTATCTCCACCTTAAATATATTCAAAGACCCAGCCTCCACAGCTCTCTGGGGCAGAGAATTCCATAGATTTACAACCCTCAGAGGAGAAATTCCTCCTCATCCCAGTTATAAATGGGCGGTCCCTTATTCTGAGACTATGTCCCCTAGTTTTAGTTTCCCTTATGAGTGGAAATATCCTCTCTGCATTCACCCTGTCGAGCCCCCTCATTATCTTATATTTTGATAAGATCAGCTTTCATTCTTCTGAACTCCAATGAATATAGGCCCAACCTACTCAACCTATCTTCATAAGTCAACCTCTTTATCTCCGGAATCAACCTAGTGAACCTTCTCTGAACAACCTCCAATGCAAGTATATCCTTCCTTAAATACGAAGACCAAAACTGTACGCAGTATTCTAGGTGTGGCCTTACCAATACCCTGTACAGTTGTAGCAGGACGTCTCTGCTTTTATACTCTATCCCCCATGCAATAAAGGCCAACATTCCATTTGCCTTCCTGATTACTTGCTGTACCTGCATACTCATATTTTGTGTTTCATTCACAAGGACCCCCAGGTCCCTCTGTACTGCAACAATTTGAAATTTTTCACCATTTAAAAATACTGCAGCTGTAGATCTAGAGCATCACAATTTAACAAGAACATCCTACCTGGAGAATGTCGGCTAGTTTCTGTAGTCCACTCGTATTGGTGAATATTCCACTACCTATAGGCAAATGAATAAAGATTTTATTTTAACTTCAAGCTCCAATGACATCAATGTTTTCATCACAATTTCCTTGGTAAGTTTTGGTGGGGGGGGGGGAGGGGGGGTAGAGAAACAGAACTGGCTTTAAGATCTGAAACCAACTTAAGATGCTGCTAGCAGATTATTAATCATACATAATGAACATCTTGGTTGCATTCCATTTTAGAACTACATCCTCCCTAGTGAAGATGATTCACATGGACAAATATTTCCATTGTCCAAGCTGAGCAAAATACATGAACTGGGGTGTCCCTGGCCAAAGACTACCCCAAGTGGAGGAAGTGCATCTGGGAGGGCGTTGAGCACCTCGAGTCTCATCACTGAGAGCATGCAGAAATCAAGCGCAGGCAGCAGAAAGAGCGTGCGGCAAACCAGTCCCATCCACCCCTTCCCTCAACGACTGTCTGTCCCACCTGTGATAGGGACTGTGGTTCTCGTATTGGACTGTTTAGCCACCTAAGGACTCATCTTTAAAAGTGGAAGCAAGTCTTCCTCGATTCCGAGGGACTGCCTATGATGATGACGACATGAACTGGTGCAATATTCAAATTGATACATACTTAAACCTGAAACATTCAAGAATGTAACTGGATTAGATATTTACACGGAACCTCCTGTATGAATTCATTTGAACCATTAATAAGTCATTTTTCATGGTGCCACTAGTAGCAACAGACATTTGACAGCCCACCTCTTTCCCATCTGACCCTCATGTGGAGAAGATTGATGGATTTTCATCTCTATCTTTCAATCAACACAGCAAAAATATTCAAGTAAATTTAAATATACTTCAAAGATTTATTTGTATTATCCAGTATAAATAATAGATACGTCATGAGGAAAGCCATAAGAAAACACCTATCCAAAATTCTGTATGTTTGCAAGAGGTGCAAGAAAATTGAAAAGACAGACTATATCAAATACTTACGCTCTGACAGAGCGCTCATGATCTGTTCCAGTGCTTCTAAAATTGTAGACTTGTTTTGGAAAGTAATTTGAGCTTGTGCAAACAATTCAAAGATGAAACTGCAAATGAAGTCCATACCATATTAATTTGAGCAAAATGAGCAATTACTGCACAAAAACTTGGAAATGTCTTAATCTCTAATTAAAATAACTCATGAGTTCACATTCATCAACAGATTAATTTTGTACTACTTTTCAGCCTTCCTTATTTATGACCAGAGATTTAATTACTATATGCAACAGGACAAGACTGTATGACCCTGTAATTCCTGAAGCCCCACACCATTGCCAGGGAAGGGCATCCAGTCTGGCCCAGCATTGACCATTCCCCAAATCCCAGGGACCGGGTCATTTGCATAAAGAGGGCAGGTGCTTTTACCATTAATGGCACTTTCTGGGCATCTGTCCCACAGGGACCATATTGGAACAGCAAATTGTTGCCCTGAGGGGGCTAACCATTACAGCCAAAGAGTTAAAAAAGAAAATACTGCAATGTCTTTAATGTTGTTAGGAAACTAGGATTTGGCCCCGACTTCCAAGCCCCGTTGCAAGAAAGGCAGAACAGGTGGAATTTCTGGCGGGTGCATCACACCAATTTTGCTTCTTTGTGCGACATCAGAACAGTAGGGGTCAGATGCAAAAATTGCCCTCGCCTCCCATTAAAATTTCCCCAACATAAAAAAACGCCTCATCCCCACCCTTGCGTCTCCATTCCACCCAACAAAGTCCAGGAATTTCACGGCCTATTTGCTCTCAACCATGAGGCGCAAGCCAGAGCTGTCTCACTTCAGCTGGTCGTTATCTCTTTTGATCTAGCAAACGGCACCATTCTGAAATGGATATCTTAAACCTCCCCAAATTCATAAACTAAGTTCAAATCTTAACTTGAAAACAACAAATAATCGCTTGGATATACGATTGTATATGGCTGTCATAGTGCAGAATGCTATAACATCTGCAGGGAACCACAACATGCGCTCAGTCTTGCCATCTATTTAGTTATTCCAATAATAGTCTGAGGAGACATTTTGTCTCCAGTTCTAACACAATTATGTAAACACAGCATTATTCACAGCACAGTTTCTAACAGTTTCTTTAGAGAGGTGAGAATGTGGAACTCGCTACCACAGGGAGTGGTTAAGGCAAATAGTATAGATGCATTTAAGTGGAATCTAGATAGGTACACAAGAAAGAAAGGAATAGAAGGATATGCTGATAGGGCGAGATGAACTAAAGTGGGAGGAGGCTTGTGTGGAGCATAAACACCGGCATAGACCTGTTGGGCCGAATGGCATGTTTGCATGCTGTAAAATTCGATGTAATTCTTTATGTACTACAATTTCATAACTGGCAGACAATAGTGCTGAATATATTGAAGTTCTCAACCCAAAGCTCAAAGTATTGCAGAAAATACCGACAAATTTTGTGGCCATTTAGGTTCCCAAGAAATGTTAGCTAATTAGAATTTGAAAGTTTTGATGATTTCATGGTCTGGGAGAACAGTCCACAGCCATAAGCAGTATGTTATTAGATCTAGAATTAAAACACAGCCAATTTTCAGGATTTCACACTAATTTTTCTTTCACTTTTATGTGCTTTTTTTCATTCATGAAATGACACTGGGTATGAGGTTCACTATGCAAATTAGGTCTCTAGGGACTTGATACCAACTTAGAGCTGCTTAGAACATGGAACCATCAGGAGCAGCAGCTGTTAGTATAGCGACAAGGCAGAAAGACGCAGTCTTCTGAACAATTCTAGTTTACATCTTGCATTTTTTTTTTCCAATGCCCATCCAAGAATATCAAATTTATGTTCAAAATTGAGATTCACTGTTTGCAACTGCAGAATTACAAGTATAAAGAGGCAATATCAAATTCCCATTCCAAACAGCTAACTTGTTCACAAATAAACTCACATTGCTTCTAGCCTTTTCTGATTAAAAGTAATGGGAAGATTCTGAATGAGAAAGGCTTAGGTATAATGGTTCAGAAGGGAACTGGTTTTCTCCCCGCAGTTGCTATTTTTTAGGCCCAGAACAGGTTCACTGCTACAAATAACTCATAAGCAATTTGTACAGTTTCTAAATGCAGCACATACTGCAATTAGTGATATTCTGGGAAAATACACCAGTGGGAGGTTGAGGCCAATAACTAGTAAAAGCTAGATAGCATACATTATTGAGGTGTCTAATATTTGTTTTCCTTAAATCTTGAGACTTTTTTTGAAATGCTGCATTTAAAAACAAATATTCCATTGCACGCACGTTTCTACATTAATTGACAGATGTGCTACTTTCCTGGAGAGTAGTGGACCTGTGGAACTAAGACCTATTTCTGGAGATCACCTCATACAAAAGGTAGGTACTGCAGGGAATTCAGCCAGAGCAGTCTCCTGGACTAGCTTCGATAGGCTAAGGTGGTTGAAAAGGAATTTCCCCAGGTTTTTTTCCCCTAATTGGCCTGGGTCTTTAATCTGTATTTTTGGCTCTCCTAGGAGATGACTTGGCTTTCAAGTGGGATGGAGTGGAGAGTGTATATATTATGATTTACAAGGCATTGCAGTTCTGTGAGTCAGGCTGAATGGACCAGTGGGTTTTTTCCAGTTAGCCATTGTTCGTATGTTCTTTTTAAAAAAAATACAACCTCAAGAAAAAAAGATAAATGGAGGGGAGGTGAGCAGGTCAATTAGGTTGCGGATGCATTCATAATTTATTAAGAGAGGCATAAAATCTTTACAGCAGTTTGAGAAATTAACCCTAGTGACACCGTTCCATATTAATTATGCAGTCAAAAACATACTGCATTCATCACATCGCCATGATATCAGTGGTTGTTTTATTGGCATTTTTTCAATAAGAAAGAGCATTAGTGCTTAGTGCAGATAATCTACTTGTTCCAGTTAAACCTCATTCAAAGTGATACATCACTGGTATTACACTAATGCATTACATCAAGTGACAGACTGCAGCCCAGAGTCCTTCACATCCAGGGTACATGTGATTAGGTTAGCACCAGAATAACTGCTGCTATAGAAGTCAGGAATGAAGAGCAAAGCCTGTGTCGATCAGAATGGAGCAGAGCTGGAACTGAAGAAGTTGAAGCTGGAAGACATTGTGGCCAAATGGAGAAGAGCAAGGGAACACAGCTTGGAGCAGCGACATGTTTCTCAGGCTTCACTTGCACTTCTGTGGATTTGAATTCGAAGACCATCACTGCCCTTCTACAGTGACTTGCATGTCATTTTACGAGGTCTGTACAAAAAACATGATTGGCAGTGCAACGACAGACAGAGAGAGCTACCGATTTAACCTTTTATGAGCAGATCACTGTTTTCTGTTACACTCGTATTAAAGGGAAAACTAACCCTACAGATAAAGTAGCACTGAAATAGAGAGCATCTCCTCGCTCTTTAGTCATGTCCTTTAAATGCTAATCAAAATCTTCTGCTGCCAGTTTCTTCCTACAGTTCTGTAGCTACCCATTTGTTGCAGCATTAAATGGAGCAGATTGTAATGACACAGGACAAGCAGAGTGCACATCTGCTGTGTGATTAATAATGCCATCTGTGCCCCACTGCTCCATGGCACTATGCACTAGTGCTCCAAAGCAGTGCCAGTGTTGAAGGTTGTCACCTTATGTCCTGTCCAAAATCAAAAAGGGAGCAGGACAGGTATCTGGCAGCTAGCTCTCAGAGATGGAGCTGGCAGCTACCACTGGTCAATTTTATGAGGGGTATTAACTTGGTCTTCTCAATAATAGAACACAATACAAATTCCTACTGTTAATCTACCTTTATTTATAGAAAATGGAGAGTTAATCACAAACACCTAACTGCCGGCACCTTGCATGCAACAGGAAGTACCAGCTTCTTTATTACACTAGAGATCTATTTGGACTCCAGGCCCAGGTTTTCTAGTATTTCCAGTAATAAAACATCTCAAGTCAAACTGAGTACCCCAGCTTATACTTTGAGTAGATTATATATTACATTGTTAGAATTCATGCACTGCATTTTATTTTGTTGCTGGGACCACTTTAATTAGATGATTGAAAGTCACCATACATCAAATTAATAGTTTTATAGGAGAAACACACGTTCAACAGTTTGCTTTACTGCAAAATATGTAATTATTGAAAAATCAAGAGACAATAGTGATTCTTACCTTCCTGGCTTGGTCACTCCAATTCCATTTGGCGGTAATTCAACAGAATCTATTGCATTTTCTAAGTCAAGTAGAATTTCTTTCAAAGGACAGGAGATATAAAAAGCAAACAGCATTTTATTAATTTGCACTTAAGAAAAATGATCATTTCGATCAGTCAAATCTCTGCAGCCATTTTGACATCCAAGTGACCGATTTAAATTTCACTTAACATTTATCAAACATTAATTTAATCCTAAATACAAGGAGTAAAACAAATAATCCAGAACTGTCACTGAAATAAAATCAAAAACTCATACTGTACCAAAAATGTACTAGTTACTATATCCCACTCACACTTTCAGTCCTCCAGTTCTGGCCTCCTGTACATTGCCCCTCCCTGCCTGTTCATCACTAGCAGCAAAGTCTTCAACCGTCTCAGCCCTACCCTTGGAAACTCATTTCCTAAATCCTTCCACTTTGTTACATCTTAAAAACACTCCTCAAAGTTTATCTTTCCAATCATGCTTTTGATTCACTCCTCTAACTCTTACTATTGTTCCCTTATTATTACTCTCAATGTTTTCTATATTAAAGGCACTCAATAAATGTAAATTGTTATAAGATTACTAAACAATATTTCTGCAGGAGCCAATGGAACATTTGACCTGCAAACCATTATTAAGTTGACAAAGTAATTTTTGAAACTTTAAACCAACTTACTTTTTATTTTAGCGAGATCACTCAAGTCCATCTTCAGTCCTGAAATACAAAATGTCATGTATCTTACATTATTATATATAAAACTGTATCCTAACATGCTATACATGACTGTAATAAGATATGACCTGTTACCACCAGGGGTGCACTTGCAAGAGACAGGTATATAAACACAGGTCTCAGGCAAGTGCAGCATTCCAGAGCTGTGAAATAAAGGTGCAGGTCCAGAGTGACCTTGACTTCACTACATGCCTCGTGTGAATCTGTACTGAGGGGACAGGACTTTACAAAAAATATGCATATATTGAGGCATTATCTTTTCCTAAATGTGCATAAAAGTAAAATGCCATTGCTTGGCATTAGAAAGGTTGGTATTTCATTACTTTAAAAATAAATTATATTCCCTCATTTAACTGTGATTCCAGTAAACTAAATAAAACCCGTTTAAAACAAGCACAGGGCCACAGTAGCTACAATAAAGGACACGATTCCTAAGCTGGAGACAAGAGTTTGAATTTTAGTCAAAACTGGATTCATGTTTGGACTTCTCCAAGAAATGTTTGCCCATTTCTGAAAGGCAGTCTGTATACTCTGTGGAGTTCAGACTACATATCTTACCAAACAGATATTGTAAGAATTAAAAACGAGCCACTTTTCTGAACACTAATTACAATTTTTTTTTTTAATTGAATAATGAGAGAAAAACATTCAAATTTACATTTAAAACCATTTATTTGGCAAAACGAGTCTGCAGCTGCTACAAGTTGCAGAATGAGGGAGGCACCAAGTAGAGATTAGACACTTCTCACAAGGAAGAGAATGAAAGAATAAAACAAGTTAGTCAGCCGTGACTGCTGGGTCATCATTCATTATCTAGCTGACAGTTATAGAATGACATTGTGAAAAGCCTAGGAACTGATCTATCTACACTATCAGATGAGAAACAAGGTACAGCATTAAAAAGGAGAAAGAAATAGAAAAATGCAGTACACAAAAATTGAAAACTTACTCAATGATTCTTGATCACAATTAGAAAAATTCCTCATTCTCGTCAATTTGCTCTGATTCAGATGACTGCATTTACAAGAATTCATAAAGGAACTTGAAAGATTAACAAACCTGAGTTGAATGATTCAAAATTGAAGTCTGTATTGCTTTGTAATGTTTTTGTTTCATCCTCCAAGACCAGATTAACAGCATCAATTCCAGAAGCGAGATCATAAGGAGTAAGATCGAATGAAGCAGACTCTTCGCACATTTTTTCCTATGATTAAGGCAGAAAAATAAAAAGTGTAACGTTTCCTAACCTATGGGCATCTCACAACATTCAATTCAGTGCAAGCTATGCAGCTTTACTGCAAATTTTACAACTGGATATTTACTTGGATCATGGCACAAATTCACATGTCCACTTACAGAAGTTACACAGAATGGATAAATTGATCCTTGCATTTATATCTATCGTGTATAAAAATTTACCGTACCTTAAAACTTATACTAAGGAATGGAAAAAAAAAAGGTGAAGCGAGAGACACCTAGCGAGGAGGGGCAAAGAGAAAGACAAAAGTTCCTGAATTCCGAATAATTTTTGAAAGAAACTGCAAAACCTCAGAGAAAATAGCAAAAAAAATTCAGAATGTTACTGTTTGTATTTTTTAAATCATATTAATTGATCAGCGCCACCCATATGTTAATCAATTACTGGTATAGTATAGGATCTAAAAAAATTAATTCAGAGGCTATTGTAATTTTGAAATCTTGCCCTACATCTAGACCACAAGTACTTACATATTATCTGTCTAACTTCAGGCCATATTCAATTATCATTCTGCAGATGTGGTTTCCACCGCTGCCACATCACTGAATCCCTAATCAAGGACACAAATGACAATCTCTGTAACTGTGACCATGGTGTATTTGTCCTCCTTCGCTTCAACCTCCCTGCAGCTTTTGTCATGGTCGACCACACCATCATACACCAATACTTAATAAGAACATAAGAAATAGGAGCAGGATTAGGCCATATCGCTCCTCGAGCCTGCTCTGCCATTTAATACGATCATGGCTGATCTGATCATGGACTCAGGTCCACTTCCCTGCCCGCTTCCCACAACCATTTACTCCCTTATCTGTTAAGAAACTGTCTATCTCGGTCTTAAATTTATTCAATGACACAGCTTCCACAGTTCTGAGGCAGTGAATTCCAGAGATTTACAACCCTCCAAGAGAAGAAGTTTCTCCTCATCTCAGGGGTCACAGTCTAAGGATAAGGGGTACGTCATTTAGGACCGAGATGAAGAGAAACTCCTTCACTCAGAATTATGAACCTGTGGAATTCTCTACCACAGAAAATTGTTGAGGCCAGTTCGTTAGATATATTCAAAAGGGAGTTAGATGTGACCCTTACGGTTAAAGGGATCAAGAGGTATGGAGAGAAAGCAGGAATGGGGTACTGAAGTTGCATGATCAGCCATGATCATATTGAATGGTGGTGCAGGCTTGAAGGGCCGAATAGCCTATTCCTGCACCTATTTTCTATGTTTCTATGGGCCCAAGTTTCCACAGGATAAAAAACGGGCGCCCCTCAGAGCTGGGCGCCCGTTTTTCGCGCCGAAAAAAAAAAACGCGCTATTCTCGAGCGCTTTGCAGCTCCTTGTCTGTTTGGCGCAGCGCCCAGGGGGGCGGAGCCTACACTCGCGCCGATTTTGTAAGTGGGAGGGGGCGAGTACTATTTAAATTAGTTTTTTTCCTGCCGGCAACGCTGCGCGTGCGCGTTGGAGCATTCGCGCATGCTCAGTGTGAAAAAAACATTGGCACTCGGCCATTTTTGCAGTTCTTTGTAGCTG